>NC_066243.1:15285112-15885112 GCF_024542735.1 Bombus huntii
GTTTTTTAGATGAATAATATGCAGTAATTTATGCATTATACGCGCCAGATGGCACGTTGCATGGGCAAGCAATAACAGCAATATTATATTAGCACGACAGAGGAACGGCTATTGAATGTGCAAGGGAAAAGCGGACAAAAAGTGAGATATTAAATGGGACGAGTGCTATACACTTAAACTCGTTGTCGGCAGAACGTTTTGCCTTTAATTAATTTGCAGTGTGATTGAAGACGGTATCGTGGCTTTGATTTTCTCTCGTTTTCATATTCGAAGGGCAAATTTTTCTACGCTATTCATAAATCATTAATATTTTGAGAGAAAATAAAGTAAAGTATGTTGACGAATTTTTTTCGATAAGCGTTTAATATCGCGTTAAATACAGGAAATAAACTTAAGACCTTATCGATGATCATAATATGAGTGAAGTATGTATATCGCGTAAGTATGTATTCTATGCTGGATCAGATTTTATTCTAGAACATTGAATCTCTCAAGAATGAGAATACTTTCAATGTTTGGTTATTACCATTGAAAGTCCTTGATAAGTTTGATAAACGAAAATATTTTGTTTAACACTATGTTGTACTATATATAGAAGCAGTTAATCGAGTGGCTGTCTCTAACTAAGAAATATAAAAAGATATATTTTATATATTCTCGAAAACCGCGTTGCTACTTCAGCTATTTGGAATTTTTGTTTTACGGTCTACGGATCACAGACATATTTGCGCATCCACGTGAAACCGAATCTGAATTCTACTCTTTGACTTAGAAACGCGAAGTCGAGAGAATATCACGAGTTCACTTCGTATGGGAACTGAAAATCGACGACAATATTTCTATTTGCTACCATTGCATATCGAATTGACGTCAAAGTAAATGTTGTTAATTAAAAAAATTAGATATTCGCGTGAATTTTAATAGGCAAAATTAAATTAATTTTAATCTTGCGATAACAACATTTAATCGATCTTTTTCTGCCATTTTTCACGCAATGAATTCATGGTGGAGAATACAAAAACCGATAATCAACTGCTAAACAAGCGTATGCAAGCATAAAGATGAAATCGTTTAAAGTACACGTTACAATGGAGCACGTAATTGAGAAACCTTCAAACTATAGTTACCTTCTAAATTTGCCACTGAAATTCTAACCGGCAATTATTTCTAACAAAGGTTTCTGTAACGTCCATGACTAAAACAATTACACTGGAATGTAGATTACGAATCTGTGAATGTTGACTTTCACTTCTACTTTTTATGCAGCTGCACAGGAACGAAAAATGGGAAAAAAGACAATATTTTCTTTATAAAACAAAACGTTAGATTCGGCTAAAATCAAATTCTTATTTCTCTGTTATGTTAGAGAAACTCTATGTTAACTTCTCTTATTTGTATTAACACGTTAAGAGTCTTTTATCCCACTAAAAATTTCTTTTAGATTCAAACTAAAACGATGAGATCGAGATACGAGAAATCGTAGAACCGTAGAAAAATTAATAACAAAGACGAAGTATGAAAATCTTAAATCTTGTTATTAAAATAATAATTATTATTTTACGTATTGTAAAATCAAATGCAAGAGAGTCTCCGATATTTTCCAGTGAGTTTTCCTTTCTATATGTGTAAGAATAAAGATACATATATTTCTCTATATATATCTTAAGTAACATGTTTTGATTTAGCAAAGATGTAACATTGTAAAAGTACAAGTACGATGCAATTTTACCAAATTATTAAATGCCAATTGTGGCAAAAAATAACTACATCGGAATAAACAAAAAATAATCTAACAGTGTAGATAATGTTTCGTAGTGTTCTATGAGGTGAAAGAGTAATGGTTGATAAAAGCACTGAGCATAACAAGTTCACTTACGACTAATCAGATTATGCAATAGATCAATGTTTGTACATAACCAATTATCTTCCTTGCGATTTCAAGAACAAGTACGCATACAGTAGAAAATTTATGTTGTTTCACGAAGCGTATATGAGAAGCGATAGAAGAGAAATAAAAGTTATTTGTATAAAAAAAGGAGTCTTAAATAGGATGCAGGAATACAATCTCGTTTCTTTATGAATTTAAAGATAAAAATTGAAATATAATAATAATTCAGATATATTTCAAACTTTTTAATTGAATCGTTTACTTTACGTTAACTAATTAATTACGAAGCTAATACAATAAAGTAATAAAACATGTAAGTACAGATATTGAATTTCTATTTGAGATAGTTGTAATTTTCAGAGTTAAACAAGCGTTTATACAGCGAGAAGGATAATGAAATAATTTCTTAGACTTCTTGTCAAATATCTGTCTGTATTTTTAAAAACAACGAAACAATGAAATATTCTCTTCTTTCTCCTACATCGTTTCGCTTTAGTAACAGAATTAGAAAAAAAAAAAAAAGAAAAACAAAATTAGACTGTGTTAATAAAATATGCTACCAAGTCAATATATTTTCACAAGTTCGTCTTTTAGAACTGTTCTATTGCTTCTGACATGTCGTATATTTTTCGGGCCAAAGTATACAATGACGTATCGGAGACTTGGTTCGATGTAAAATAATCAACAATTTGTTTATTTTGCAGAAAGAATTGTGAGGTTGACGTACATAGAAAATCGATCGTGTGTATTTTGAAATTTCTAACAATAGAAGGAACATCAAGCCTACGAAAATACGAAGTTACTAGTACAACTGCCGCATGAAAATAACCACACAGAATTTGCTTTCGCGCATTGTGTGAAACAGTGAAAGCAATAATATGGCGGAAGAGGAGCCGTCGTCGAAACGTCGATACACCAAAAATCCTGTATTGTTCGGCAAGAATCGCGTTCAAATGGAATTTCAGCGAGAAACAAAATCGATCTGACCTTCTCGACAGAAGGGTGAAACAGGAATAACTGTACAAAGCATTTTTTTGCGTGGCGGTATTACATTGCAACCAGAACGACCGCGCGACGCGATTTCCGCGAACACGACACTACGGCGGCCTCAGCTTTTGCAACTTTCTCCTTGCAATTCTGTTCGCTGGAGAATCAACGAATAAGGGCACTGGTTTATACAGAAAAAAAAAAAAAGGATCTAGGACTAAGTTTATAGTATTCGCGGAAAACCGTAAAAAATGTACGTTTCTCTCTCGAATTAACATACGCAAAACATTAATTCTTTTTGTAAAAAAAATACAAAGCCCTTAATATCTTAATCCGAAGATTAATTCTTTTTGGGAAAAATACAAAAATTCGTTTCCACGTTTCTACGAAATTTTCGATACAACTTCCTCTCGTTTTAATACCAATTATCACATTCCTAATAATATGAATTAATATTATCAGCAAAGTTTCAATCTCATTACCGAGATGCAAAACCTCGCTAATTTATATAAATAAAATAAATATTTCGCTAATTCTTGACGTGAAAACTAATCGATCCTAAGTACCAAAATAATGTTTAAATTAAAAAAAAAATTGTTAACTACGACGAATATTCATGTGAATAGAACCATCCTTTATCCTTTATATCCTTTATCCTTTGGATCACTACGAGCCAACTGACAATATTGACAATAAGAAGTTCGTAAGTAACCAGCGGAAAGGTTCACCGTTACTCTTCCGATTGGTTCGCGGAAAAAAAGGCGAGCGTTTCGCGTAAATCAGTCGTCGCGATACTTCCGCTCGTAGTCGGTTTACACGCGGTAAACGGGAAATATTTGCACTGAAAATAACGGTGCCGTTTATGACAAACAGAGTAAGGGAAAGTATGCACGAAACTTGGCCGTTAAACCATGAAAGATAAAACACTACGTGTGGGCCTTTTTAATGTTTGGCGTAGGCCGAGAAAATAAGCTCGGTCGGAATCTAGAATCTCGAAAGCAGCGAGGAATAATTCTGCTCGATGGGTTCTTCGTCTTTTGGATCGTGCATTGCACAGCTCATAGATCTTTGATGGGATTAAGAATGAATGGTCGAGAACGTGGAACGAAATGGATTCGCGGTAGGTACGAAATGAGTTCCTCGTATTGCAAGTAGTTTCTGGTATTCTTGATATGTTCGGTGTTTCAATTAATAATATATTTTTTGATGTAGTGTTATTTTTGCGAAAGATTAAATTGGTAATATTCGTGAAATATATAATATCCGAATTAATTGTTCAAAAGAATAAAACTTCTATTGTGGGTATAGTGGTTATAGAAAAAAAAGTCATTGGATATGTTTTACAATGAAGTGTTTCTTCTTATCAGGTAATATACTTTTAATATTTTTGCAATATTTATGACATTCCTAGTCTTTTCAGCATTTTTTATAACCTCTACGCATATAATTCTACTGCGTTTAGTATTTTATGGTCTTTGGCGTCCCTAACACAATTCGCTGATATTACGTAATGTTTCTATTAATAGGGTTGACTAAAATAGCACATCTATTTTTATTTTATGAATCGCAAAAATATTGTTCCGGTAATTTGAAAAATTTTGCAACTTTTATACCATCAATACTATAATTGAAGAGATTTTTGGTACCAAGTATCCTAAAAATATGAGATACGATAGGACAAAGATAACGTGTATGATGTACTTTGCATTTTATCAAAATATTTCACAAGAAAACAGGTACTCCAATTTTACGTGGAAATCTAACCTAAGCCTAAACTACAAAACATATACTCCAATTTTTCAAATTCGTTCAAATAACTTAAAATACCCTTTAAATTAAGTAAAGTAAGAAAAGAAACCTATCTATTTATACTGAAACCTAGTTACTATTTTCAAAGTTACAAAAAAAAGAAAATGATTTTTAACTCGATCTAATTAATTGAATCAACCTTAACCAATTCCATAATCGCTAGAATAATAAAGAAATAAGAGTCGTATAAGACGTGTAATTTTCATATTTTTCCAACAAAGATTGATTAAATACGAGCAGTAATGATACGTGTAACCATTAAAAACAGTGTATGTGTGTAGCACGTCAGGGCGATAATAATTTTCGCGATAAGAAGTTAACAGCGACGACGATATTACTACACGAGTGCCACACGATATAGTTAGCGACATTTACCTATCATCGCTAAAATATCATTATCTTTCTAGCCACTTACGGCTACGTAATTATTACGAACAAAATACAACATCCTAACCGCATACTCATGTTTCATTCACGAACCAAAACGTGCACCATCTGTTCACAATGTTGATAACAAAACTAAATAAGCAAAAAGATAAAAATGTTCGATATTCCAAGAACAATAAAGCATTTAATGTATTTCAATCTTTCATTGCTTTCAACGCGTATTAAGTAACAACGTATTTACATAAAAAAACGGAAAAATGACGAATAGTGTACGTACAAGTAAATGCTGCCCTCTCATCTCGTTAAAGACCACCTTAAACAAAGGCTGGACAAATTCTAATCACGTTAGCGTAATTAACGAGCGCCGCGAGACAAGAGTAACACAAACCGGTATATATATATATATATATATATATATATATATATATATATATATATATATATATATATATATAACGTGTCATGTATTTGTCCGCGTTATTGGAGAGGTTAGGGCAACAATTGTTCGAACGGTGTACGTTCCGACTTCCTCAAACACATCATTAACTTTCAACGATAAAATCGTAAATGTCGTATAACTAAAAATAATGTTACACGAAATATAATATTCAATATGTTGAACATAACATTCACGGTGTTGCATAAAATATAATATTCACTGTAAAAATCTCGAAGTACTTTCGACAATTACGTGATGCAGAATGGCGAGTGATATTTTTCTCGATATCGGACGATTATCGCGTTAGATCGATCGTGCGTCATTCAGTGAGACAAGTGAGTGAGACAAGATTTTAAAGGCTACGCGAAATGTGAGCGATTCGAAAAAAAAGTCAGCATAGGTTAGAACGCGTTAGCCAGAAATATCGTGCAATTTATATTCTACATACATAAAATTATATTTCTTGTAAAACTGCTCTTTGAAAGAGAAGAATGTTTGAAGTGGGCGGCGTGTCACGCCGAAAATATGGAATGCGTTCTTGCAGAGGAAAATAAGAAACGTAAGTCGGGAAAAAGTGGCGTCAGTGATCTCACCTGTTGGTACGTTGCTCATTTTGTCGAATCGATGCGCTTACGTGGATGTTCCCTCTCGCTCGCACACGGATCCACCACTCGCGGTTAATCAACGAAACAATAATACGGACACGTTTTTCCGCGAGAACTTTCGAAATGTGGATACTGTGACGTGTTCACTGCTACCGAACCGAGATCGATTCTTTCCGAATCGCTTCTGAGGAACGGCACCGCGGCCATATTGAAAACAGTCGACGAGTGGCGGCGCCAAGCGACCAAGCAGGAACTAACATGCGCGCAAAACCGCGTTTGAATTTGTGGCGGCATTTCATGATTTCTGCGATATCAAATTGCCTACGTGCTCTGTACAGTAGCTGCAAAAATTATTAGCACATCATTGTATCTATTAAGTTATTTACGTATTAATCAATTAGGTTCGAGCAGATTAAATTTTGTACCATTTAGTAATACTTTCGTATGATTACATAAATTTCATCGTTCTATGAAAATAAAATGCAGAAACTGATAAAAAAAGCTCTTCATTGAAAAATAAGGATATATGCTTCTAGTTTCTGTAGCTACTGTACGTCGATATTGAGATATTGAAAATGTGAAAAAAGTGTGTATATAACTGGCACTATAACATGATTCATGAAAATATTTGAACAGTTACCGTAGAAAATGGTAAGAAGTATAAAATTTTGTGGATAAATATATGTCTACGACATTGTGATAATAAAAGAAAATGACAATTTTTCTTTATAACATTTATTTCTAATATTTATTTATCTATGTACAGATACATACATTTGTCTATGCAACATAAATACAATTATATTCTACAGTCCGTGACCCCGATAGTGTAGCTCTTCTAAATATTATTGGCGCTCTTCAAGTAGTATATTTATATTCTGCCGTTCTTATTATTAGTGTAATAATAACAATTCGCGTTCGTAGTCAATGGATCATACCGATCATCAGAAACGTTATACAGAAGCGTAAGAATGTTTGTTATTACGCAGAGATCAATTCCTATAAGTGTATGTATAATCCGTGCGTAATACTGTTTTGTTTCGCAGTAATACTGTCGAGTACATTAATTAATGTCTATGTGCTGTGATGTAGAGAGACTATCTTATCGGTGTTTATCAATAACATCTTTCTTTCCTTCGTCTACGCGACAATAGTCGAACAATTGACTTTAGTTGAAAATGAACTCCATATATTCTAAATTATCATTACAAGTATCACATTTTTTTTTAACATATCATTAGCCAATAATCTATTAATTCATCTAATCTTGTTTCTACGTTATTTAGTACAGGCGAAAAATTAGAGTTGTTTAAATTATTATTAGAAATTTAAAGAGTCTTTTACATTACAAACGTAATATCAATGGCGTATGATTTTTTAAAATAATATGTAAATTATCACACAACTAATTTCATAAAGAAACCGCTTTGTACAACGATACGTATGCTCTGTCATATTCTAAAATGATATCATAATTCTTCAATATAAAATACGTATTTCAAATTATATATAAATATAAATAAATTACCCTGAAACGAAGAAACGTCTTAATATTAACTTCTATTGCATAAGACATATCCAGTAGCAATTAATTGATGTATAAAGTAGCCGGCCAACGATATAATATGTACAAACTACCTCATATTCTACTTTCTCCAAGGTGTTGCAATCATCTCAATTTCATCCCTAAACAAAGGTGATTTATGAAATATGAAATCGATAAATAAAGTAAAAGCAACTGGTGGTTAGCTTGAAAGATTCTTGAAATACAATATACATACAGTTGTAATACACACGTACGTCTACCAATTATGGTATCACTTATGACAAATATTTCGTCAAAGTTGATCAGGATCCTCTATAAAGCAACACATTTGGATGATTTTATACAACAAACTCTAAGATTTGATGGATGTTAGCTTGTCAAAAGCGATGAACGTACTTTTAGCTCATACTGGCCTAAATGTCCACATAGTTTTGTGTAAACAAATCGTTAACAAACCGCGATTACGAACACGGCCGGACGACACTTACACGCTAACGATAAGCTGAGCTAAACCCTATTTATGCACCGGTGAAACTGGCAGAAAATGTGTGAATACGTACGACTATACGTTACACGTTCGAGAAAAAATTAGCATGTTGTATTAGCATGTTGTGTTGGCACCGCTGAGTATCAAATAGCCTGATCTACGTTATTTTTAGATTTCGAATCAAACTATCTACGCTATTTGAAAAAATTAAATTGCCATACGATCGTCATTGGTTAGTCGATCATACGCGCATAAAGGCTCTCATGGCTTTTAGCTGTCGTAAATGAGTCTACTATCGAAATTATGGAACCGAATCGGAAAATTTTGCAGACAATTTTTATTGTGTATTTCTAACTCTGTTCGAGGACTTTCACGAACGGTAAACAGTTATGGTTGAAGTAATATAAAATAAAATTATAAAATAAAATAGCGTAAATCAAACTTTAGTTTAAATCAAAATTTAAGTAACGGTGTTGGAAAAATTAGTTACATCGTTGACTTCATTTGCAAATACGTTCCAAGATAAGTTGCATATTTCTTACGGATATCAAATGGAGATTTGAGAAATTTAATTTAATTTAATTAACCAATTTCCAGTAGTATTATCACGTGCTTCGAATCTATATGTCAGTTTTTGAAATAAATATCAAGAAACATCATTATGCAATTAATATACGCAGTGAATTCCATAGACACAAATTTCGACAGATAGTAACCTTGAAGAAATCCCTATACGTATGATGGACCATTACCATCGAGCAAAAGTCGCTTCAGAATGGAGTCGGATAATGTAAAAGACGCTAACGAACCGACCAAAGGTCTGAACAACACCAAATGAACTTACGAAGAAAGAATAACGACTAATATTAATTTATTGCTCGTTCGATGCGTGGTTACGAAGCTTCCTCGGAGACTTGAGCTAACTATTTTGAGCTAACTTGGTCGAGCGATCGCTCATTCCGCTAGAATTCACCGCCTCGCGCGTAAAATCCTTCTAAATCATTAATATTTAGATACAAGTGTATAGTACAGTCGCTGTATGTACAGAAACCTACTAGTCAAAACTAACGTATCGAGAAGGATGGCGTCGGCTATGGGCCGTGCCGAGCTCTCGTTTCATTTAATTCTCTTTTTGTTATAAAAATAGTGTCAGAAGTGATCTTGTGTGCTACATGTAATCGTAAAAACGAATGTGTTTGCATGAAAAAGATACAATCGCTGCGATCTCTCGATGGTTCTCCTGGAAGGAAATCGAACAGAAGTACCGTTTCTGTATATGTCCTGCGTGTGTGAGTTTATACGAAGTGCGACGATACAGCTTCAGGAATAATTCTGGGCGGAAATCCAACAATGTAGACAATTACCTTCATCTGATCGTTTATTATTAGTTAACATCGATACCAGAAATTATGTTAATTAAGGATAACACGAACAACGAATCAGCAAACGATCCTAGATTTTAGTTAAAAAGATTAGTGCAACGGTAATAATTTAAAAAAAAAAAAACGGTAATAAACGAATTATTCTAGAAACATTACTGTCATATCTCGTACATGTATTGTGTCTGTCTTTATGTCATAAAAAATTTGCGGCTATTCGTTCACCACAATTTCGTTCTACAACGAACATCAACTAACGGATGGACGTCGTGCTGTTATCCTTGTGCCATGGGAACCACCTTAACCGCCCATGCGAAGCTTTTATAACCGTTTACCGGCCGCCACTACTCTCGCAAAGAACAGCTCGTATAATGATAATAAATTTATGTAACCCACTTTCCTGAACGAGGAAAAACAAAGATGGCATAAAGAAAATAACAATAATTCAATTTTCTGCAGCTTTGAAATGATAGACGAAACATTGTAACTGAAGAGAGTAGTTTCGTATGCTAAAACAACGATCAGCAGAGATCGTGTCATCTGGTTCGTTTCTTCGTGTCGTAAATTCTGCTATGCCGCGTTCCTCGATGGCACTCGAAGATAGAGCGCTAGAACACGTATTTGATTACCTAAAAAACACTATGCACGTACGACCTGCATACGGAATTGCTCTACGAGGCGTAAGCTTGCTCGTCCGGTTCGATCTATCCGACAGTAGATCGGACATTAGAGATTCACTGGCATTTTCTCTTCGTGGCGCAGCTTGAGTAACACTTTCCTTTGGATCGCGTCGAAAGAATCTGTGGAGGACGATCTCGTGTGAGTACGAGAAAAAATACGCTAGCGGTCAAAAGTTTGGAATTGTCAGATGTTTAAAAATGTATCGAGATAGAGAAGATCGTTCTATTTGAGAGCATCGATCCAGTGATTGTCGAGTCTTCGATCTGTAATCATTTGCGTTACAATTTTTATTTTTTTGTTTTTTTAGTAGAATAACGTATTTTAGCTGGCAGAAGACATTTGTAACACAATGACATCGATATCTCGATTTATTGACGAAAATTACCGAAGGCTCTACAAAAACCCTTTTACATTTCAACTTGCAATCAACAACGCGAATTGGCGGAAGATTCGGTACAACTGATTGGAAAACCTATAGCAAATCTTCTCCCAGATTGGCAAAACGATGCCAGACTTTTGACCGACAGCGTAGATTTCCAGAGTACCGAGATCGCGTTATCGAGATAAGCGTGTGCCTGTCGTGTAAAGCTGCGCGTTGTACAAAAGTTTCGCTCCTCGCAACCGGAGCATTTATTTGTCCTAGAAGTCTGGCGCGGTTCTATTCTCGTTGATCGATCGTACAACTGTCATCGTCTTAATGGAACACAATGGTACTTGTCGAGAGAAAAAGCTGCTCTTTACTCTTATTGCGCTTTATCCTTCCGAAACGTGTATTCTCCACGTACTCGACGACAATGTTTTCACAAGTGTGTTGGCGCGTCGTGCTTGCACCTTCTGTATGATTGACTCTCTCTTATTCCTAGATCCATAAACACATACGATATCGATACAAGCGACGAGACTTCGGCTTCTTTAGATCGTTTGAGTACAACAAATCGACCAACGATACAAAATTCGAACGGTATCAAGGTTGAAGGGCAACCACCTTGATTTAAATATACCGGCAATTTGTCTGAATATTCCTCGCCAGGACATGCGAGCGAACTTTTCCATTCTGCTACTCGTTAATTATTCCGCCCGGATGTGGGTTTCCACGTATATTAAAAGATATCTTCCATGTTGCCATAGCCACGGTCCCAATAGCCTCCGCGGTATAACCAGTCCATTTGGTTTGTGTATGGATTCATGCCCAATTGGAACCACCTGTGACATATCCGATAATCGATATTATCTTGAAAGAGCAAGATAGTATATATATATATATATATATATATATATATATATATATATATATATATATATATATATATATCAATTTTAGAATGGAGTGACTGATACTCGATAAAACAAAATTGAACGAGATTAAGCTTGACGAAGTGAAAGTTTTAGAATAATTTTGAAGGAAGCTGAACGATTTTAGATGGCCTTCTAAAATTTAGAATTTCAAAGTTCGAAGGAAATATTGCGCGCATGACGGCACTTCGGCAGATATTTTTAACATAAAATAGATTCTCCGAGCATCGTCACACGGTTTACACTCACGAACGATTTCGAACATCCGCTCCAACTTTGCTTATCTATCTCACGTGACAATAATGTTACATAAACCTCCGTGTAAACGTACGAACGAATTAAAGATGTCTCACGATATAAGAATAATTGTAAAAGAAGGAAATTCAATAAGCTAGAAACCATGAGAAGGTATTGTGATAACTTTGAACGAACTGAAATATTTATTGTTTACTGGTATTTTACTTTTTTATCTTGCCTAAATAAACTAATTTAATAGAATGATTACATCGGATTGATTGATATTATATATTTTTCCTGGCTATGAAAGCACAAATTCTCTTCTAAAAAAAAATGATTCGATAATTATCGAAGCAAGTCATTACCAATTACCTAGCACAGCAAAGAAAAGTCGTCTGTATATTATTCAAAAAACGGTATCTGGATGACTGATCGTGACGATCCAATGTTTAAAACCAATATAAATATTTAAACGGTTTCTAGGAATATTTAAACAACGTTATTATACGTATTCTCTGATTATCTACTGAAATCAATTAAACAACGAAGTGACTCTGCTGCACCAAATAAGCAAGTGAGGAAATCAAAGGTAAAAAAGTGTTATGCAATATGTTTGATAAATTATTTGTATGACGTTATGTGTGTGACGTTATGGGAATAGCATATACAATACAATTATTTTTAATTGTTTATTACCTGGGTGTCCAATCGTCTCCTTTCTTGTGCTTTCGCGATTTCCGTGTATCTCTTTGCTTCTCCTCGAGTCTCGTCTTCTCAGCCGCAGCTCCGTCTTGATCGCCGTTCTCCAATTTTCTAATATCCGGTCTTAATCTCGAATCCGTCGGACATATAACTTTTTCTATTTCCGGTGTCAGTTCGTTTAACGACATTGCAAACGTTGTAAACTGGTAATACTGGAAATCGATCCGACAAATGTTTTAAACGTCACGCTAATACGGTGACTCGCGAAAGTATTTAATTACACTTACCAGGAAATTTTCCTATGGATATATTATGTGTATTATAAATTTATATGCATTATGAACTTTCTAAAATTTCGTTAGCTCTGTGACGAAACACGACTGTCGTGATTATAATGGTATTTGAAACCGATTGGAAAATCTATATGGAATTCACAAGACGTTAATTGCAAACGTACAATTAGTAAAAAAATTAGCGTACTAATACACGAACAGTAGTCTTAAACGTATAATTAAAGCTAACAATGGTCTCGTTACACGTAGCTTATTAATACAGTGAATAATCGACTGTTCAAGTGGTCTGATCATTTTTGTAAAGTGTATGCTTTCGAAATACCTTGCAACTTGTTGTATATCCATTTTCAGATTCGTTTCAAATTTCACGAATACAATCGTGATAGTCGTCTCTCGTTACAGAGCAAACGAAATTTCAAAACATTTCTAGAAGCGTCCGAAAAGCGTCCGAAATACTTTCGTGAGCCACGGGGCATCGAAGGAAATAAGTTTAGTAAAATGATTAAATGGAATACAACTGCGGATATTTATGCAAAGTCATATTTTCGTGAATATAATTAAAAGCAGAGATTTGTCACGTCTATCAAATATCGTAGTATTGTACTTTGGATATTTTATACATTTTTGCGTATTATATGTGTCCTGTGAATTTTTCTGCCTTCAAATTTCTCACAAATGCATAAAACACCCGCAGTCTAATAATTATGAACAACGTTTTATTTACATCTGCGCTATTAGTTGGCCTCGGCGAAGCTTCCCAGAGAGTTATCGATCCAGGAATATCTTCGATCGTTGGAATATCGTCTCCGTCTATACTTGCTGATGGATCGTCGATCGCATCCTTAAATTACCGTGAAAATTGTTTCAAAAAAATATATCGAAATATTTCAATGGAACGTACTAAATCAGAATACGTTAAAACGAGATAGAGCGAACGCTTAGACAGCAATATTTTATTAGAATCAAATATCGTAGAAATATTTCATTAGAAATAATCTTAATACGATATTTTATAAATTTTTATTCTAATTATTATACTATAAATTGTTCTAATTATTATCAACTTTTAACCGCAAGATTTCTTCGAAGAATGACACGATATAATTACTACTCGTAAATTACGTGAAACATTTGCTAATCCTTTCACGGTGAGATTTTTTTTTTTTTTTTATGAAGAGAACTTGTTGAAGTTGTTGAATATTCAAAGCTTTAATGAATGAAGGTACGTATAAATAGGAGTAACATATGATGATCTATATATAACTCGCTTTTAAATCAGTCACTTGAAAGTTAAGAGCATAAAACCGATGAATGGAAAGCAAAATTTGTATTCTATAGTATAACGTAACCAATGAAATTATATTCATAAAAATATGAATACTTCACTATACACGTGTGTTTTATCTTTTGATCGTAATTATCTCAAATTTTAGAGAAATTTCCCAGAAAACACGAATATTTCGCTATACACGTGTGCTTTATCTTTTGATCGAAATTATCTCGAATTTTAGAGAAATTTCGCAGAAAGAGGAAAGATCGTTTCAAGTTGATTTTAACGCGTTATATCTAAACCGTCAAGGTTACTCGTACACGTTTGACATTTATCTTAAAAAGGCAAATCTCCTTTCAAATATTGGAATTAAAATTTGTAATAAATAAACACGAAACCAAGAGACTACGATACTTTGTTCATAAACACTCGGAACATTCATAGCAGGCAATTCATAAATCCAAAATCTTGTGCATCTTTCCCTACATTTATTCCACTTTCACGAAAATAGAAAATATTTATATCGTGTTTCCATCGAGTAGTTCAATTAATACGTAAAACTCATAGTAAAAAAGGATACTAAAAGAAATAAGAAACATACTATTCATCTCTCTCTTTGAAAAAGAATTCAATTCTGCCAAATTTCTATCAAATTCCTCGATTAATATCCCAAATACCTGGTGAGAGGGTTTGAACGCTCCGACCTTGAGGCTGTGCAGTTTCGCGAGAACCTTCTTATGGCCAGGACTGCCCTGGGGACTCTTTGCCTCGCGTTTCACCTTCTCCAACGCTTCTTCGTACAACGCAGGGTCGCACACCATCATCCTCTCCGTCCATTTTCCATAAAGAAATAGCAGTTTCCTTTTTCTAAACGGTAGACAAACGAGACTTAAGTCCAAACCATCATTTCCGAATTGAAAATAACGAAACTGTTGTCGATCGAAACGCGTGTAAAACGTGTGTACGGTCTATCGGCATGCGGCTCGGTGTGCTACAGAGAATCGCTGTTACGTTTGCGAATTCAAGTGATGATAAACTGTTACCAGCTTACTCTTGATCCGTTACGAAGCCTTCGACTCGGTGAAGGTCCTTGGCATTGCAGCTGGCGCTTTTGAAGCACAGAGTCGCCTTCAAGTTCGCTCCGCCGATTTGTTTGATCTCCAAGGAACCGAGCTGTTCCATCCATAATTGGCCTACCAGCACGTTGTGCAGTATGCAATTGATATTTTGCCAAGTATACGCTTCCTTCCATCTGAATTCGTACAAAGTGCTTCTTTTAACGTTAGAAAGCCACATGCAGTCGGCTAGGCCGTCTTTATTTACCGGGTTTTTGTTATTTTGGTGCCTTTGGTCTTAGACCTTTGTTTATGTGTTTCTTTGAAACTGGTTGTACAGAGCTTCTAGTACAACGAGAACGATGATAAGAAACCGTAATGGAAATCTATATATTTTGTACTATTTCCACGAAAGAATGTACCTACGTATGCGTATATTGCTGTATGTGCGTGGTCACTTTTACAAATTACACGAATGTGCAGCCAAATTTTGTTACTGTTCGTGGACATTCGAAAGTAATTCTATTGGCTTGGCAACTAAGTGACTGCGGATTTTATCAATACCATCTAATGACAAAATCCGCAATCACTTAGTTGCCAACTCAATATACGTAACGATAAATGAATCGGCCACTTACTTAGGAAGCTCGACGGTGACAATACCCTTTGGATGTACTTGGATAGATGTGCCCCAGAACTTCAATTTCGGGTGTATAGTGCCGTGGAATGTGAATTCTTCGCTGTCCGCGTGGAACGCGGATACCGGTGGATGATGCGACACTTGTTCGCAGACTATTCTAAATAAAGACACAGAGTAAACATGCGTGAACGAGTTCCTACATTTTCTCGATAATGTTACAAATTTGTAGATTGCGCTGTTTCCATGCTTAATGGCAAATAGCCTTTAATTCTTTGGAGTTGTCTAATCGTTTCTAGGATATTCTGGGAGAACAATCTCCCAGATGCTTCATTGGAATATAATCGCTATATGAAATGTATGAGGTTGTCCGAAAAGTTTCTTTCGTTCTATAAGACGATACTGGACGAACAATTTCCGTTTAATATTGAATTAGGTATGATCTATTTCGTTATATTTCTATTATTATGTTCGTGCATAATTCAATAAACTAATATAAAACGCAAAACATGGTGCGTCTATTATTTCCTTATAAAACGAAAGAAACTTTTCGGACAACCTAGTATTTCGATAGAATAATTCAATATGAAGATTTCATTCTGAATCGATTACTTGTTATCTACTCAACGAGGAGAACAAGAAATATCATCGATCGAGAAATTTCCAAACTATTAAATTTAATCTTCGGTATAGCAATTTAATTAAAATTCATCGAGATATTATCATTTGATAAATTCATCAAATGACAAGTCGATACTCGTATAATACTTGCCAGAGACCGACCTAATAATTGAATACTTAATTAACTTCAACTCAGAAACTAAACTAAACTGAAATGTTTTTGATAACTTGGACGGTCGGCTACTTACCGGAAGTCCTCACGCTCCAACTCGTACGTTTCACCGAGTATCGGATTGAAGGGTTTGCCAAGTCTTTCCCAGTTCGAAGCCAAAGCACTTACAGCGAATGCAGCGACGTACTACGACACAGAGAATATTTTTTACGCTTAACGAGAAAGATTCTCCTTCGAACAACTTCCGCAACCTAATAAAAACTTCCATTTACCTGCAACCTTCCAATTGGAGTTTCTTCTTGAGCCGCTAGCTTAAGCAATTTCGCGTATTCCATGTACTCTGCGACACGTTGGAGGAAGGAAAGTGGTTCGTTAAAAATGACCGGCATGGTGATCTTGCTGAGGTCTTTGCCCAGTGATATCACCGAGCATAAATTCACTTCCGAATGGCCCGGAACTGGTAACGTTGTTCTTAAAAGAAAACAATTATTATAAAATTTCACGAAGAATTTCCACTCGATAAAATTTGTACGACGATATCCAAAGATCTACAATAATACAGATACTTGAAACCTTCTATACGGTGATCTATAAAAATCTTCGTATATTCTATAAAAAAGACTATTCTTTTAAATGAAAATGTAAAACGAAATTACAATTAAAATTAAAACTGAAATAAAATTAGAAATATCCTTTATTACTGATGTAATATTACTTATGCAGGTAAAAGAATGTGCTACGATATTTCACTGCCAAGTTAGTATTAATTAGCACGTACTGTGCTCAGTAAGACGACTAGAAACTGTTTTATTATTACTGGACTGCGTGTATTTATACAGACTCGTATCATATTTGTGAACATAATTAAAGAAATGAGATATAAACAAAGCTTGTTTCGCCTACTAAATATTACGATCGGCGTTCTACTTTGGATATTTCTATTTATTTTTTCATCCTCGAATTTTTTATAAACGAATAAAAATCCACAGTCTGATTGTTGCTTTATACGTTAGGAGAATAAATACGTTATCGTACAAAGCGAAGAGATATCAATTTGGTCAACTCCAACGACGATAATTATTTGATTTCTAAAAAGTTGAACACCAATTACACCAATTAATTAATTAGTAGTATAATAATGAATGTTTTTCCAGCGTGAAATGAGAGAGACTCGGGCAAATCGTTAAATAGTATTATACGTTACGTATTTTAACAATTATCATACATATTGCGATACCTGCTTTATTTTCTGAATTTTTCGCTTGTTTATTATATCGTCAAGACGTGAAGAATTTTTCAAAAAATAAAATTCATTATTTTAATTTCTGAACAGCTCACGTATATTTTATTTAAAGAAAGAATGGTCTGTTTATAATACGCATAGAAATTTTGACGACTGATTGGCACAATCGAAACACAGATTTATATTTTAGACGTAAACCTATAGATCACAAAATAGGAAATATTTGTCTTAATCGATCTTGCTAATAAGCAGCGTAAAGCATGCATGTGAGAGTAGTGCGCAAAATA
Organism: Bombus huntii; assembly: GCF_024542735.1. NCBI lineage: Eukaryota > Metazoa > Arthropoda > Insecta > Hymenoptera > Apidae > Bombus > Bombus huntii. The sequence goes on from NC_066243.1 coordinate 15,303,131, forward strand.
TAATCGATTGTCCTATAAACGAGTTGCTTTAGCAACAATAATATTTAATCGGAATCAATAAATCGGCCAGAATCTGGTCAAGTACGGTCGTCAATTACGTCATTTAAAACACTAGCAACACGCTTATGCAACTTACAGTCGATGTTCGTGCGAAGAATTTCCGAACTTTCTTACCAAACATTTAATCCATCTGTACAATTATCTCAATAATTATTTATCGAGCCTCGTAAGAGCTGCATAGGGTCTTTAAAAATTTTGCAAAACCATAACACGTCCGTTATTATTGATTTTCCGATTCTCATGTTGCTCGATGATTCGAAGCATATTATTACCTAACCATTGCATAATTGAAAAGATACAACCAATTAAACCGAAAGATATAAATCTTTCAAAAATATAGTAGTACGTTCACGACATCTTTTGGAACTGATACTATAGAAATCGATATTTTTTGGTGAATATATGTCTAATTTCAAAATTAAGTAGAACCAAATGAATTAAATTAAAAAGCCAGCAATATAATATCACCGACAACGATATTGGTAATATCGTCAACCTGACGATACAATTCGACACGCTTCTGAAATTATTTGAAAACTGATTCCTCATAGAGAAATAAATAATATAACGCATCGCGTTTTTCCTCTACGATCTTCGCACACTGTCCCAATTTCCACGAGTCATATGCCAATATCGAGCAACAGTCGCGAGGATCGCTTAACAAAATCGTCGTAGCTGCTGTTCCGGTACTTCGTCGGGAAACAGAGAGCGGCTTCGTGGCCGGCTGAGCTCTGATTCTCGCAGTTAGTATTCTTTAGGAAAAGCCTCGAAGCGACCAAGCGATCACGCACCTGTACGGTCTCTGTGTTATTTCGTTGGCCATCATATACGAGCTTATCGCGATTATCGAGCGTGGGCAACCGTGTTCCTCGAAACCGTGGCCTCGAAGCGGCTCGTCCCGTCTCTCGGTCCACCGTCTCTAAACGACGACGTCACGGCGACCAACGACATCCAGATAGGGATCAAAGATTCGTAAATCGCGTGGCTACACGACGCACAGCCGCCCTTTTCTCTTCTTCTTCTTCCGCTACGGTAACCCTTTCACACGTACAAGAAGTACATTCACACGTACATTACACGGTTACGCGACGGTATGCAAAGAACCTACACGAATGAAGATGGGTGCACGAAGACGACCCTTCGCGTTCTCCAAAGATGCAGTAGCCGGCTATCGCCGTAACATCGTCAACTCGGATGCTAAGAACACGATTTAGAAGAGATTCGTTGGAAAAAGTAAGGTCAGTTTCAGAGGGATCACTGGATTGCTTGACATGTGATCACGACGATATAGCGCGCCTGTTTGCTTGCGAATCACGGAACTCGCGATCAGCTGTACACCCGGAGACTGCACACGTTGAGCATGCGGGCGTGACGAGGGCTCCGGCGCACCCTCTTCACCCTCGCCGCGTCCTACTCGCACCCTTCCGGGCTACACGCTTCGCGCGGCATACCCGTCTCACTCGTGTCGCGCTCGTTACTCTCCAGAAAATATCAATAAGTTGGAGCATGGTTATTGTGGCTCGCACAACGTTCTGTTCCGTTGGACGGGGACGTCTTATTCGCTGTGGCGACCCGGCAAGAATGTGCGCAGGCGGACGCGGGAAAAGCTTGTACAGAGATTTGAATTTCAGACGCGGCGGTCTTTTTTGTCAAAGGCCAGTTCTGTTCGAATTAATATAACGTTATTTAACATGCAATTATTCCTGATCGAAGCTGTATCATTAAATTCTAAACGTTTCTAGATCGTTCTAGGTTCTAACGTTATTTAAGAGATATTGAGCTCGAATGGTCCGATTTGAAACTTTATTAGGAATGAAATCGTGCAATTGTTTCGTTGCACTTAATTCCTTGATATTGAATTACTCAAACAATTATGCATTTTTATATATACTCGTTATTATTATTAATATACATAGTTCTTAGACAATTCAACGAGTTCGATGACCATAGTCATAATCTAATCGCACTAATACAGAACCAAATACAGCTTCACCAACGGAAGATACTAAATTTATTAAATGAAGTCAATAATTAAATAGAATACTCTGAAACTAAAGTAATAAAAATTGTAATTGAACAATTTCCTTTTTCAAAGCCAAACCCCTTCCATAAATGTCACAAGTACTTATATCAGGCTTCTTGAGTGACCCTACGTTGGCACGACAACAGTTAAGTGGGCAACAGTTTATTTTTAACGCAATTTCTAGCACGCTGACTATCACCGGGGCAATTATACCGGGTTAAAGAAATTCTGTTTAGCTAACGCGTTCTAACGAGATGATAGCTGAGTAGACGAAAGGGCAAAAGTTCGTCGCTGACCCGTGTGTTTGCGACTACCGTTTATCGATTGCAGTACACGATTACTTAGCCGATACGAAACCGTGCACGGTTTAATCGATGCGGTAACGAAGTTGTTGGCGACATGTCTGCGTAATTGTAATCGAATTTTCATAGCTCCTAAGGGCGGTGCGCAATATGCCATCGCACAGAAACGAGAAACCAACCCCTCGAGGACTCGATAGCGCTTCGATAAATATCCTTCGTGCTCTGCGTCTATTTCCCGAGACAATAGCACGCGATGAAGCTCTTACCGCAGTTTCAATGGACTATGTATGATGCACGTTAATTAAAATTCTTGTCTGTTTTCAGGATATGGCGGCGACTGGCTACTGGTGATTCAGAAATTTGATTCTATACGCAGGTTAGTCTGAAAATTGTGATATAATCGAGAAACGAACTTGTTAACACGATGGCTGTCACGGTGATTATACTCACGTTATTAAACTTTTTCGAACGATTAAGATAAGATAAATCTCACGGATTAAGAAATTTCCAACAATGCGAATGATTCTGATTAATGATCACAAAAAGGTTAATACTTTTTGTTAAATTTTCTTATCTTAAGTATATTTTCTGATCTTAAGTATGATCACAAAAAGGTTAATACCTTTTGTTAAATTTTCTTATCTTAAGTATATTTTCCCATCTTAAGTATAATCACAAAAAGGTTAATACCTTTTGTTAAATTTTCTTATCTTAAGTATATGATAAACTATATTTTTTTAATAAAAATTAGATGTACTTTTCTCGTTAGTGAAGTGCGAAGTAGAAAAAAGTACTAAAGAAATTTTTATGAATATTCTTCACATTCGTAAATACGCATTGTCGTCGCAACACGCGTTTAATTTAATTGTATGCATAACTCGAAACGCAATTATGTAAATTCCTTACCGCTGTCGTTTCATTCTGCGTGTAAAAAGCGTAATCAATTAAAAATTACAAAAATTGATAAATTAAATATACATTACTGTATCGTCATTTTGTTATTCTCATTATGTGTTATTTAATGCTTATAATTATGTATATTTCACTATCGTAAACGAAAAAGTTCTCTAATTCTTTATGATATATTCAAGAGATCTTCTTTCCTCCCTCTTGTACTTACATCTTATCAGAAACTGTGTATTTTACATATTTTTCAACATCGTAACAAACTTTTCTTACAAAAGTTTCTTTATGTATTCCCTGAAGCGTGCATCTCCGTTAAAGTAAAATGACATTTATCCTTTCTTGTTATTTTATAAAAATAAATTTCTCAGTTCTTTGTAAATATAAATAAATATTAAGAAATCAATTTAAAGTTGAATGTAGATTATACATATGCAAATAAAGGAATCATATCAAGTTGCTGCATAAGTAACTTCTTATTGAATGCAAAACCAGATTCTTATTGTCTCTGTAGTAGGTACTTGCCTCAAATACAATGTCATCATGGAAAAGTATAATAAACATAATTCAATTAATCCTGTGCTTGATAATGTTCGTCTCAAGGATCGCGTAATTACCACTCTACAGATTCGTCCCAAACAGCAAATTCAGTACAACTGCGACAATAGTGTGTTACATAATATAAATACAACAAACCAGGAACTAGCACACCTGCCACTTCCGTTGCTAAAAAGATTTAATTTAATTCTCTAAACAGGTATCTTCACGAACTATCGTGCAACGTACAAATGGAACGCGAGTCATAGATCGTTCGTGAGCTTCGTCGCGGCGTGACTTTATCTGGCTCGCAAATTCTTGAGATTACCGCATAATCTTCTCGCAGCCGGCTAATTGGAATAGATTAATGGTTCTGTGTGGGAAGTTTGGTGGTCCGACGTGTACACAGGCAAACGCATTGGAATAAGAATGAACCGAATCTCTATTGATTTACCTGGAAACCAAATCGATATCCGTACGAGGCACAGGGGCTCACTTCGTTGCAGATCGGCCAACTTTCGTCGGATCAACGGAGAGACCAGTCAGACTCGTCGAATCGACCATCGAAAAATTCTCCAGTTCGAGCTGCGCGTTTATGGCGATCATCACGTTCCCTTCTTTCGACCATTTAATTTCAAATTTTAGCTTTATCCTGCGTGAGTAATCGTTTTCTGTGATATTTCCGTTCGATAAAGTACACTTGAACAAACAATTAAATATATTAATTATTCTAAACACCTTGGAAAATCATTGACTTGTGCAATTGTTTATACTGTTTTTATGAATTTTTCGACCATTGAATTGAAATCGGAAAATGAGAATTGGTTGGGTTTCATTCATAAATGATTCATAGGTAAATGATTTATAAAAAAAAGAGTCGATATTTTTCTGTGAATTCGTAGTTTATGTATCACGATGACTAGCCAGGAAGGAGAGAAAATCGTGGATACGGAAAATGACCTGGATCATGATAAAGAAGAGCTTACGACCGAAACGAAGGAAGATATTTCTACAGCGAAACCACGTGCTAGGAGATATCTCACGAAACATATGAAATTATATCCGGAATTGTACAGAAGCGATGTCTCGATACATCCAAGTTATACTACTCTAAAAAATCTACCTTAGTAAGGATTATTTCATTCGTGAAAATAAATATCATTATTTCTACTAGATTATACTTTGACTTGAAATTAAATTGGATAGTTTTTTAACAATTTCTTCTGTCCTTTGGTAAAACTTTATATATTACATTCAATATAGAATAGTTTCAAAAATATTAAAAGCAAATTTAGTTTTCTTACTTTGCTGTTATGATACTTCGATATAAATTTTTATCTTTTCTTTATATTCTCAACGATTCAACGTAGGTAGCATCCTATTTCAAGACTGAAATGCTCTCCTTACTCTTTAATATCCTTTCATCCTAGATATTCTTAGTTTTATTGATAATATTTGTTAATCTCGTTGTTTACCTATTTTTCTAAATATTTTCTGTTGATACGCGTATCAAACATTTAACGATTATGGCCGTAATTATCGTTGAACATCCAACAACTAAATTTTATCATAGATAATTAAGACGACACGACGCTAATAACAGTGAATGTGTCAATATCGTAAATATTCAGAGAATCTTACATTATAAAATACTTCAAAACATTTTAATATCTCCTCAATATTTGAATATTTAAAAAGTCGTTTTTCGACAAAATGTTTAATCTGTTACAAGTTACGTGGTCTGCCGACGACGTGTACAGAGGACCAAGAAGCAGATCAAGCGTCAGCTGAACCGCGATATCATGCACTTTGCGATGATGCAGTTGTTCGCCATCGATAGCGTCAGGATCGACCGTGTATTCAGCGTCGGGATGCCACCGAAGACATTGATTGTCCCCGATTTGCTAACCGTGAACGAAAGACGTCACATCAACGAGCTTCTTCGTGACACATAACGAAACAGCATCTCATTGTGCTCCCAACTTTCATTGTGTACGATATGTATCGACATGTGAGATCGAATAAAATTTGCATTGATACATTGAATAAAGTGGGCGAGTCTATTTTCTTCCTTTAACAAAAAGGTAAACAGACTCTCGAAGCTTTCACGCGAAATCAGAAGAGAAAACAAATTCGATTCGACTAGGAGGGAAACAAAGAAATTCTCTTACTTTATGTGTATTAAATGGTTAAACGTGACGTTTTCTTGGGATAATGATAACATGAAAATATTATAATACATTTTCCTTTTGATTATTTTTATTAATTCGATGAGAGCAGAAACGTAGGATGTTTCGTAACAAGTATCAGCATGGACTTATGTCTGTTTTGTACAGCTGCGGATCACGTCCGCTAGAGTTATGGGACATGCACGTAAGTTCATCAATATAAAGAAAACATAAGGAAAGATAACTCTATTTTGTGAGATTAATAGAAATAGTTTCACTGTCAGATTTATCGCCATTAAATTTCTCCAAATATTGTATCTCTTCAAGTTAGTAAGATACATTCCATTGCATTTAATCTGTTTGCTCCGAATATCAATCGTCTCGAACAGGTGAAAAATGGATACATTCGAAGAGTAACAGACGACGAAGTGAAATCTCTAGCTCTGGAAATAGCCGGAACCAACGTCACAACAACGTACATCTTCTGCCCATGTGGTCCCAAGAAAGTTCTTGGCATTAAACTTCCGTTTCTCATCATGATTATCAAGAACATGAAGAAGTACTTCACGTTCGAAATAACAGTAAATGTCTCACGGGGAAAGCTCTTTAATGATTATATTTTTTTCAATAGCAGCAATGGCATTTCGTAAAACTACAATGAATGTAGAAAAGAAGTATATTTCATTTTTGATTCGACAGATACTCGACGACAAGGATATGCACAGAAGGTTTCGCATGAGTAATTTTCAAAGCACCACGCGAGTTCGACCATTCTGCACGTCGATGCCGATCGGCCTATCCGGTGGTTGGAATCAAATTCAATTTAATCTCGCGGACTTTACGCGGAGAGCGTACGGGACAAATTATGTCGAAACTACACGCATACAGATCCACGCAAACTGCAGGGTTCGACGTATCTATTTTGCGGACAGGTAGGAAATTGATCTGTTTTTCGCATTATTGGTATGAAACGCATGAAATTAATAGCTACCTTTTTTAAAGAAACTTTTCTTGCATCGAGTTTATAGAATGATAAAATATGTTTTACCAAACAGACTTTATTCGGAAGATGAATTACCCGAAGATTTTAAACTCTTCAAGCCACTTCAGCGAGTGAAATGCGTGCGGGAAAAGGATGTGGCGAAAGAAAAAAGAGAAGAACCGGAAAAGATTGAAACCGAAGAACCACCACCTTTCGAAGCGGGTGAAATACCAGAAGAAGCAGAAGAGCCTGAAGAAGAGCCAACGGAAGATGAATTGGCCGAGGAAGAGATTGTTCCTGTAGAAGACGTGCGAAGGCCAGATGAAATGGGAGAAGAGGATGAGGAAGAAGAAGACGAGGATGAAGTAGAACCAGCAGATGTAGGTGATTACGAAGACGAAGGTGACGAACCTGCACCTGCTCCAACAACTCCTGGATATGCCACAGAAGACGAAACTGATGTAGAACAAGATGAAGGCGATGAAGATGAAGAATACGGAGTTCCATAGTGAACAGCCGTCGACTTTGTGTAAATACGATGAATAAGATGCGTATATTTGCGAGGCTTAAAATAACATTCAAATAAATTACCTTCTAAATAAGTTGGAATTTGAGAAATTCTATTAATTTATTTAGACAATTATCCTACTTTTCTCTTTATTATCTTTTATTGTTCCATGGAAATATTTTACAATACTGAACAAAAAATATCCCCATTATTCTTTTAATTTTCGTTTGGAAAATGTTTAGGGGAAATATAGTATATAAAATATGATGATTTATAACAAATATATGCAAGTAGAATGTGAATTTGTTGAATTCGCTATGTACACATTTGTACAGTGTCTCCCAATAAAAAATATACGATTGCATTGGAATTCTTATACAAATTTCAAAAAGATAAAATTCAATTAAAGCATTATGTGAAATGATAGAATCATTTTGATATTATATACACTGATTCAAACGATGCAAACAAAAAATATAAAATAATTTATCCGCGTCCTTTATTACTATGAAACGTCATAATCGTCATCTTCTCTTTTCCTTTTCATAGAATCCTCGATCTCTACTTTGATAGGCGGCATTGTTTGTCCCGAAGAAATCTGTATTTTTGGCTTGGCTACTTGTGCCTTTACGGTAGCTCCTCCAGTTGTGGCTATAAATTTAAACAATTAATATAAATAAAAAATGAAAAATATAGTAGCAAATATTATTATTACATACACAATTTTGTATCTTACGTATTAATGAAATATGGATAGAGGGAATAGATGTTTGGGAATGCAAGGTCCGGAAGGGATCTGTGATATGCGATGTAATTAACAAATTAGTTCCTGTTATATATTCTTTACTTTCCTGTATCATTTACCTGTTGAAAATTTCAGGACAGGTTTTGGCATTGAAATGCTTTGAGTCCTGGCAACTGTCGCAAGTGTCCCCGGCCTTTTAACTATGGAGAGGCCAGATTTATTACTTTCCACTTTGATCTTAGACTGACCGCTTTGAATGTTATTTCCAACCAAAGAATGCAGTGGTTTCCCAACTATTTTCTTCGTTGAATTCTTAAGTTTATAATTTGTTGCATTCAGGCAAAATCTGTCAGGTGGTAATCTTAAACCACTGTTTGATTTGACAAATGGCAGTGGTACATTGTTTTTTGTCCGAGCAACATCTAGTAACACGTCTCTTGGGGGTGGATTTGTAAACGTACGTTCCAATTGCATCTTAACTGCTAATCTAACGTCATCCAAATCGATAAACTTCTTTTTAGCATGATTTGCGTAAATTCTACTGTCGTCTAATATACAAGTAACATAACCTGCGGAATTTAAACCGAAAATAACTTTATAACTTACTTCCAAATGTAAAATCATAAATGCAAAATCATGCACGATTTTATACTTCATTTCATCTACATTACTTTAAATAAATTATAAATATAATACATTACGTACGATACGTAAATTCGAGCAATTGATTTATAACCTTCGAATCGTAATCTGTTATTCCCATGTCTTTCATAATTGACATTATAACTTGAGCATCTTTTGGAATATGTTTTACGTGACTCATAGTTTTCGCTTTTTCCGCCATTTTAAGGAATAGTTTTCTTATAATCGTACTTTCTACAAGAATTCGGAGTCACGATTGTATGTATCTTGAGTTTTCAAGTCAAAGTTCGACTAAACACTATGAAGTACACGCCAATATAATGCAGTGCTACCATTTATAAAGTTCAAACTTTACAAGATCAGAAATTTATTATTTTCAAATTTCGTAATTAATATTAATTATTCATTGCTGTAATCATTTTTACTATTAAATATTTTTTTTGGAAAATCAAGAAGTAATTACATGAAAAGACGTGAAAAAATTTGTAGTTTTAGTGCGGTAGTTAGTGTAGTTAGTGTAGTTAGTGTGGCAGCCATTAAAACAGAGCGCGTCACATTACAGTTAAATTTACTGGGTTCGTGAGTTGATATTTGTTATTTTGGGCGAATGCATGTATGCATTATAGAATTATCAGCTACCAATTTTTGAGGTAAATATACCTCGCTGTATTCAACTGATTTTATGCGAATTATATTTTCAAATATAATCATATTTAGTTTCTATTTCATTTTGTTTTACATTTTAGAGATATGGTCAAAATTAACAGCAATGGCATCCTTAGGGATAGTTGACAAACATCATGAACAAGAATTCTTAGCTGTAATGCAATCCTACATGCTGTGGGATACTGGTGCAGGAGCTGATTGTTCCCAAAGTAGTGGCTTGTGTGTGCTAGGGCTCATTCATGCAAAGCATGGGACAGCAATTACAGATTACTTACTTAGCCAGTTGAAGGAAGCACAGAATGAGGTATAATGATCTGCAAAAATATAGTGTAGTCATAGAATCAATTGAGCAGTAAAGCAAATGCGTGTTGAGCAATGAAATGACAAATTAAAAGATAAAGCAGGGAATAGTAAACTTGAACTTATTGATCATAGTTTATTAAAAGTTAAAGTATCAAATATTATGTAGAAGGTAAAGTTAAAGACATAAAATTAACGTTATATACATAGGGTTGAATAAAATAATATTATGCAGGATATGGTATATTTATAATCTGAAATGATTTTCGTATAGATGGCCTGTCATTGGAGCTGTTTAGGACTGAGTCTGGCTACTACAGGATCGCACGTGGACAATTGAAATTCAGCCTTTATCAAAGTGATATCATTATGGGTTAAGGGTTCTGCTATAGGCATGATCATTCTTGGATCCAGATCAATGCAAGCAATTGAAAATATGGTTGCGGTAAGTCGAAATAAAAGTTTGTTTACACATATTTCGATGATTAATACGATCATCTGCTATTTATTTTTCAATTTGAATAAATATGTTACATATTCATATGAAGAATAACTTTATCCACCAACTGCATATGGATACTGATAGTTAGTTTGGAATGTGTAGGTTCCTTTAGCTCTGTAAAAGAAATTGATATGTATTAGTATCAGAAAATCAAATTAATATTAAAAAGAGTAGGGCCCAAACAAAGATGTTTCCCTATTAAATATTGTAATAAGTACTGTACTTTGGCTATCTGCATTCTATGCATTTGTGTATCTTCATATTTCTCGGAAATGCGTAACGCTCTGCAATCATAAATTAATGACAGTAGTAAAATAAAACTCACTTTGGGTCAAGAGTAGGACCACCCATGTATGCCATTGCACCATTCTGAGATACACCGAGGAAGCCTTTTGAATTCATAACAGATTCACTGTAGTATTCGTAGCTGCGTGAATGTGCGCAAGCTCCTGTGTTTCATAAAATTTATTATTAATATTGTACATACGTGCGCAGGCACGCGTGCGCGCCCATACACATACACAAAGTGCGCAATTAACATTTTTTCAACTGATACCTGTTAGTAACTCGAGACTCTATAGTATGTTCCTTACCTATCAAGTCATTGACGCATCCTGGTTGATTTCTTCCATCATTGGCAAAGAAATCGGAAGTACCAACAGAGATATCCAGACCTAAATATCCGGCGCATGTGTGAATAACTTGAACATTTCGCGCGTCCAATTTATCAACTCTTCCATCAGGTCCTTTGTGTTCAAACATTGGCTTGGCAGCGTCGAGTGCTATAATGGCAAATATTTAGGGATTTAGTATAATTTACTGTATCATGATTGCCGGATATAAAATCAATTTGCATTAAAGTGTATAAAGATTTAAAAATTACTTTTCTCCGAGTTAAGTTAATCTAAATACATCTTCGATGTTTTAAAAATTTATCCTTCAAACTTGAAAACTTCACTTATCTTTCTGTTTATCTTTCATTCGCCAATCTCGATCAATCTATTCTATTGTTTCCTATGTGACATTAAAAACTGCGTCCCTCGATCTTCGTGGAGAACTTTAGAATACCATTCTACTAATATGTCGTTACCCACCGATAACTTCCGCGACTTGGCTCGACCTTCCTATCTCTAGTGCACTTAAGCCTGCCACATGAGCACCCAGGGAGTGTCCAACAATTTTCAATTTAGACGTTCGTAAACCAGCGCTAGTTTGTAGGAAATTCACGAAATCAGCTACACGCAGAGCAACGCGTGGTACGCTTTTTGCAACGACGGAATAAAGCAGGTTTTTCGCTATGTTACCCCAATCGACGATAATGACGTTGCTATCCCAGACATTAAGGAAAGCTGAAAACAAGAAATATTGTTTGTCATAATATTGAAATATTGAAAATATAACCATTACCGTTCATAAGTTTTAGCACACCCTTTGATATTTACCACGAACTCGATACTTTTTACTGCTCTTATTTTCTAAGTGTTTTGTTATAAATCTATTTCGTTGGTCCTTCTTATAATGTACGTAATGTAAATATATATTTGTCTTATAACGTAAAATATTGATTAAGTTCAACTCGATAAAGTCAGGAAGATTCTATATCTCGAAATAAAATGAAAATCAAAAAATGAAATTTCCAACGTGATTCCGTTGTTAAAATCTTTTATTCTTATTTCGAGTCACAGAATCTCCCCTGGCCTCAGTTATATCACGAATTTTAGCTCACAGTGTATTTATTACACCGACGAAACTTATTTACCATCGCGTACGAGTGTACATGACGAAGATCGACCATTGGCATTCCAACCGTGAGTAACTATGATGGTTTCCCTGTGCGGGTTCCAATGACTCTCTCGTACAGAGACTACGTCGTTTAGATTTAGCACATCACCAATCATAGGGTTATCTCTAGAATAAAAATTAAATTTTTCAATGTTAATTCCTCGAACACGGTATGACCTACTTGTAATTGTTTCTTCTCTGCAAAAAAGAATTTTTACCTTGCAGACTTATTCTCATTTTAGCAAACGAAGAGCAATTGTAACGTTTTAACGTAGAATGGAAAATTGATGAATAACGATAAGGCACATTTTGCTCAAACTGAAGATTCTTTTTAATGTTTGAAATTTTTAATGTAATGGATTGAAAATGATTGCAATATCATGCGAGGTTCTTTATAGTTCTCTATAGTTTGTGCATAAAGGTAGACTGACAGGCGATTATTATAGTGATCTTTCATAGCGAACAGATCAGCTTTATTATAATTAGTTTAGTACAAATTACTTTTCTGGTTAATCAAATAATTTGAAATACTTTTTCAGCTTATCGTAGCTATTCAGCTAATCGTAGTTAGATCGTGCATTTTTATGCACTCGTGGAAAACTTAAATATGCAAGAATATACATAAACGTACAGAAGATACTTTCAATAAATAAAAAGGTTACCAAAAAATAATTCTAACCGTGTGTAAAGGTTGAAACTGATCGATTCCACATTGATACCTAAAATGGCGAGTTCTAATTCAGTTAGTGGAGAGTTATCGATTTTAATCAGATGTGGCACTCCTGTTTCATCCGGAAAGATCGTATAATTGTTTTCCGTTAACACCGTCAGCAACGCAGGATAAACTGAAAGGAAATTTTTTTTCATTAATCAGTTACTCGATTTGTCCGTGTCTAGATCGAATAATATTCTGATACGAACTTAATGCTATTCCAGTTGCCATTGCTGTTGTCGTGGCTCACTATGCACACCGCAATATAGTAATCCGACTTCTTGGCTTTCGCGTTTTGCCGCTTCTTTTTATAGGTTTAAGGGAAACAATGGTAATCCACTCGAGTATTATACAGTTGATAAGTGACTGATACTCGATTGATGGATTAATAGCGAGTCACACTCACGAATCAACTACAAGTAGTTAGAAAAATAGCGTGGATCTTCTACTCTTAACGAAAGCACGGTCTTAAGTACGAAGTTAAGTTCAGTTAAGTGCGAAGACATTTAATCATTTGTTTTACCTATACTTTAGACATATTATATGTATTAGAATTTCTTTTAATTCCACAAAAGCTGAATTCTAATATCTAGTTTGAATCTTTGACTTGGCAATGCTTTAAAATAAGTTTGATTAAAATTTTTCTATTCGCTTCGCGAGTATTTAGGAAATTCATTTCGTTACTTTGAAAGTATGTAATTTAAACCTGTTGACTTAGAGTGTTAAGCTTCTTTTTAAACTTTTATCTAAATTTCAAGTTAAATAGCACGTAATAATTTCGAGTAATGCGAGAAACAATATAACGCTGACGTCTCTAAAGTTAGTCTTTTTTTCTTTTTTTTTTTTTAATTGGAGCTATCAATTACTTGAGTCTTTTCTTGCTCACCTGGTAGAAGCTCGTTAAGAAAACTACTCAATGAAGTATTATATTTTGTGTCATTTCTTTATATTCCTTTTCGAGCTTTTGGGGCCACCTGTGAAACAACGTGAACAACATACAATGTAAATAATTCATTATAATGGAAATTCTGGTTATACATAAATAGCTCTTAATTCTTTAAAGTTCCTTGAACAGTCGATAAGTATTAACTACATGCCTAGTAGACAGGTGTTTGTAATTTTAAATAATCATCATTATGGATCGTAATAGAACTCGTTTGTTTCTCGAATTTTTCAGGACAAGTGTTTTTACATTTTCAAGAATCGCTCCTTGGACATTGTAAGACCCGTGGAAAACCGTAATTTACCATTTCTTTTCACTCTAGTTGTTTTTATAGAAAATTACGATAGTTGTTATTATCTTACCCGTGGCTTGTGATTAAACGATCAGATTAGACGATTCAGACTGTCCGTCGGTTTCTTCATAGATTGTTATCGATTTGAAATTATTGCAGCATTATCAATATGGATCGTACTATCATCGAAACTATCATTAGAAGTAATTTATTTCGTGATAAAGTAACTATTTTCCCAATAAGTTTTATGCTCCAGAGTATCTTAAGTTTCGAAAGACGAAACAGGGGATTATTCGAAATTATTTCACCGTAGACTTCGCACGTCATTTGTTGATTACATTAGGCTTGAAATATTGGACGTGGCCACTCGTTGATTAAATAACTTTAGAGATAAAAAATTGCACACCATCGAACGATCGTCGGGCGTTTATCGTTTTTTAGACTCACGAAATCATTGTTAGCTCGTCTCCTTTAGAAAGAGATGCGTTTGTTTTCATGTTTGTCATGTAGGATTTATAATAACGATGCGAGATTTCTATCAGAACTGACCTAATATTAAATCGTCTTAGCCTTGCTCCCATTATGGTTAAGTATTTTTCTTTATTTTCCTCGGAAATTCGTGCTTCATGGCACGTGTTAGGTACCTGATATTCGGATAATAATTAGAATCCCAAATATATACGTTATCCGCTAAGGGTCTCAGAGTGTTTTTTTCGCCGACTGGTTGCAGCTATTTTTGATCGCAATTTTTCGCTGCGAGCAATGCCATATTTTCCTAGAGAGACTCTTGCATAATTTTGGCTCATTTATTTGCCAGATTTTCCTTCGCAAATACTGGCGACGAAGAGATAGGTGCAGGACTAACCCCATCGATTTGTCAACGTTGTTTCACTCGTCTCCGACATAATTTCGTCTCGTGCTACCTCGTTATCGTTGGAGTAAAAAATCACACTGGATTTTTCAGATAATATCGATGGAAATGTTTATGCACGTATGTATAAATCTCGTCGCTATTACATGACAGGATGACGATTCTTCGAAATATTCGCGTTCTTCGAGATCATGTGAATTATCATTCTCGATATCTTGAGAAGCCTGTAGCTTTTTTCTAGGTAAATACGTTGAGAGCGATAAGTGTAATTGAGACGAATGTTCTTCAGATTCTATGTTTTTATATGTTTCCATAAGACGATAAAAGAAAATGGGAAAAGAAAACTATGTGAGCGATGAACGAAAGGATCCCTTTTTTCTTTCTTCGGAGAGGTGAATTAATGATTAGTTGGAAGAATGTGTTTGTAAAAATTACGGAGATTCCTTTGAATTATTAATTTTTATGTAATAACTTTTACGTAATTGCGTAAAAATTATTATACTTGAATATAAGCTAACACTTGGCCCTTGTTATTAGTAGAATTTTAAGGACATTGAAATTTATTATCAAGTTCCCTTTTCGCAAATTATACACTTCGTATGTTTTTTTCCTACAAATTATACTTCAGATGCGGATAAATAATCGACATGTGTGCTAAATACAAATTGTTTACTTGCGCCGATTCAAGTTGACATTTGGTGCGTGTATTGTTCTTAAGAAAACATTATTTTGTATATTTTGAAATTTATCTTTTTGTCTAATCCTATCGGTACACATAGGAAAATAAAAGTTAGAATATGATTTACGTTCATATTTCTACAAAAATTTATATACTATATATATAATAACTAGATATTAAATTGTTAAAATATAATATAACGTGATATTTTTATAAAATGAGGAATACGAGATATCAAGATTCAATGTTTTCAGGTTCATTACGAATTACAAAGGATTATATTCGGTCACAGGTATAGGATTCCTCTAAGTGTTCAGATGAGTATCAATAAAGAATACTTAAGTCAGTGGAATCAATATGACATCGCGGAATGCGAATTCCTCAAAGTGACCAGCTAACTGTCGCTGTCTTTTCCGCGAGTCTGATATTCTACGCATAACTCGCATTCGCGCGTCTTCACATATACCCTCTAGCGATTACTCAAATATATATTTGTTGCGTTTTTCACAGTGATTATTAGAATTTTTCCGAACTGCTATGATCTACGAATGAAAAGGAATTTTGTATTTTGAAATTTTTAGCAGTCCAGTCCTTCGTGTAACTTCATCATTTTGCAAAATTCTTCCTTTTATTGGGTTGTCCGAAAAGTTTCTTTCGTTTTATAAAGAAATAATAGACGCACGATGTTTTTTCTTTTATATTATTTTATTGAATTATACAGAAATATAACGAAATGGATCATACTTAATTCGATAAAATAATATAAAACAGAAATTGTTGTTCATCTATTATCACCTTATGAAACGAAAGAAACTTTTCGGACAACCTAATATATCTTGCTCATTTAAAATCAGAACTTTTATAACGTAGCCTTATTTTATTTAGTCTTGCTAGAAAGTAAGGCTACATTAGAAAAAATGTGGATTTTTCATTTCATGTTTATTCGATAAAAAAAAGCGTCAAAATCTGATTTATTTTTAAACGTCCCGGTATAATGTATCAGCTTGATTCATATTATTTGTGTTTCTTTTTGTCTCGCATTGTTGACTATCTCGATAACCAGCATCCTACCGTATCTAAATATTGCTCCGAGTTGACGAGGGCTTTTAGTTTTATCGGATCGGAAGTTTCTGCGCAGAAGATCACTGTCGTTGATTTCCTGCTTATTTTTTATTTGAGATTTTAAGACGATAAGTCGTTCTTGCGAGATCAAAAGATTCGCGAAGGTTTTTAATAGATAGCTTATCATAGGTGATCACCGTTCGATGTTGACGTATCGTCTGACGTATGTTTATCGTATCGTCGTTGCTCTATTTATATACAGAGATTAACCGTGCGTGTGCCCAGTATTGTTCAAGAACAGGTACTTGAAGAGAGGGTTAAATTACTTGTACGAGCTCAAGATGCTTTTATCAATAGGATTTGTAATACTTGCGAAAGAAGGTAGAATTTCCAGTATTTCAATAAATAAGAACATTTCCAATAGTGGCACATCCCTTTCTCCTATAGCGATTGTTTAACGATTTTTATATATAGTTTATCGAACGATCAAAACAATTGTAAAAACGTCCATCATTAAAGGAAACAATAAAGTAGAATAAAGAACAAAAATAAAGTTGGTATTTGTGAAAATTACGTATTAGGTTGTCCGGAAAGTGTCTTTCTTTTACAGACACGTCTTTTACAACGCATATTTATACAAACATGAAACCTAATCTGTCGAACGCTGTGATCTTTATTTTGATAGAAGAAAATGGATCATACGTAATCCGATAAAATAATATAAAACGGAAAATGTTGCCTATCCATTATTTTTTCCTTATAAAACGAAAGAAACTTTTCTGACGACCTAATAGACGATCGGCTAATTTTGTCGAAACGCTGTTACGTTACGTAACATAGGACAGTGTTACAATATAAGCCATTTATATTATTAAGCTCTTTGTTTAACGATCTTTGAGACAAATCAAGGTATTTTTGGTTAGCCTCTGATGGTTTGATCGAGTCACAGCTGTGTCGGAGTTTCTGTTTCAATTGCGAACCAGTAGGTTGTTGCTGTCGTGTATTTCTTTCATTTCCAGTGAGTATTTATAAAGTTATTGATATTGTTATTGAAACAGTGTGCTATTCTTGATCAAAATTCAGATGGAGCGAAACGAGCACGCTGTTTCCGAGTGATCACAGGCGGATTAGCGAATGAAGTTTGCGTTTAATTAAATTCAAATCTAAAAGAATTATTGTATTAAGGTGTAATCTCTGCCTTGCACGATTATTTTCTTCCTTTAGAGAAGAATGATTTTACTTTAATCAGTTCGATATTAGTTTATCAGAGTCTCATCGGGAATTGAAAAATTGCTACAACCGAAAGGTTATATTTAAATTGAAAATGATATTTTTGTTTCTTTACCCGCTTGATCGTCGCTTAATTTATCTTCAGAAGATTAATTATACATTGAGCTGTCAAAGTTATGGAGAAATGGCTAAATATAATATAAATAGCGTCTTCTCTCAAGTCGCTTAGCTTCTAAACCGAAAACAACGTTTTTATTAAATTATTTGTTTCTTCTGCACTTTACGCAGTTTCAGAAAAAAACTAACTACTTAGCTGATAATTTATTATACTTATTTACCTAAAATTTCGGAGAAATAAGTAAAAAATTGTATTATTCGTACATGTTATATAGCTTTCTGGCAAATTTCGAATTCCGTTGTGACGAAATGACACTGGAACTTTTTCGTATTTCGAAAATGGACATAAAAGTCAGCGATTAGAGCCACGTGCAACCCAACGTTGTCGTCATCGCCCTCGCTGTTGTTTCGCGAGGTTATCGACACTAATCGATCATAAAGCTGTCGTTTCAGACAGTTGCAGAAAAGGACAGGAAACTGTATCAATTAAAAGTAATTACTTGAAAAAAAGACTACAACTTTTACATACATTTATCATATGTCGCGTGAAGAGGCACCGTTACTCGTAAATTACATCACGTTGCACTGCTGGTGTTAGTTTATCGCGATTATTGTATCACGTTATTGCAAATGTTGCAAGCTCAGAAAGTCAATCAGACGGTGTAAATTTTGACAATCCGAATTTCAAGACAGGTCTGGAAGGAAACGTGTTAAACGCACCATCTGAATGTGTACTCTTGCGAGTTGATGCGTTTCCTTTAACCCTTAGAGTGCTAAGGACACATATATGCGTTTGTCAATTTTTCCAAACGCCTACGCAGAAGTAATACTATTACGTTTGTGTGAGATAAATATAAATGCATTGCTTATATATAATGCATATATTTTATATGAAAAATCTACTGCTTCGAAACAAAAATTTAGTGAATTTCATTTAGCGTTGATAAGAGACATTTTACGAAAATATTTCCAACGTAGAAGCACGGCGGGAGGAGGAAAGAGAAAGTCTGAAGACTTTTGTTTAATCGATAGGCATTTTCCATCAAAATGCCCTAATCGTGCCGGTACAACACAATTATCGAGAAGAAACTGTGTCGTTTGTATGAAAAATAAGAGAAGGAGCGACACGCGATACGAATGCAGAAAATGCGATTATACAGGGTGGTTGGTAACTGGTGATACAAGCGGAAAGGGGGTGGTTCTACGCGAAAAAAGAAGTCGAAAATATAGAATAACAGCCGAGAATATGTTTGGGGTAAGTGGAAATAAAAGTTGTTTTACATAAATTTCAAGCCATAGTAAGATCGAATGTTATTTATTCCTTAATTTATTTTCTAATTTGTACAAGTACTTTACAATTATTGAAATACATCGAAATATTGAATATTCGAAAGAATAATTTTATCCATCAAGAACATAAGGATATTAACTGCTAGTTTCGAAGTGGTAAGTTCCCCTAGCGCTGTAAAGAAATTAACATATATTAGCGCATATATTAGCTAACTAAATTAAATTTTAAGAAATAATTCAACAGATATATCTTGCAATTAGCTCTCAAGTATCTATTATGAACTCAGCTAAAAGCGTGCGACCCAGGCAAAAATGTTCACCTCCTAAATATTATAACACGTACTGTTCTTTAGATATTTGCGTTCTATGGATTCTTTAAATTCCCCGGAAATGCGTAAAGCTGGATAATTTATCAGTAACAGTAGTAAAATAAAACTTACTGCAGATCGAGGTTAGCGCCACCCATGAATGCTGCTGCACCGTTGTCACCTACACCGCGGAAAGCTTTTGGATTCGTAATAGATTGACTGAAGTATTGGTAACTGCGTCCATGTGCGCAAGATCCTGCGTTTCATAAAATTCGATTTCTAGTATCGCATATACAGGCGCGCGCACACACAACCGCGCAAATAATATTTTTTACATCGAAAATTGTCAGTAACAGACGATACTGTAAGCACGTTACTTACCTAACAAATCATCGCCGCATCCTGGTTGATGTCTTCCATCATTGGCAAAGAAATCGGAAGTACCAACAGAGATATCCAGACCCAAATATCCGGCACATGTGTGAATAACTTGAACATTTTGCGCGTCCGATTTATCAACTCTTTCACCGGCTCCTTTGTGTTCAAACAATGGCTTGGCGGGGTCGAGCGCTGAAATGGCAAATATTTAGAGATTTAAGTATAATTTACTGTATCATAATGTCGTTTTGTTGTATGATGTTTTTAAAACGTTTTGCTTCGAGTTAACATAATGTAAACATATTTTGACATTTTTAAATTTATCGTCGAAACCTGCAAAGCTCATTTATCTTTCTGCTTATCATTCATTTGCAAAACCAGATCAATCTACTCTACTGTTTTCAACCTGACGTTAAAATCAACGCTACTGAATTTTCTCGCAAAACTTTAGAATGCCACTTTAATAATATATCGTTACTCACCGATAACTTCCGCCACTCGGCTCAATTTTCCTACCTCTCGCGCGCTCAAGCCGGCGACATGAGCACCGAGAGAGTGTCCAATAATCTTCAAGTTGGACGTGCGTAAACCAGCGCTAGTTCGCAAGAAATTCACGAAACTAGCTACGCGGCTAGCTACGCGTGGTACGTTCTTTGCAACAGCGATATAATCCGTGTGATCCGCTATCTTGCTCCAATCGACGACAATGACGTTGCAGTCGCGGACCTTAAGGAAAGCTGAAAACAAAAAAAAAAAAAGAAAAGGAAATATTGCTTGTCATAACTTTAAAATATCAAAGATATGGCCACTGTTGCTCGTAAATTGTAGGACATCTGCTGATGTTCGATGCGAATGGAATATTTTTGACTATTTTTAGCTTCCAAGTATTTTTAGTATAAATCTGTTATTTCTTTACATTTAAAAACAAGCTTGGAAAGTAGAATAAAGTTGTCACGTTTGAGGCCATGTTTTGAAGAAGATAGGCTTCGAATACGTTCGATCACGTGTGCTTGACAAATGCAATTTTCTCGAAAACGAATTTTCAAACGAACTAATTTTATTCTATATTTTCGATTTATTTTCGCACGTAGAATAATCTCTCACCAATCGTCTGCCTCTACACGATCAATAATTAAGCAATATATTATCAAACGTCTCGTGTTATACCATTTCGAGACGAAAGAAATCAGGAATTTTATTTGCATTTAGTGGCGTTAAAATATTCGACCATTAGTCTGTATAATTTTACTCAAAAGATAAAACTCACTGGAAATTTCGAATAGTTCGATATATCTTGTAGTATATTTGTCAAGTTTTCAAACTCGATTTTCTCGAAAGATCAAACGTGCAACGTAATTTCGCTATTTTTATTTTCGAGTCACACGATCTCTACTGACTTCAATTGTTTGACACGAATTTTAGCACTTTAGGTGTATTTGTTATATTACATCGATGATACTTTACTTACCATCGCGTACGAGCGTACATGATTCAGATTGACCGTTGCTATTCCAACCGTGAGTGACCACGATGGTTTGTCTGTTTGCGTTCCAATGACTCTTTCGAACCGAGTTTATGTCGTTTAATTTTAGGACGTCGCCATTTCTACTGTTTTGTCTAGAATAAATAATATGTTTGAGCGAAGCTGTTAAACGTATTTCGAATGTATATTCATGTAACGCAGTTGTTTGTTCGCTGGAAACAAAGTTTTAACCCACATTTTGCACATTTTTGCACATTTCGGTCTTACTCTGATTTTAGCGAATAAAATCGCTTTCTCGTATATTAAGTTCAAACTGAACATGTTTTCTAATATTGGGAAGATATAATAAAAATGATGGAAAGAATGTTAACAGGGTTAACATTAGACAAAATTCTATGGTAGCACTTGCGTGAAAAGAAGCTTGAAAATTAGCAAAAATTCTCTAGCTACGCGCCCCTATGGATAAAGCAAGAGCAAATTTTATGACATTAAATCGTAGGCTCCTATTTTCTTAAAATTTAACCTTTTCGAATGGGAACTCTGATTGCACGTTAGGAAGAAAAGATATAATTCGTTAGGGTGTTTTGCTGTGATTTAAAAAATTCAAGGTAATGATTCCCGTAAGTAGATTTACGACAGAAATGTACAAAATGTATATGAGGATTTCCCATAAAGAAGGAGATTGATATAAAATAATTCTAACTGCGTGTAAAGCGTGAAACTGATCGTTTCCACATTGGCACCGAAAAGAGTCAACTCTGTTTCACTTAGTAAGGGGTTATCATCGAGTTTAACCAGAGACGGATTTCCTTCTTTGGTCGGTAGAATCGTATAATTGGCTTCCCTCAACGTCGAAAGCAACGTAGGGTAAACTGAAAAAAAATTTCTTTCGTTCTAACTACGAATTATTCGATTTTTCCCGATCGAAAAATATTCTGATACTAACATAGTGCTAATGATGCATTTACCATGGCTGTTATCGTGATTCACTATACGCACCGCGGTATAGATCGACTTCTCAGCTTCCTTCCTTTGCCGCTTCTTTTTATAGATTTGATGGAAACAATGATTATTCACTCAAGCACCGCACAATTGATAAGAAACTGATACTCACCTGATGAACGATGGCCGACTCGCACTGATGTATCTTCTACAAATAATTAGAAAATTAAGGTGAATTGTTTCATCTTAACACGAAGCACGATCTTAAGTGCGAAGTTAAGTTAAGTTAATTGCAAAGATATTTAATTACTTGCTTTGGTTATAATTTCATTTATTTCTCGGAAGTCTCCAAATTTAATTCTCCAAAATCTGAATTCTACTGAATATTTATTTTGAATCTTTGATTCAACCACGAAAATAGATAATTTACATTTGTTCACTATGAATGTTAAGCTTCTTTTTAAGCTGTTCAAAATTTAGATTTGAAGTTAAACAGTACGTGAATATTTCGAGTAATACAAAGAACAATAATGGTACTGTATCTAAAATTAGTTGTCTGCCCTTTGTTTTTATCGAGGCTATCGCTTATTTTAGTCTTACTCTGCTTACCTGCTACAAGTTACTCGTTAAGAGAACTATGCATTCTATGAAGTATATCGCCACGAATTAGTTATTTATATCTGTTTCAAGCTTTTTGGACCGTTTTTGAACAGATGTGAACATTGTATGTAATTCATTATGATGGAAATTTTGACCATACGTAAATTGTTCTTAATAGCTACTATTTTTAATGATTAGTTAATTAATTAACAGCTCTAAGGTTTTCAAAACAATCGATAGACACGAATTACGTAGTAAACAGGTGTTTGCAATTTTTTAAACGAGGGATCGTAATCAGATGTTGCTGCACCTTTTGTTATTAAGGTGAATTATCATCATCATGGATAATAACAGAATTCTATTTTTTTTTTTTCGGAACACATGTCAGTATATTTTCGATAATTACACTCACGATCTGTTATCAATTGTAAGAATTCGTCTGAAAATTATAAGATCCATCCAAAATTGTAATTTACGATTTCTCTTCAATCTAATTGTTTTTACAGAAAATTATCATAGTCGCTATTATCTCATCCATGACTTGTGATTTTGTGATCCTTGAAAATTTTCAGATCCAAAACTGTAATTCACGATTTCTTTCTCGCTTCAGTCGTCTTTAGAGAAAATTACTACAACCCGTGATTAGATGATTAAACTATTCCGAGACTAACCATCGATTTTTTCGTAGATCGTTATCGAATCGAAATTATTATCGTTAATATGAATCGTACTATCGTGCAAACTGTCATTAAAAATAATTTATTTCGTGATAAAGTAACCATTTCCCCAACAAGCTTTATGCTCGAGTGTGTCTTAAGCTTCGAAAGACGAAGCAGGGGATTATTTGTAACATCGTAAACGAAACTCAATTGTCAAATATGTTTCACCGTAGACGTCACACGTCATTTTACTGATTACGCTAAGTTTGAAATATTGGATGTAGATACTCGTCGATTAAATAACTTTAGAGATATAAACGATTAAAAAATTGCATACCTTCAAACGATCAACGGACGTTTGTCGTCTTTTAGACTCACGAAATCACTGTTAACTCGTTTCCCTTAGAAAGAGATGTGGCTGTCTTTATGGTTGACATGGAGAATTTATAATAACGATGCGAGATTTCCATCAGAACTGACCCGTGCTCCCATTCCGCTTAATTATTTTTTAAATGCTTCTCTGAAATTCCTGTTTTATGACACATCTTGGTCATTTGATATTTCGATAATAATCGGAATTCCAAATATATGCGTCATCCCCTAAGAGACTGAAAGTGGGTTTTTGGGACCCGATTCCAGTTATCCTTCCCCTGGCAACAATGCCATGTTTTCCTACGGAAAATCGTGCGTAATCTTGACCCATACTGCGAGACAATGCTACGAACTAATTTAGGATAGTCGCAGCATAGTAGTTTACAGACAGCGTCTGTTGATTCGAAACTTGTACACGCAGGCTATGGCTTATCATAAATTATCATAGACAAATCAGTTTTACATCGTTCTATCTCGAACTCTGTTTTGTTATTTGTTCTTTTATTGCATTACTCGTAACAGTCTTTTCTTATCTTCGGTTTACTAATAAGAATGATGATATCTTGAATGTAACAACTCTTGTGAATTAACCATTCATGTACGTAGAATGCCAACAAAAATATTTACCTTCTCCAACGTAAATACAATACGTTGTTTCTTGTGGGACAAGTGGAAACTGTTCCACTTAAGTGTCAACCCGCGTTCTCAGATATTGGTTTTAATCGACGTAAAAAATTGAACGTTATCAGGGTTATTACGGATTGCATTGTTAAGAAAGTCAAATAGGTGGATAATTTTACCAAGACTAGAATTGAGTTTTAAAACGTAAGGTTTTACCAGCGTAGATTATGGAGATTTGTAGAAAATATCGTTTGGAAAAAAAGAAATAGTAGAGAGATAAGTAAGGGGTATTAGAGTATTTCGTTTACTTCAAAGAGTCCTGTAAATCTAACATCAAAGGGTAAAATTCATTCATCGGATCAGAGAGAGTATTATCTAATGGCAGTTGATGATGATAACGATGCAACCTTTATGAAGGAATTTTTATAAAGAGTATTATGTAATCCCATTTAATACGTTTAACGTTTGGTATAAAGATAACAAGTACAGGGTAAAATATTATCGTGCAAGACTATACTTCAAAACAATTTACATTTTCAACATTTATTTGTCATTCGATTACACGTAAAATGTTTATAATGGAAAATCTTTTTAATGAAAAATGAATGATAATGTCTCAGGTACATTAAAATTACATATCTATCAAGATGAATGGTGGTGATTTTTTATTCTTTTTTAATTGCTATCATGTCTGTTCGTAATAAACTATTAATTACTATTTTATCGAGTTCAATCAGGGAAAATAAGTTCAAAAAATTTCCCCGAGGCGGCTTGTTCCACCCGTTCCGTGTCCCACGGCGACAAATTATAATATTCACATAAAGAGACCAACGATTTATTAATTACGCGACTACACGACACATAGAACCGCTCTTTCTTTCTTCTGCTATAGTACATTCCACGTACATCACGTACTCAAGCGCATTGCACGCTTCCGCGACAGTATGCAAAGAACCAGCACGGATCAACGAACAGTGATACGAAATAGATGCACGAAGACGTTCGTTCGCTCGCGTTCTTCAAAGATGCAATATCAATAGCATTTCAAAGCGATCACTGGATTGCTTTACATGTGCCATCGCGATATTATAGTGCGCCTGTTAGGCGACAAATTACGGAATTCGCGATTAGCTGTGCACCTGGAAATTGCACGTGTTGAGCTCGTGGGCGCGACGAGGACTCCAGCGCATCTTCTTCGCCCTCGCCGCGTCTTACTCGCACCCTTGCGGACCACACGCTTCGCGTGGAATACTCTCCGGATAATATCAATAAGTTCGAGCATGATCATTCGTAGCTCGTACGACGCTCGTTCCGTTGGACGGAGACGTCTTTTTCGCTGTGGCGACCTGCACGCATGTGCGCTGAAGCTTGTAATGAGACGATAGCGGAGTAAACGAAAGGACAAAAGTTCGTCGTTGACACATGTGTTCGCAACTACTGTTTATCGATTGCAGTACACGATTACTGAACGAAATAGGAAACCGTGCACAGTTTAATCGATGCGGTAACGAGGTTGTTGGAGACATGTCTGCGTAATTGTAATAGAATTTTCATGGCTCCTAAGAGCAGTGCGTAATATGCCGTCGCACAGAAACGAGAAACCAATTCCTCGAGGATTCGATAGCGCTTCGATAAATATCCTTCGTGCTCTGCGTCTATTTCCCGAAACGATAGCACGCGATGAAGCTCTTACCGCAGTTTCAATGGACTATGTATGACGCACGTTAATTAAATTTCTTGTCTGTTTTCAGGATATGGCAGCGACTGGCTATTGGTGATTCAGAAATTTGATTCTATACGCAGGTTAGTCTAAAAATTGTGATATAATCGAGAAACGAACTTGTTAACACGATGGCTGTCACGGTGATTATACTCACGTTATTAAATTTTTTCGAACGATTAAAATAAGATAAATCTTAA
Source organism: Bombus huntii (assembly GCF_024542735.1). Taxonomy (NCBI): domain Eukaryota; kingdom Metazoa; phylum Arthropoda; class Insecta; order Hymenoptera; family Apidae; genus Bombus; species Bombus huntii. The sequence continues at coordinate 15,329,730 of NC_066243.1, forward strand.
GGATTAAGACATTTCCGACAATGCGAATGATTTTGATTAAAGATCACAAAAAGGTTAATACCTTTTCCTTACTTTAATACCTTAGTACCTTAAATTTTCTTATCATAAGTATATTTTCTCATCTTAAGTATGATCACAAAAAGGTTAATACCTTTTGTTAAATTTTCTTATCTTAAGTGTATGATAAACTATATTTTTTTAATAAAAATTATATGTACTTACCTCGTCAGTGAAGCATGAAGGAGAAGCAATTTTTATGAATATTATTCAAGTTCATTAATACTCGTTGTCATTGCAATACGTGTTTAATTTAAATATATTCATAACTCGATGTGCGATTATGTAAATTCCATATCGCAATCGTTTCACTCAATCTGTAAAACATATGATTAATTAGAAACGATAGTATTTAATAAATTAAACATACATTACAAAGGTTTCTTTATGTATTTGTTGAAGCATACATTTGTATTAAAATAAAGCGACGTTTATCCTATCCGTAAGGCGTACTACGGGCGGCTATAGACCACGTATTGTACATACGACGAGTATTGTACATCCTCGAGGCTTTTATTAACAATGGAATGGTGTAACAAGAGAGCAGTCCTATATAATATGTTGTCCTCTTTCCACAATGAAGAATTGGTTGACACGAAACATCGTTCTCGCATGCAAAAAATGATTAAAAAGCCGAAGTGTGTTGTCGATTACAATCGATTGATGGTAACTGTGAATCAAATCGCTATACCAGTGCAAGATTTGCGATTTTGGCCTATGTGTAATACCATGTTTCGAAAAATATCACACGCAATACCATTATTAAAAGCTATTAGTATCATACAATTACATTATTACAATTATATCATATTATTATATTCTGTAATGTTATTCGTTTCTAAATTGTAATTAAAAGCGAGTGTGTTGAGAAATTATTAATACTCTGTTTTGAGGAAATTTTTTTCTCTTCGAAAAACACCGTCAGAGCAGCTCGATTTGCAATGAACGCGGCCGCTGACGATCTTTCTCGCGTGCACTGTTCTGGCGCGGAGACTCGTTCAGCGGAAGTGCCGCGACGAAGAAGCCGCCCGTAGTGAAAGGGTTAAGACAACGCCTTTGCTCGGCATCGCTATGCGTATGCTCATGCTTGCATCGAAATCAACTCAAAGAATTCAGGATACGGCTGCACTAAAACGAAATAAGATTCTTATACGAATTTCAATGAACAATAAAATCAACAGCTATTTATTTTTTAATTTCTGACATAATCTATACAAGTATCTTACTAATATTGAAATACATCTGCACAAACTACATCCAAATATTGAATATTCAAAAGAATAATGTTATCCATCAAGAGCATAAGGATAATGAGAGTTAGTTTTGAAGTAGTAGGTTCCACTAGCACTGGAAAGAAATTAACATATATTAGCACCAGTTAACTAAATTAAATTTTAAGAAATAATTGAACAGATACATTCAGCAATTAGCTCTCAAGTATCTATCCAAATTCATACTTTTATGAACTCAGCTAAAAATGCAGCACCAGGAATTTTCACGTCCTAAATATTATAACATGTACTATCCTTTAGATATTTGCGTTCTACGCATTCCTTAAATTTCCCGGAAATGCGTAAAGCTCGATAATTTATCAGTAACAGTAGCAAAATAAAACTTACTTCGGATCGGGGGTAGCACCACCCATGTACGCTGTTGCACCATCTGCACGTGTGCCGAGGAAGCCTTTCGGATTCGTAATTGATTCAGCGAAGACTTTGTAGCTACGCACGTGTGCGCAAATTCCTGTGTTTCATAACATTCGTTTTTAACATCGTACAGACAAACACACACAGACTGAGACACGGAAGTAATATTTTTTAAGTTGAAATGCGTCAATAATAGAATACTCCATAGTATGTTCCGTACCAAGCAAGTCAATGCCGCATCCTGGTTGATGTCTTCCATCATTCGCATAGAAGTCTGAAGTACCAACAGACAGATAATAACCGAACTGTCCAGAGCATGTGTGAATAATTTGAACATTATCTGCGTCTGATTTATCAAGTCTTTCTCCGGGTTTTTTGTGTTGAAACATTACGTTGGCAGGATCGAGAGCTATAATGGCAAATACTTAGAGATTTAGTGTAATTTACTGTATCGTAATGATATTTTGCCGAATATGAAATCAACTTATATCAAAGAGCATATAGAACTTGAAAATGCTCTTCTACGAGTTAGAATAATCTAGACATATCTCCGACATTTTAAAATTTATCGTTCAATGTTATAAACCTCATTTATCTTTCTGTTTATATTTCATTTGCTAATCATAAATCAATCTACTCTACTGTTTTTAACCTGACGTTAAAATCAGCGCTATTGACTTTTCAGCGTGACTCACCGATAACTTCCGCCACTCGGCTCGATTTTCCTACCTCTCGCGCGCTCAAGCCCGCGATTTGAGCACCGAACGAATGCCCGACAATTTTCAAGTTGGACGTTCGCAAACCAGCCTTAGTTCGCATAAAGTTTATAAAACTAGCTGTACGTTGAGCAACGTGCGGTACGATCTCTGCGACGACAGAATAAACTAGTTTGTCTGCTATCTCACTCCAATCGAGAATAATAACGTTGCAGTCTCGGACCTTAAGGAAACCTGAGAACAAAAAATATTCTTCGTAATTAATATTAAATTATCGAATATTTGGTCACTGCCGCTCAAGAGCCGTAGCACACTTGTTCGCATTGATTAAGAACTGAATACTTTGTACTGCATTTATGTTCTAAGTATTTTAATATGAATCTGTTATTTTATTAGTATTATATATGTCCTACAACTTGAACTACCACGCAAAGTCAAATTCTTGTAGTTTATCAACAGATATTTATGGCCGACAGTGCACATATTGCATAAATGGGCATCTAAATTCGATACAGCCGAAGTTCAGGAGGATTCTCTGGCTCAAATTAAGACGAAAATCAGGAGCAACGGAGTTGCGTTGAAGCCTTTATTTTCGACAAACTGGAGTTTAGAAATTAAATAAATATACGTGAATTCGCCTAGTTCTTAATCACACAGGAATACAAAATTGGAAAAACGGGTCTAAAATGTAGAATAAAATCATCTCGTTCTGTAGTTTTGAAGAAGACACGGTTTGACGTTGGTATAACGATACCTGATCTATTCGACAATGTTGTAGGTTAAACCTAAAAGGAATAATACTGGTATTTTCGACGTGAAAACATATTAAACAGAATACTTCGGAATTTTGAGGTCTTTTCAAAATTCGAGATCGCACAATTTCATACAGCCGTATTCTTGGCAACTTTCGAAAGTCGTCTTTTTGAAAAACGAAACCGTGTAATTGTAGAACGTAATTTTGTTGTTCTGTATCTTCGTCTTAGTTCGAGTCACAGAATCTCCCCGAACTTCAATTATATCACGAATTTGCGATCACAGAGTATCTACGTATTTACCATCGCGTATGGTTGTACAAACTGGAGCTTCACCGCTGTGAGTCCAACCATGGGTGACTATAATGGTTTGTTTAGTTGCGTTCCAGTGACTGTTCCGGACGGACTTTACGTCATTTAGTTTTAGGATCTCGCCATCTGTGGGATTCTCTCTGGAAAATCATATTTGGCTGAAACTGTTGAACGTACCTTGAATCTGCCTGTGCAATATTCGTCAAATACAAGACAACCTATAAAGAGGGAAATTGATATAAAATAATACCAACCGTGTGTATAGCGTGAAGTTGATCGTATCCAAGTATGTGTCCAAAGTAAGGTTTTTAGGCACGGGTTCTTTATTGATTTCAAAGTGAGTTATGTATCCATCTCCATCCGTTTTAACTGTTGGACTGATAAAGTTCAACATCGAAAGAACCGTAGGATACACTGAAAAAATTTCTTTCGTTACTAAGTTACTCGATTTTTTCGTATTTCGATCTAGAAAAATTCTGATACGAACGTGTTGATAATGGTACATTTGCCATGGCTATCGTCGCTATTCACCACACACACCGTGATATTGTTTTACTTCTTCTTCGTGTTTCGCCGCTTTTTTATACGTTGATGAGAAATAATAATTTTTCACTCATGTAATGCACGGTTGGTAAGTGACTGATAGTCAATTGATGATGGATGAAAACGGACTCAATTGATAATGGATAAAGACCGATATAACTGATGATGATTGACGACCAACTCAACTAATGATGGATGAAGACTAAAATTATTCCATAAGTAAGTAGTTAGAGAAATAAGGTGAATTTTTTAACTTTAACGGATGCATGATCTTAAGTGGAAAGTTAAATTAAGTTAATTGCAAAGATTTAATTATTTGCTTTAAATATAATTTAATTTATTTCTCAAAAGTATATGTATATATATGTGTGTGTAAATTCTATAGAATTTAGAACACCAACCGAAGGCTTGACTTTCCCTATATTTATTGGCAGTCGATCGGACGATATAAATTGAGAAGGGCGGGTACTTAAGAAAGAAAGGGAGATACTGAAGAAGACTTAGAAAATCGAATCTTGAGTTTTCACGAATCGATCGCCTGATTTCCAAAAATATTGCGCCATTACATATGTATATATATATGTCGGAGAAGGGTCTGGAATAAGGTTGTGGGTGTTTGATAAATCTTCATTGGAATTGGTTATCGCCGTGTTATAACGAAGGTACGGTCTGTTAATACGAGTATGGATACTACCGACTCGACAATCAACCGCGGCGGTTGGACACTCGCGATACTAGTGATGTTGGTCTTAGGTTCAATAACGAATGCGCGGTCAACGGGATGATAGATGTACGTGCTCACAAAGATCTAAGTCCAACTCTTTGCGAAAACGTGGAATATCCACCGAGCGTACAGACACTAAGTAACTCTCTAATACAACCTCACGAGAGAATGACTCTTCGTCGCGGTGATGCTACAGAGGAAAGCTATGATGGGCTGTGTTTGAGGATACGAGATCATCGGATTCGTCGAGGATAGCCTTCGTTCATAAGGTGAGGGAATTTGGCGTTACTGTTAATTGGTCAATCTCCATATCGGTGATTAGAAAAAGATGCTAGCTGCCCTCAAAGGAAAGTTGCTAGTGAGAAACGCCGTTCGTTGAAAAATAGATCTCTCCTATCTTCCCGTAGCTGGGATAAAGTCTGTTCGTTAGAAGGACTTTAGTCAACTAAATTCTATGATTTATGACGGGCCTTCAGGCTAGCTGAACATGTACTGCGGAGACGGATCGACATTTAGCAATCATCTTTCTCGACAGTCAAATACCTAGACAGGAGGCTAACTTGGAAAAATCACATCATAGACAAGACAAAGCAACTCAAGAACAAACTCAAGAAATTCTATTGGCTCACTGACCGACGCTCCAACCTAAGCACACAGAACAAAATTAGCCTGTACAAGATAGATGCTAAGATCCCTAATTGATGCACCTTGGTATGTAAACAATGAAACAATACACCGCGACCTCAAGATACCCACAGTCAAAGATGAAATAGCAAAATATAGCGACAGATATAGCAAAAGAGTCAACAAACACCGAAACCCCCTAATCACTGGACTACTTGATACGACGGACCAGATTCGCAGGCTGAAGAGGCACTACCCGCTAGACCTAAACTTTAATTACTCCATTACCTTTGTTAGACAAAGCGTTCATCCCGTGACCGCGGCTACGTTCGGCAACTGGCTGTCGCCTCGAGCCCAAGCTCATTATCACAACTCGCGAACAATTACAATCGGATTGAATAACTACAATTGTTTAATTACAGCTATAGTAGACACTAGATTACAATGTTGCGGGATTATCCAAAATTCCAAAGGCTCCGATGTTCTTTTATCTCCGACATATATATATATATATAATTATAATAATAATTTAATAATTTCGGAATAATTTTTAGCAATACGGAAAACAATAACAGAGATGTTTCTAAAATTAGCTATTTCTTTTATTGAAGCTATCATTTACCATAGTTCTTCTTTTGATTACTCGTTTCTAATACGTTCAGCGAATCACCGAATGAAGTATTTCATTATATAAGATATATAAGATTTCATTTATATGAGATTTATAATCTTTATATAAGATTTCAAAGTTTGGAAATTACGTAACTATAAAACTTCTTCTTCGAAAAATTTACATTAACTTTACAATTAAAACAGTTTGGAGTAATATTACGGTAGATCAAGGTAAAAAATTAATAGAAGAATATGTACCGAAGTGATAGGAAACAACGGATATTGGACAAAATATTGAATTTAAACAAAAATTGTGTATATTTTTTTACCAAAATTTAATACTTTTGGGTAGTCCTAAACTTTTGACCGACGAAATATTATACAGATTTCGTTCATTGTTTATAACTTGGCTACCGAGGAAAATATCAAAATGAAATTTTTTTTGTAAGTGTACAAACAAATTTCTAATTAGTCAATACCAAAATTAGAACACTGTATTTATATTTTTTGTGGAAAGTAAATCAATTATTTAATTCTTCCATTTCGTCTTAAACTTTTGTCCGCTACCGTATATAAACAATTGAAGTTCAACCTTTATGAAGCTGACTCTTTTACTCGCCATCGCTGTGCGTCTGCTCACGCTTATATTGAAATCAACTCTAGGAATTCAGGATATGGCAGTAGTTAGTTGAAATAAAAGTTCTGTTATACAAATTTCAATAAAATCAACAGCTATTTATTTTCTAATTTTCTTCATAATCTATACAAGTATCTTACAAATATTGAAATACATCTGTACAAAATAAATTCAAATATTGAATATTCAGCAGAATAATGTTATCCACCAAGAGCAAAAGGATATTGACCGGTAGTTTTGAAGTAATAGGTTCCTTTAGCTCTGTAAAGAAATTAACATATATTAGTAGCAGGTAAATAAATTAAATATTAAAAAATAATTAAACAGATATATTCTGCAATTAGCTCTCAATTATCTATGCAAATTCATACTTTTATGAACTCAGCTAAAAATGCAGGACCAAGAATTTTCACCTCCTAGATATTATAACATATACTGTCCATTATTTATTTGCATTCTACGCATTCTTCCAATTCCCCGGAAATGCATAAAACTCCATAATCTATCAGTAACAGTACCAAATAAAACTTACTTCGGATCGGGGGTAGCACCACCCATGTATGCTGTTGCACCATCTGCACGTGTGCCGAGGAAGCCTTTCGGATTCGTAATTGATTCAGCGAAGAATTTGTAGCTACGCAAGTGTGCGCAAATTCCTGTGTTTCATACCATTCGTTTTTAACATCGTACAAACAAACACACACAGACTGAGGCACGGAAATAATATTTTTTAAGTTGAAATGTATCAATAATAGAATATTCTCTAGTATGTTCCGTACCAAACAAGTCAATGCCGCATCCTGGTTGATGTCTTCCATCATTCGCATAGAAGTCTGAAGTACCAACAGACAGATAATAACCGTGCCCTCCAGCGCATGTGTGGATAATTTGAACATTTTCTGCGTCTGATTTATCAAGTCTTTCTCCGGGTTTTTTGTGTTGAAACATTACGTTGGAAGGATCGAGAGCTATAATGGCAAATACTTAGAGATTTAGTGTAATTTACTGTATCGTAATGATATTTCGCCGAATATGAAATCAACTTATATCAAAGAGCATATAGAACTTGAAAATGCTCTTTTACGAGTTAGAATAATCTAGACATATCTCCGACATTTTAAAATTTATCGTTCAATTTTATAAACCTCATTTATCTTTCTGCTTATATTTCATTTGCTAATCATAAATCAATCTACTCTACTGTTTTTAACCTGACGTTAAAATCAGCGCTATTGATTTTTCTCGGAGAACTTTAGAATCCCACTTTAAAAATATATCGTTACGTACCGATAACTTCCGCCACTCGGCTTGATTTTCCTACCTCTCGCGCGCTCAAGCCGGCGACATGAGCACCGAACGAATGCCCAACAATTTTCAAGTTGGACGTTCGCAAACCAGCCTTAGTTCGCATAAAGTTTATAAAACTAGCTGTACGTTGAGCAACGTACGGTACGATCTCTGCGACGACAGAATAAATTAGTCCGTCTGCTATCTCACTCCAATCGAGAATAATAACGTTACAGTCTCGGACCTTAAGGAAACCTGAGAACAAAAAATATTCTTTGTAATTAATATTAAATTATCGAATATATGGTTACTGCCGCTCAAGAGCTGTAGCACACTTGCTCACATTGAGTAACAATTGAATACTTTTTACTGCGTTTATGTTCCAAGTATTTTAATATGAATCTGTTATTTTATTAGTATTATATATGTCCTACAACTTGAACTACCACGCAAAGTCAAATTCTTGTAGTTTATCAACAGATATTTATGGCCGACAGTGCACATATTGCATAAATGGGCATCTAAATTCGATACAGCCGAAGTCCAGGAGGATTCTCTGGCTCAAATTAAGACGAAAATCAGGAGCAACGGAGTTGCGTTGAAGCCTTTATTTTCGACAAACTGGAGTTTAGAAATTAAATAAATATACGTGAATTCGCCTAGTTCTTAATCACACAGGAATACAAAATTGGAAAAACGGGTCTAAAATGTAGAATAAAATCATCTCGTTCTGTAGTTTTGAAGAAGACACGGTTTGACGTTGGTATAACGATACCTTATCTATTCGACAATGTTGTAGGTTAAACCTAAAAGGAATAATACTGGTGTTTTCGACGTGAAAACATATTAAACAGAATAATTCGGAATTTTAAGGTCTTTTCAAAATCGCGCAATTTCATACAGCCGTATTCTTGGCAACTTTCGAAAGTCGTCTTTTTGAAAAACGAAACCGTGTAATTGTAGAACGTAATTTTGTTGTTCTTTATCTTCTTCTTAGTTCGAGTCATAGAATCTCCCCGAACTTCAATTATATCACGAATTTGCGCTCACAGCGTATCTACGTATTTACCATCGCGTATGGTTGTACAAACTGGAGCTTCACCGCTGTGAGTCCAACCATGGGTGACTATAATGGTTTGTTTAGTTGCGTTCCAGTGACTGTTCCGGACGGACTCTACGTCATTTAGTTTTAGGATCTCGCCATCTGTGGGATTCTCTCTGGAAAATCAAATTAGCTGAAACTGTTGAACGTACCTCGAATCTGCCTGTCCAATATTCGTCAAATATAAGACAACCTATAAAGAGGGAAATTGATATAAAATAATACCAACCGTGTGTATAGCGTGAAACTGATCGCATCCAAGTATGTGTCCAAAGTGAGGTTTTTAGACACGGGTTCTTTATTGATTTCAAAGTGAGTTATGTATCCATCTCCATCCGTTTTAAGTGTTGGACTGATATAGGTCAACATCGAAAGAACCATAGGATAAACTAAAAAAATTTCTTTCGTTACTAAGTTACTCGATTTTTCCGTATTTCGATCTAGAAAAATTCTGATACGAACGTGTTGATAATGGTACATTTGCCATGGCTATCGTCGCTATTCACCACACATACCGTGATATTGTTTTACTTCTTCTTCTTCGTGTTTCGCCGCTTTTTTATACGTTGATGAGAAATAATAATTTTTCACTCATGTAATGCATGGTTGGTAAGTGATTGATAGTCAATTGATGATGGATGAAAACCGACTCAACTGATAATGGATAAAGACCGATATAACTGATGATGATTGACGACCAACTCAACTAATGATGGATGAAGAGCAAAATTATTCCATAAGTAAGTGGTTAGAGAAATAAGGTGAATTTTTTAACTTTAACGGATGCATGATCTTAAGTGGAAAGTTAAATTAAGTTAATTGCAAAGATTTAATTATTTGCTTTAAATATAATTTAATTTATTTCTCAAAAGTATATGTATATATATGTGTGTGTAAATTCTATAGAATTTAGAACACCAACCGAAGATTTGACTTTCCCTATATTGGGAATCGATCGAACGATATAAATTGAGAAGGGTGGGTACTTAAGAAAGAAAAGGAGGAGATACTGAAAAAGACTTGGAAAATCGAATCTTGAGTTTTCACGAATCGATCGCCTGATTTCCAAAAATATTACGCCGTTTTATATATATATATATAATTATAATAATAATTTAATAATTTCGGAATAATTTTTAGCAATACGGAAAACAATAACAGAGATGTTTCTAAAATTAGCTATTTCTTTTATTGAAGCTATCACTTACCGTAGTCCTTTTTTTGATTACCCGTTTCTAACACGTTCAGCGAACCACCGAATGAAGTATTTCATTATATCTCGATTCTTTATATAAGACGTCAAGATTTGGAAATTACGTAACTATAAAATTTCTCCTGCACTAATACATAAATATACTCAAGAAGTTGTAGCTCTTCTTCTAAATTGTCCATTTACGAACAAAGCTTGCGAATTTATTTCCTTCCTTTAGTAAAAACAGAAACAAATGCACGAAGCATTCGCGCAAAATCAGGAGAAAAAACAAATTCGATTCGACTAGAAACGAAATAAAGAAATTCTCTTACTTTACGTGTATTAAATGGTTAAATGTCATGTTTTCTCAGGACAATGATAAGGTGAAGATATTATAATACTTTTTCTTTTTCATTATTTTTATTAATTCGACGAGAGCAGAAACGTAGGATGTTCCGTAACAAGCATGGACTTATGTCTGTTTTGTACAGCTGCGGATCACGTCCGCTGGAATTATGAGGTATGCACGCAAGTTCATCAATATGAAGGAAACATAAGGAAAGATGACTCTATTTAATGAAATTAATAAAAATAGTTTCACTGTCAGATTTATCGCCATTAAATTTCTCCAAGTATTATATCTGTTCAGGTTAGTAAAATAAATTCCATTGCGATTAATCTGTTTGCTCCGAGTATCGATCGTCTCGAACTGGTGATGAATGGTCAAATTCGAAGAATAGCAGCCGACAAAGTAAGATCTCTAGCTCTGCAAATAGCCGGAATCAATTTCATCAGAAAACTCGTCTTCTGCCCAAATGGTTCTGTGGCGGCACTTCACGCCCACACCAGCAGTAGTACTGTCACTCACAACTATATCTTCACCTTAGTTCCAAGAAAGTCATCGGGATTAAAGAAGTACGATACGAAGTACTTTACGTTCGTACGTATATGAACAATTGAAATTCAACCTTTATGAAGCTGACTCTTTTACTCGCCATCGCTGTGCGTATGCTCACGCTTATATTGCAATCAACTCTAGGAATTCAGGATATGGCAGCAGTTAGTCGAAATAAAAGTTCTGTTATACGAATTTCAATAAAATCACCAGCTATTTATTTTTTAATTTTTTTCACAATCTATACAAGTATCTTATAAATATTGAAATACATCTGTCCAAAATACATTCAAATATTGAATATTCAGAAGAATGTTATCCATCACGAGCATAAGGATACTGACTGTTAACTTTGAAGTAGTAGGTTCCTTTAGCACTGAAAAGAAATTAACATATATTAGCACCAGTCAACTAAATTAAATTTTAAGAAATAATTAAACAGATACATTCAGCAATTAGTTCTCAAGTATCTATTCAAATTCATACTTTTATGAACTCGGCTAAAAATGCAGGACCAAGAATTTTCACCTCCTAAATATTATAACATGTACTGTCCATTACTTATTTGCATTCTACGCATTCCTTAAATTTCCCGAAAATGCGTAAAACTCCATAGTCTATCCATAACAGTAGTAAAATAAAACTTACTTTGGATCGAGGGTAGAACCGCCCATGTATGCTGTTGCACCATCTGCACGTGTGCCGAGAAAGCCTTTCGGATTCTTAATTGATTCAGCGAAGAATCTGTAGCTACGCAAGTGTGCGCAAAATCCTGTGTTTCATAACATTCGTTTTTAACATCGTACAGATAAACACACACAGACTGAGACACGGAAGTAATATTTTTTAAGTTGAAATGTGTCAATAATAGAATATTCCGTAGTATGTTCCGTACCAAACATGTCAATGCCGCATCCTGGTTGATGTTTTCCATCATTCGCATAGAAGTCTGAAGTACCAATCGAGATATTCATACCTAAATTTCCGGCACATGTGTGAAGAACTTGCACATTTTCCGCGTCCGATTCATCAATTCTTTCACCAGGTTGTTTTTCTTGAAACATTGGCATGGCAGGATCGAGTGCTGTAATGGCAAATATTTAAAGGTCTAGTATACTCCGCTGTATCATAATGTCGTTTTGTCAAACATGAAATCAACTTACATCAAAATTTATATAGTTTTTAAAAACGTATCCCTTCGAAATAAGATAATGTAAGAATATCTCCGACATTTTAAAATTTATCGTTCAAACTTGTAAACCTCGCTTATCCTTCTGATTATCTTTCATTTGCTAATCACAAATCAATCTACTCTACTGTTCTTAATCTGTTATTAAAATTGGCGCTACTGGATTTTTTCTCGGAGAACTTTCAATTGACACTTTAATAATATATCGTTACTCACCGATAACTTCCGCCACTCGGCTCGATTTTCCTACCTCCCGCGCGCTCAAGCCCGCGATTTGAGCACCGAGAGAGTGTCCAATAATTTTCAAGTTGGTCGTTCGCAAACCAGCCTCAATTCGCATAAAGTTTACGAAACTAGCTAAATACCTGGCAACGTGCGGTACGAACTTTATGACTTCGTAATAATTTATGTAGTCTGATATTTCACTCCAATCGAGAATAATAACGTTGCAGTCTCGGACCTCAAGGAAAGCTAACACAGGAAATTTTTCTTTGTAATTGATATTAAATTATCGCATATATGGCCACTATCGCTCAAAACTCGTAGGACACTTGTTCACATTGAGTAACTATTGAATACTTTTTACTGCGTTTATGTTCCAAGTATTTTAATATGAATCTATTATTTTATTAGTATTATATATGTCCTACAACTTGAACTACCACGCAAAGTCAAATTCTTGTAGTTTATCAACAGATATTTATGGCCGACAGTGTACATATTGCATAAATGGACATCTAAATTCGATACAGCCGAAGTTCAGGAAGATTCTATGGCTCAAATTAAGACGAAAATCAGGAGTAACGGAGTTGCGTTGAAGCCTTTATTTTCGGCAAACCGGAGTTTAGAAATTATACAAATATACGTGAATTTGCCTAGTTCTTAATCACACAAGAATACAAAATTGGAAAAACGAGTCTAAAATGTGGAATAAAATTATCTCGTTCAGTGTGTAGTTTTGAAGAAGACACGGTTTGACGTTCGTATAACGATACCTTATCTATTCAACAATATGTAGGTTAAACCTAAAAGGAATAATACTGGTATTTTCGACGTGAAAAAATATTAAACAGAATAACAGCAATAGAACCTTCACCATACAAAAGATGCGAAAAATATGGGCACACCATGAACTACTGTAACAGAATTCGAGCATGCGTTAAATATGCCGAGATTAACCTTTTTATTTTATAATATTTTTCCTCTGCTATTTGTATATTTTTCTTTTTATTATTTAATTTGTACTTTACAATTTGTCCAGCTGGACATTCGATAAATATTTGTGTATGAGGATGTTAAAAAGGTTAATGAAGTCACTGAGATTTTTGGCATGTGAGCGGTCATCCCCATTCAGATGCAATTGCAAAGTGACGATGTATTAAATTGTGCCAAAATTTCCTTTCGTTTTATGCGGAATTAATACACACAACATTTTTTCTTTTATATTATTTTATCGAATCACGTATGATCGTAACGGTAGAAATGTAACAAAATGGATCATACGTAGTTCAATAAAATAATATAAAAGTAAAAGTGTTGTGTATCTATTATTTCCTTGTAGAACGAAAGAAACATTTGTGACAACCTAATATATATACACACTTGTACGCGTTTGCCATGACCGGTATGTACTAATCATTTATACTGAGACACGTGGAGGTGATATGGACATTTCGAGTGATGTGGTCGTAAACTTTTACTGCTAATTCTTTGCTGTATCGTTCAACACAGTTGCGTATCTCCTCCTATTTCGGAATTTTGAGGTCTTTTCAAAATTCTGGATCGAGCAATTTGATATTTCTGTATTCTTGGCAACTTTCGAAAGTCGTCTTTTTGAAAAACGAAACCGTGTAATTGTAAAACGTAATTTTGTTGTTCTTTATCTTCGTCTTAGTTCGAGTCATAGAATCTCCCCGAACTTCAATTATATCACGAATTTGCGCTCACAGCGTATCTACGTATTTACCATCGCGTACGATTTCACAAGCTAAACCGCCTTGTATCCAACCATGAGTGATTATAATTGTTTGCTTGCTTGCGTTCCAATGACTGTTCTGGACGGACTCTATGTCATTTAGTTTTATGATGTCTCCATTTGTGGGATTCTCTCTAGATGAAAAATCATATTTTACTGAAACTGTTCAATGTACCTTGAATCTGCCTGTTGAATATTCATCTAACACGACGAAGCTACGAAGTTGTCTTTTCGCTACGAAACATGTTTTAGCCGTGCCGACCCGCGAATTTTAATGTTTCAGTTTTATTCTCATCTCAGCATGCAATAGCGATGTGTAATTCTTTAAAAAATATTAATTAGTCCTTATATTCATCTTTCAAACATTATCATCGTAATTAGATTGCCAATTTTCATTCGTCTCTCGATAATTTAAATATGCAAAATGTACATAAAGATATTCCGTGAAGAAGGAAATTGATATAAAATAAAACCAACCTTGTGTATAGCGTAAAATTGGTCGCGTTCAAGTAGGTGTCTAAACCGTGGTAATGAGGCAGTGGGGCTACGTGAACGCGAAAGAGAGTTAAGTATCCATCTCCCTCTGTTCTAAATAGCGGATTTGCATAGACCAATATCGAAAAGAGCGTAGGATAAACTGAAAGAATTTCTTTCGTTACTAAGCTACTCGATTTTCCTCGATCTAGAAAAATTCTGATACGAACATTTTGACGATGATACATTTATCGTGACTGACATCGCGATTCTCTACACACACCGCGATATTGCTCTTCTTTTTCGCTTCCGTGTTTCGCCGCTTTTTTATAGGTTTATGGAAAACAGTGATTTTCCATTCGAGTACTGTACGGTTGGCAAGTGACTGATAGTCAATTGATGATGGATGAAGAACGACTCACACTGACGAATCTAATTTTTTAACTGCAACCGATATACGAACTTAAGTGGAAAGTTAAGATAAGTTAATTGCAAAGAATTGTTTAATTGCTTTAAATATATTTTAATTTATTTCTCAAAAGTACATATATTTGAAGTCAAACAGTACGTAATCATTTCTAGTAATACGAAAAACAATAACAATAATGTTTCTAAAACTAGTCATTTCTTTTATTGAAGCTGTCACTTACCGTAGTTCTTCTTTTGATTCTTTCTAACACGTTCAGCGAACCACCGAATGAAGTGTTTCATTATATCTCGGTTCTTTTTATAGGATGTCGAGATTCGGAAATTACGTAAGTATTAGTTGATGCTGCGCTGATACGTAAATGTACGCAAAGATGCTCCAATGTTTTCGTCACGTCGTAGCTCTTCTTCCAAATTTTGCATTTTCACAATTGAAAGTAGGAAACAGAGTATAATTGGCAACAAACATGTAATATTATCCACAGAGTATATCGTCTGAGTATTTATTTAGCATAATTACGTAATTTGTCTGTATTATCCTAACTATTTAAATACTTCCATACGACATCACAATTTCTCACTCCATTATAATGTATCTGTCATAATTTATTTTCGTTAAACGCTGTTTCTCGATGCTATTACTCTTAAGTCCAACTTACGCTGTTGTTAGAATACCGAGTATTGTTTTGTATCGAATATTACTTGATTAATATTTTTATATTATACACAGACTCACATTGTATTAAATTAACGAATTAAAATTTAACACTAATATAATAACTACACGTCGCTTATAGAATTATAAACATACCTTCGATGACAAGTGTAGAGTGCCAGAGCTTTTGAACATGTCCCTGCTTCGTTCGACGTTTTTCAAAATTGACATTGAACTTTCCATGATCAGTCATTATACAGTGAATCATGTTAGAACTATATACATATGACTATTACAAATATGAATAACATTAGTATTTCCAGCCGTAAAAAAATTTCCTTCGTCGGTTATCTTTAAAAGTATTATGCTAATTTTGTGAAAAATATGTTAATACATTTATAGGATGATGCAACAAACGTGACGAGATATCTATCTTCATTGCCTATTTCTATCGATTCAGTTTTCTATGCCCAATATCCACTCATCCGATTCTCTTTACAATCATCTTCAATACGCGACATTTTCGAACCCAAAATAATTTGGCCGTGAACCTCAAAGATCTACAGGTGTATAAATCAAGTTTCTCTAAATCGTTAACTTTCAAATATTAAAGCGGTAAATCAAATAAATGAAATGACTGACAGCAACTTGGCGACTGCGGATCACGTCCGCTAAAGTTATGAATGGAGAATATGAACGCAAGTTTATCAATATAAAGAAAACATACGGAAAGATAACTCTATTTTGTGAGATTAATAGAAATAGTTTCACTGTCAGATTTATCGCCATTAAATTTCTCCAAATATTGTACCTGTTTAAGTTAGTAAAATAAATTCCATTGCAATTAATCTGTTTGCTCCGAGTATCGATCGTCTCGGACAGGTGAAAAATGGATACATTCGTAGAGTAACAGACGACGAAGTAAAATCTCTAGCTCTGGAAATAGCCGGAACCAACGTCACAACAACGCACATCTTCTGCCCATGTGGTCCCAAGAAAGTTCTTGGCATTAAACTTCCGTTTCTCATCATGATTATCAAGAACATGAAGAAGTACTTCACGTTCGAAATAACAGTAAATGTCTCACGGGGAAAGCTCTTTAATGATTATATTTTTTTTCAATAGCAGCAATAGCATTTCATAAAACTACAATGAATGTGAGAAAGAAGTATATTTCATTTTTGATTCGACAGGTACTCGACGACAAGGATATGCACAGAAGGTTTCGCATGAGTAATTTTCAAAGCACCACGCGAGTTCGACCATTCTGCACGTCGATGCCGATCGGCCTATCCGGTGGTTGGAATCAAATTCAATTTAATCTCGCGGACTTTACGCGGAGAGCGTACGGGACAAATTATGTCGAAACTACACGCATACAGATCTACGCAAACTGCAGGGTTCGACGTATCTATTTTGCGGACAGGTAGGAAATTGATCTGTTTTTTGCATTATTGGTATGAAACGCATGAAATTAATAGCTACCTTTTTTAAAGAAACTTTTCTTGCATCGAGTTTATAGAATGATAAAATATGTTTTACCAAACAGACTTTATTCGTAAGATGAATTACCCGAAGATTTTAAACTCTTCAAGCCACTTCAGCGAGTGAAGTGCGTGCGGGAAAAGGATGTGGCGAAAGAAAAAAGAGAAGAACCGGAAAAGATTGAAACCGAAGAACCACCACCTTTCGAAGCGGGTGAAATACCAGAAGAAGCAGAAGAGCCTGAAGAAGAGCCAACGGAAGATGAATTGGCCGAAGAAGAGATTGTTCCTGTAGAAGACGTGCGAAGGCCAGATAAAATGGGGGAAGAGGATGAGGAAGAAGAAGACGAGGATGAAGTAGAACCAGCAGATGTAGGTGATTACGAAGACGAAGGTGACGAACCTGCACCTGCTCCAACAACTCCTGGATATGCCACAGAAGACGAAACTGATGTAGAACAAGATGAAGGCGATGAAGATGAAGAATACGGAGTTCCATAGTGAACAGCCGTCGACTTTGTGTAAATACGATGAATAAGATGCGTATATTTGCGAGGCTTAAAATAACATTCAAATAAATTACCTTCTAAATAAGTTGGAATTTGAGAAATTCTATTAATTTATTTAGACAATTATCCTACTTTTCTCTTTATTATCTTTTATTGTTCCATAGAAATATTTTACAATACTGAACAAAAAATATCCCCATTATTCTTTTAATTTTCGTTTGGAAAATGTTTAGGGGAGATATAGTATATAAAATATGATGATTTATAACAAATATATGCAAGTAGAATGTGAATTTGTTGAATTCGCTATGTACACATTTGTACAGTGTCTTCCAATAAAAAATATACGGTTTCATTGGAATTCTTATACAAATTTCAAAAAGATAAAATTCAATTAAAGCATTATGTGAAATGATAGAATCATTTTGATATTATATACACTGATTCAAACGATGCAAACAAAAAATATAAAATAATTTATCCGCGTCCTTTATTACTATGAAACGTCATAATCGTCATCTTCTCTTTTCCTTTTCATAGAATCCTCGATCTCTACTTTGATAGGCGGCATTGTTTGTCCCGAAGAAATCTGTATTTTTGGCTTGGCTACTTGTGCCTTTACGGTAGCTCCTCCAGTTGTGGCTATAAATTTAAACAATTAATATAAATAAAAAATGAAAAATATAGTAGCAAATATTATTATTACATACACAATTTTGTATCTTACGTATTAATGAAATATGGATAGAGGGAATAGATGTTTGGGAATGCAAGGTCCGGAAGGGATCTGTGATATGCGATGTAATTAACAAATTAGTTCCTGTTATATATTCTTTACTTTTCTGTATCATTTACCTGTTGAAAATTTCAGGACAGGTTTTGGCATTGAAATGCTTTGAGTCCTGGCAACTGTCGCAAGTGTCCCCGGCCTTTTAACTATGGAGAGGCCAGATTTATTACTTTCCACTTTGATCTTAGACTGACTTTGAATATTATTTCCAACCAAAGAATGCAGTGGTTTCCCAACTATTTTCTTCGTTGAATTCTTAAGTTTATAATTTGTTGCATTCAGGCAAAATCTGTCAGGTGGTAATCTTAAACCACTGTTTGATTTGACAAATGGCAGTGGTACATTGTTTTTTGTCCGAGCAACATCTAGTAACACGTCTCTTGGGGGTGGATTTGTAAACGTACGTTCCAATTGCATCTTAACTGCTAATCTAACGTCATCCAAATCGATAAACTTCTTTTTAGCATGATTTGCGTAAATTCTACTGTCGTCTAATATACAAGTAACATAACCTGCGGAATTTAAACCGAAAATAACTTTATAACTTACTTCCAAATGTAAAATCATAAATGCAAAATCATGCACGATTTTATACTTCATTTCATCTACATTACTTTAAATAAATTATAAATATAATACATTACGTACGATACGTAAATTCGAGCAATTGGTTTATAACCTTCGAATCGTAATCTGTTATTCCCATGTCTTTCATAATTGACATTATAACTTGAGCATCTTTTGGAATATGTTTTACGTGGCTCATAATTTTCGCTCTCTCCGACATTTTAAAAACTACTTCTCTTATAATTGCACTTTCTACAACAATTCCGAGTTACAACTATATATATCTCACGTTAGCATTTCAAGTAAAAGTACGAGTAAACATTTTAAATCATACGCCAATATCATGCAGTGCTACCATTTATAAAATTTAAACTTTACAAGATCAGAAGTTTATTATTTTAAAATTTCGTAATTAATAATAAATATTCTTTGTTGTAATCATTTTTACTATCAAATATTTTTTTCGAAAATCGAGAAGCAACTATATGGGAAAACATGAAAAAGTTTGAGAATTTGATAATTTTATCATCGATGTTAGTGTGGTAGTCGTTAAAACAGCTTGCGGCATATTTCAGTTGAATTTGGTTGATGAGTTCGTAGTTCGGTATTTGCTATTTTGCTATCAAACTCTCTTCGGGAGTCTTTGTTGCAGGCAGACGTATTGTACGAAAACGAAAATGAATATCACATCAGCAGGTAAATTATGTGTTTTAAGTAGGATAGTAAATGTATATCTAGTTTTTATTATTTACAAATTTATTAGTACATTTTTACATTGTGTTTGATTATCAGACATGCAATGATTTGCAAATCTCGTGGGCCATAACCTATATAATTTTGTATTCGGAGTATTAAATATAGTCGTTTAGTTGATATTAACAGACATCGAGTTTTGTTTTATGATTTTAACGTTTTTTAAGTTTAATTGATTAATCAACTTTTTTTATTTTATTTCAGCTGGTATCATTTCCCTCCT
This sequence comes from Bombus huntii, assembly GCF_024542735.1. Classification (NCBI taxonomy): domain Eukaryota; kingdom Metazoa; phylum Arthropoda; class Insecta; order Hymenoptera; family Apidae; genus Bombus; species Bombus huntii. Next base: position 15,349,874 of record NC_066243.1, read on the forward strand.
TGAGGAGCCGATGCCTGAATTAAAGGTGTTTGCATTGAAGAAGTTGGATATGATAGTAGATGAATTTTGGCCTGAAATTTCTGAGGCCATAGAAAAAATGTATGTACTGTATATATCATCTATTTTTTTTAAGATAATTTTAATGTTTTATTTAACAGAATGTTATATTTTTCAGTGAGATTCTTCATGAAGATAAGGCATTTCCACAACATGACTTAGCTGCATTAGTTGCTAGTAAAGTATATTATCACTTAGGAAGTTTTGAAGATTCTTTGACTTATGCTCTTGGAGCTGGAGAGCTCTTTGATGTTAATGCCCGCAATGAATACGTTGATACTACTATAGGTATTTTATTGACTGTTAGTATTAGATTTTATTGGGTAGAGATTCTTTATTATTCTGTATTATTTCAGCTAAATGTATTGACTATTATACTCAACAACGTGTGTTGGAAGCTGAGGGAAAATTACCACCAAATAGCAAAGGAATCGATCCAAGATTGGAAGGAATTGTAAACAGAATGTTTCAACGATGTTTAGATGATAATCAATATCGGCAAGCTTTGGGTCTTGCTCTTGAAACAAGAAGGATGGATATCTTTGAAACAGCAATTATGCAATCAGTAAGTTATATTACATGTTAATTTATGCAAGTAATGTAATATAGATAATATAAAAATTATATTTATTAATATGTTTGTTGTAGGATGATGTTAGTGGTATGTTATCCTATGCCTTCCAAGTTGTCATGAGTCTTATTCAGAATCGTGGATTTCGTAATACTGTGCTTCGTTGCCTAGTGAGCCTTTATCGTAACTTGGGAACACCAGACTATGTCAACATGTGTCAGTGTTTGATATTTCTGGACGACCCATTAGCTGTAGCTGAACTTTTAGACAGACTCAGTAAAGGCTCGCAAGATTGTGTTCTTATGGCCTACCAAATTGCATTTGACTTATACGAATCAGCAACTCAACAGTTCCTTGGTCGTGTCTTACAAGCTTTGAGAGCAACAGCTCCTATCCCAGGAGCCCTTATGGTTAAACCAATTGTAAAACCAGCTGTAAAAGCAACCACTGAAGTTAGCACTGAGTCTGCAGCAGCAACAACAGCAGAGACTGAAAACAGTAGTAGTACGCCAGCTCCAGAAGAGAAATCTCAACGTAGTGTTGAAAGTTTGGTAAGTCTTATGGTTTAAAGAAATAATACTATACAACATTTACTATATTGTAATACACACTGTGCCAATTGATTATTTCACTTGTATAGAATGCCGAAGAACGTGAGCAACAAGAACGCGTAGATGCTTTGTCAAGTATATTAGGCGGAGAAATTTCCATCGATTTGCATCTCCAATTTCTTATTCGTAGTAATCATACCGATATGCTGATACTGAAAAATACTAAAGATACTATACGTGTGTCTATTTGTCATACTGCCACCGTAATCGCGAATGCATACATGCATTCTGGAACTACTAGCGACCAATTTTTAAGGTAAATATACCTCACTGTATTCAACTGATCTTACGCGGATTATATTCTCAAGGAATATATTTATTTTTCACTTTATTTGTTTCACATTTTAGAGATAATCTAGAATGGTTGGCTAGAGCTACGAATTGGGCAAAATTAACAGCTACTGCATCCTTAGGAGTAATTCACAGAGGTCATGAACAAGAAGCCTTAGCTCTAATGCAATCTTATCTCCCGCGAGATACTGGTGCGGGAGCTGGTTATTCCGAAGGAGGTGGCCTGTATGCGCTAGGGCTCATTCATGCAAACCACGGCGCAGCAATTACAGATTACTTACTTGGCCAGCTGAAGGACGCACAGAACGAGGTATAGTGGTCCGTAGAGATATAATGTGATTATAAAATCAATTGAGTGGTAAAGTAAATGCGTTTCGAGCGACGAAACAACGAATTAAATGATAAATCAGGAGATAAGAAACTTGAAGTTACTGATAACATCAATTGAAACCGCTATCTAATATTGTTAAACTGATTAAATTACTATCATATCATATCTTTTTCTTAATTTTATTAAGTACTTGAAACTTCGGTAGAAATCGATTTCAGTCTGGGACAACTATACGTCACTATTGTTTTTTTATCTCAGTTTGGAACCATACGATGTCACATATTTAGAATCTGCAACGATTTTCTTACAGATGGTTCGTCATGGAGGTTGTTTAGGCTTGGGTCTGGCCGCTATGGGATCGCATAGGCAAGATGTATATGAACAATTGAAATTCAATCTTTATCAAGACGATGCTGTTACTGGCGAGGCTGCGGGCATTGCTATGGGCATGGTCATGCTTGGATCGAAATCGACGCAAGCAATTGAAGATATGGTTGCGGTAAGTAAAAGTAGACGTTTTTTTAGGAAGATTTTAATGAATCATCGCATCAAGAGTTATTTACATCCCAACTCGAGTTTAATATTTTACATATTCAAAATGCACGCGAAGAATAATTTTATCCACCACTGACGATCTTTCTCGCGTGCACTGTTCTGGCGCGGAGACTCGTTCAGCGGGAGTGCCGCGACGAAGAAGCCGCCCGTAGCGAAAGGGTTAAGACGACGCCTTTGCTCGGCATCGCTATGCGTATGCTCATGCTTGCATCGAAATCAACTCAAAGAATTCAGGATACGGTTGCACTAAATCGAAATAAGATTCTTATACGAATTTTAATGAACAATAAAATCAACAGCTATTTATTTTTTAATTTCCGACATAATCTATACAAGTATCTTACTAATATTGAAATACATCTGCACAAACTACATCCAAATATTCAAAAGAATAATGTTATCCATCAAGAGCAAAAGGATATTGACCGGTAGTTTTGAAGTAATAGGTTCCTTTAGCTCTGTAAAGAAATTAACATATATTAGTACCAGTTAACTAAATTAAACATTAAAAAATAATTAAACAGATATATTCAGCAATTATCTCTCAAGTATCTATGCAAATTCATACTTTTATGAACTCAGCTAAAAATGCAGGACCAAGAATTTTCACCTCCTAGATATTATAACATGTACTGTCCATTATTTATTTGCATTCTACGCATTCTTCCAATTCCCCGGAAATGCATAAAACTCCATAATCTATCAGTAACAGTAGTAAAATAAAACTTACTTAGGATCGAGCGTAGCACCACCCATGTATGCCGTTGCACCGTCTGCACGTCTACCGAGAAAGCCTTTCGGATTCGTAATTGATTCAGCGTAGAATTTGTAGCTACGCAAGTGTGCGCAAATTCCTGTGTTTCATAACATTCGTTTTTAACAATGTACAAACACACATGCACAAATTGAGGCATAGAAAGCGTGGAAATAATAATTTTTAAGTTGAAGTGTGTCAATAATAGAATACTCCGTAGTATGTTCCGTACCAAGCAAGTCAATGCCGCATCCTGGTTGATGTCTTCCATCATTCGCATAGAAGTCTGAAGTACCAACAGGTAGAGAATAACCGAACTGTCCAACGCACGTGTGGATAATTTGAACATTTTCTGCATCCGATGCATCAACTCTTTGATCAAGTGCTTTGTCTTCAAACATTACCTTAGCAGGGTCGAGTGCTATAATGGAAAATATTTCAAGGTCTAATATACTCCACTGTATCATAATGACGTTTTGTCGGAGATCAAATCAACTTACATAAAAATATATATATAATTTTTAAAAACGTTTTCCTTCGAGTTAAGATAATCTAAGGATATTTTCGACATTTTAATGTTTATCGTTCAATCTTAGAAACCTCATTCATCTTTTTGCTGATATTTCATTTGCAAAATCTAATCAATCTACCGTACTGTTTTCAATCTAACGTTAAAATCAACGCTACTGGATTTTTTCTGGAGGATTTTAGAATGCCATCCTAATAATATATCGTGACTTACCGACAATTTCCGCTACTCGGCTCGATTTTCCTATCTCTTGCGCGCTCAAGCCCGCGATTTGAGCGCCGAATGAGTGTCCAATAATTCTCAAGTTGGACGTTTGCAAACCAGCCTCAGTTCGCATGAAATTTACGAAACTAGCTACATGGAGAGCAACGTGTGGTACGTCCTTTGCAACGATGGAATATATCAAGTTGGCTGATATCTTACCCCAATCGACGACAATGACGTTCCAATTCTTGACCTTAATAATAGCTGAAAAGAAAAAATATTACTTGTCATAATATTGAAGTATTGTATAGATACAAGCTGGATATTTTTTACTGCTCTTACTTTCTAAGTATTCTACTATAAATCAAAAATGAGAAAATTATTTCATTGGTATTATGTGTGTCTTATAATTTAAAATACTAAATAAAGTAAAATCTGTTTTTAGTTTTTCAGTAGATATTTATTGCCAGCAGTCTATACATTATTGGAAACCTAAATTCTGTACAACTGAAGTGAGAAAGATTCCATGACTCAGAGTAAGAGGAAAATTCAGAATAACAAAGTTGCGTTGGATTTTCAAGAAAATGGTGTTTAGAAATTAGCCAAATGCACGTGTATTTGCCTAATTGGTATTAAAAAAGAAAAAAAAAAAGAATTGGTAGCAGGCTACTGTACACGTGAAGATAAGTCTAAAATGTAGAATAAAATTGTCTCTTTTAAGGTCTTGTTCTAATACCTTTAGTCGTGTGTACTTGATAAACTTTTAAATCCGATTTTCTCGAAAACGAAACTTCATTCTAATTTTATTCTAATACGTTACATGTTATACCCTATCGAGGCTAAAGAAATCCCAATTTTCATTCTCTTTTCTTCCATTCAAATATTTAGCCATTATCGCGTATAACGTGCATAATTTTTATGGCAACTAAACTATGTCAATACCACCTAATCACAAAATCCGCATTCGCTTAGTTGCCAACCCAATACTTAAAAGATAAAACTCACAGGAAGTTTCGAATAGTTAAATATATCTTGATAAATAAAAAAAAAAAAAAAAGAGAATACTAGATAGGACATTTTCGTATTGTAGCGTGCTTGTCAAGTTTCCAAACTCGATTTTTCCGACAAATCAAACGTGCAACGTTTAATTTTGTCGTTCTTTATTTTTGTCTTCGAATTACAGGATCTCCATCGACGTCAATTATGTTACGAATTTAAGCGCACGATTTATTTATTACATCGATGATACTTTACTTACCATCGCGTACGAGTGTACACGACGAACTTAAACCATTGTTAACCCAACCGTGAGTGATTATAGCGGTTTTTCTTTCCGGGTTCCATTGACTCGCTTGGACCGAGTTTATGTCGTTTAGTACTAGGACCTCGCCGGCTGGGTTTTCTCTATTATGAAAATTATATTTCAGCGAAATTGTTGAACGTAGTTGCAATGTTTCAAACACAGGATGAGCTACGAAAAATATTTTAACACTACTGCGATAACAAGCACGAAAGGATTGCGATATTTTAAGAAAAAGCTTAACGTAGGGTAGAAAAAAAGAAAAAAAGAAATAAATGGAATCGCGAATAGCGACAAGACTTTAACACATTTTGTTTAAACCGAAGATACCTTTTAACGTTAAAAAGACAGAACTGGGTCGAAAATATTCGAAAGAATGTAACGGAGTTCAAGCTAGACAAAATTCTAAAAAGAAGTTTAAAAGCCTGTCGAAATTCTATAGCGTACATTTCTATGGACAAAGCAAGGAAAAATGATATAGCATAAAAAATTGGGTTATATACGTTTGAAAGATTGTAGGGAAATTATTAGTACATAAATTACAAGCTTTTATCTTTTCACGATTTAACCTTTTTCAATTAGAATTTTGTTGGTGTGTCGGAAGACAGATCGTACAATACAATTCGTTATGGCTTTTAGCTGTAACTTGAACAAAAAATAAACAACAATTGCTGTATGTAATTTCAATGACGCAGTGATGTATACAGTGTATACAGCGTGATGTATACATTTTATTCGAGGTTCGCTATAGTGATTGTTTTTGGTTAGATTCACAAACGGTTACTATAGTGGTCTATCGTAGCGAGAAGATTAAGCAAAAAGATTATATTTTTCACTAATCAACTAATTCTTAATCACTTTCCGAATTTACCTTTTAAATATCGTAATCAAACGATGAACGATCGTGCCATTATGGAAAATTGAAATGTGCGAAATTGTGCGAATTGAAAAATGTGCAGATTTTCCATAAAGATGAATATTAATAGAAAGACGATTCTGACCGTGTGTAAAGCGTGAAAGTAACCGTTTTCAAATTGGGACGTAAAACATTCAGCTCCAATTCACTTAGTAGGCTATTATCCTGATTAATCAGAGATAAGTTTGCTTCTGCGTTCGGAAAGATCGTAGAATTGGCTCCTCTCAACGTCGAAAGTAGCGTAGGATAAACTGAAATATTTTCTTTCGTTATTATGTTATTCGATTTTCCCGTGTCTCGATCGAAAAACCTTCTGATACGAACTTAGTGTTAACGATGCGTTTACCATTGTTGTCACTTCACTGTACGCGCCGCAATATGGGTCGATTTCTTAGCTTCTTTCTTTGCCCACTTCCTTTTTATACGTTTCAGCGAAACAGTAATTTTCCACTCGTGTATTGACCAAATGATAAGTAACTGGTACTCGATTGATGGATTATTACCGGGTGGGTGGTCACATTCACGAATTAGTTACAGATAATTAGAGAAATTTTTTTTTTTTATTTATTTATTAAAATTACGATCAATTCTCGCGTTGAGAATTTTCAGTAATTTTTCTGGCGTGGCGCAGTGACATGGCTGATTATTTATAACAAGTTAATACTTATTATAGATAAGTATAATTCATAAGTAGGTGTTATAAATAAGTGAATATTACTTAATATAAATATCTAATTAAATCTAGTGTTTAGGTCTAACGGGTAGTGTCTCTTCAGCCTGCGGATCTGGTCCGACGTATCAAGTAATCCAGTAATTAGGAGGTTTCGATGTTTGTTGACTCTTTTGCTATATCTGTCGCAAAATTTTGCTATTTCCTCTTTGTGTATTAGTCGATGTATTAGTTCGTTGGTGACATACCAGGATGCATTTATAAGGGATCTTAGCGTTTTCGATTGGAAGCGTCGAAGTATTTCAATGTTGGAATTATTTGCTGTTCCCCATAGTTGGATTCCGTAGGTGCAGACAGGTTTTATTACGGTCCTATAGAGGGTGATTTTGTTCTGTGTTCTTAGGTTGCAGGATATACTTGACACACGTATTTGCCAGAAGTATATTCTTCCAATCGATGAAAATTTCAATTCTAGCAATATCTATTTCCGATAATTCATTTAACAATACTTTAAAATAGCTTTGCTTCAAATGTTAATATCTTCTCGAGGAATACGTTAGGAACTTTTGTGTCGGACGTAGGCGATTGAAATTCTCCGGCTAGGAGCATTATGCATCTTTTTTGATTGTACGAGATTTGGATTTGATTTTGAACAACGCGTAATAATTTGAAATATTGGACGACACGGTAACGACGGTGTTTGTAAAATTGACCGTTTTCTTTTAATCGAAGCTATCAGTTATTTTAATCTGTCATTTGCTTGCATATTACAAACTCGCGAGGAGATCTACCGAATAAATCATTTCGTTTGTTCTAACTCTCTTCCATCTATTTTCGAGCTTTTGCAATTGTTATATAAGCGTCATAAGTTTTCGTATTATCTTGTGGCTACGCGCGGACGTTCTGTGACGTTAGTATTCGTGAAACGAATTGTGTATTTTCGAAGTTTCAGTCTACAACGATACAGAACCGCGTGAAGTCACGAAAACAAGCATGTTATCAGTTAAAACTATACAATTATCAAAATACTTCCGTAAAATTTTTTCTACTCATTTTAATGTATCTCATAAATTGTTCCTATCAGATATCTCGACTTGTGTCAATATGAAATTACCGAATATTAATTTATTGCCATTTTACTCGTAGAATTGTGAAATACTAATGTAACTCGTGGTTAATAATTATTTCCTTTGACTTCGAAAGCAAGCGTACGATGTCTGAAAATGTACTTTACGAAATTCTGCTGTAAATGCTCTTACACGTTCACAATCTACAAACGTAATGTACGTTGCAATTTTATTTACTATAAAATACTGCACCATCGTTACTAGAATCAATTCTATAACCGTTTTGCAACCGACAAAGAACCTAAAAAATAGTAGTTGGAAAACTGATATGGCATAACTGGTATAAGAACTGTAACTGAAATCGATATAGTTCGAAATTCAGCTTCTGCATAATAGTCATTCAGAATTGTTACGTCGGGCGACACTCTACTTAGACCAGGCTACACACCGCGGACCAAACGGGAACCAGATGTCCGCTCATCCTTACTGCGTATCCTCAATAGTCTTAAGGACCCATGATAAATCTCGGTAATTTGCTAGCTAAGGTCCTTCAGACCGAACAAATATCTTTGTTTCTAAATCATTTTCTACAGATTATCGTCTACTACGGCTTGACACGGGAAAGTTAGTTTTTCTCACGTACGATGTTTTCCACTGACAACTTTCCATCGAGGGCGGCTAAGACCCTTCCTAGTCCGCCAACCTTCGTCTATCCAATCAGAAGCAATGTATACTGCCCTGACTTTCCTAACCAAAAATGTCATGAACAAATCCGATGGTCCCGTGCGCTAGACACACCCATCGCTAGCTTTCCTCCGACACAGCATCGACACTGTAAATTACTTATTCTTCGTCGTTAGAATAGTCAACATGTCATTACCGGGTTACTCTCCTTAAATACATACTGAACAGTGTAGCTCATAAGTGTTGGAAATATAAAGTTTGTAACCCTGTTAATCGCAGCGTTATACTACCTTAACCACCCCTATTGTCTCAACGGAAATCAGGGGGTCGATCTATTCGCGGTGTCGATTATTATAATCGTAACGGGAATTTACGGCTCCCGTTGATGTGTTTCCCTGCGATTGGTCGAATATACAAGAGTAGAGGTTCTTCGTAACCGTTTTACTCGGGTCCTTCATATAACAGTTTGAAACAGTTATTTACGAAACTGTTTCAAAGCCTCAGCTATTGGTTTAGTAATATAAGATCCGATGTAATATAACATTCCAAGGACTGGTCGAAGCGCACGTGTCTTGGCTCGTATAAAACAGAATGCAAAGCAAAAGACGCAGTGTAATGTACTTTAATTTACATACAATCTCGGTACACGCTTTTTAATTTCTCGTTTATTTTAATTAATCGAGAGAACCGGTATTTGTTATCGAATCAAACACATTCATCAGAAGTGAAAATAGGAGCCGCTTATGAACAGATGTGATCGGCATGGAATTTATTGTGATGGAAATTTTGGACGTTAATTGCTCTTAATAATTACTCTTTAAAGTTCTTTGAACAATTGTCTTTTTATGTGTATTACGCAGCTGTTGTTAGTTTGTAAAAGGATATACGAAGAATCGTAATTAAATGTAACAGTACGTGCAATCGTCGTGATCGTTGTTATCATGGATCAAAGCAGAATTGTTTGTTCTTTTAATGTTTCGAGACACTTGTCTTAACATTCTCCGGAATTGAACACTGCCTCGCTCGGCTCTTGAAAATTTTCAAATGCAAAACTGTGATTCACGATTTCTTTCTCATTCCAGTTGTTTTTGGAGAAAATTACTACAACCCGTGATTAGACTACCGAAAGATTAAACTATTCGGAGACTAACCGTAGTTTTCTTCGTGAATTATTATCAAAACGAAGATATCGTAGCATCGTCGGTACGAATCGTACTATCATCGAGAAAATGTCATCAGATATAATTTATACAATTTTTTATAAAACAGACGATACTCCGCTTGTCTCCATAGTTGACACGTATAGGATTTATAATAACGACGCGAGATTTCCATCAGAATTGACCTAACGTTAAATCACTTCGGCCTCGATCCCATTATGGTTGATTATTTTTTGAATTTTCCTCCGAAATTCTTGCTTTATCCCGCGTCTCAGGCGCCTAATATTCGGCTAATAATTAGAACTCTAAATATATCCGTCACCCTCTAAAGGTCTCTAAGTGCTTTCCAGGGGACTGGCTACAGTTATTTTTGATCGTAATTCTCCTCTGGTTACAACGAAACGTTTTCCTAGGGAGACTCGTGCATAATCTTGGCCCATTTATTTGCGAGATCCTTGTTCGCAAAATAACGAGGCCCACGTGACGCCGTATTTCTTTGCGAGACGATTCTCCGGCGGGTAACGACGAAATCCACTTACTGTCGACGGAAAAATAGGTGCAGGACAAACTGCATCGATTTGTCAGCGCTGTTTCAACTGTCTGCGCTGCGGCTGAATTTCGTTTCGTTGCTGATACTTCCTACGATTTCTCTGTCACGTGTTACTTCGTAAAAAATGCCACAAGATTTTTCACCTAATATCGATCGAAAAGTTTACATACGTATAAATATTTTTATCGTAAGATCGCTGTTACACCATGGGACGACGATTCTTCGAGGTATTCGCGTTCTTTAAATGAAATGGCTTTAAATGAAATTTCCTAGGCGCATTTTCAATCAGTCTGTTATTTTATTAGGTTGTTTAAAAAAAAAAGAAGAATGTCGTGCGTCTATTATTTCTCTATAAAACGAAAGAAACTCTTCGGACAACCTCGTGTAATTATGACACACTTTTTGAGAAAATCGCATCGAATGCAATCTGAAATCCAATTGAAACTCGTTATCGAAGCTTTGTCATATTATCTTAATTGATTTTGCGCACATATGCATTATATGAATTTATTTGCTCATTTCCCGATAGTCCCATACAGTTACAGAAATCATTTTCCGAACCATTCGCTTTTACCGGATCATTAGACTCAGAAATTGCCTGTTCTTTCAGTGCATTTGTAAGTCGTTTCGCTTCGATAGAGCAGTATCGAATGCAGGAATCATTTGTCTTGCGCGTAAACGTCGATTATATGAAAAAGAATCCAAGTCACGTAAACGTAACGCAAATAAGATTTACGCGATAGCGGCTGACAAATTGTTAACATGGTGTTTGTTACGACCGTTCGCGGAGAGACGCGGTCGCGAGGAAAACGCGTCGGCGAGAGGCGTAAATTCTCGCTAATCGACGCCGCGAAATAGTCGTTCCCCTCTTTCGATCAAGATAACAGAGGTGGTTCGAACGAATGTAACACTGTATTAACAGGTTAACATAAAATGGTATATTTGACAATATTTAAAAATAATACGACGAGCACGCCACAAATTGTTTAGTAATGAATACAGTATATATGTTATAGAAATTGTTATATATGTTATAGATGTTATATTGTATATATGTTATAGAATATGTAAATATGTTACAGAAATTTGACCCGACTTCACGATATCTCTCAATGAATTCGTTCGACTATGCGACTTTAATTTTAATCGTCAGACCTCTCGATGCATAACGGTTGACTCTTCAGAAGAGACTGATTGCCCTTCGATCGTTTCTTTGTCTTCTCTGGGATCATTTCTGAGGAGTTGATAGCTATCGTTTTGGTGTTTAGATGGATTAAGAAATTTTGTCGTTTTATACGTTTTTTCGTAATACGATGAAAGGAAAAGGGGAAAGAAAACTACGCGAGTATTGGGTTAAAGGATCCTTTTTCTTTTCTTTCTTTGGAAAGATAACGGATTACTGATTAGTTGGAAGAACGTGCTTGTAAAAATTGCGTAGGATCTGTTGAATTATTAATTTTTCTTATTAATTTCATCGTATAACTTTTATGTAACTGTGTGTTAGAAATTATCATACTTGAATATAAATGAAGAAGAAGAAGACAAAAATTTGGTGCTTGATTTTAATGGAATTTTAAGGACATATATGTAACAGGCTTCTTTTTCACAAATTACCGCCCTATTATTTCCTTTTGCGAATTATTTTGATATTTTTCATTTCAATTTCACCTTCATATTGCTGCAAAAATTTGTATACTATGTTATAACTGGATACCAAATTGTTAAAGTATAATATAAACTGAGATTTTTATAGAATGAGGAATACGAGACACAAACTATATAAATACCTATTTTTCCCACTGATTTATTTACAATACTTTTAAAAGGACCTTCCTTTTTTTCTTTTGCCAACGCCCGCAATTCAATTTTTTACCTTTTCAATTTTTTACTCTTCCACCCTTTGGTTTATTCTCATTGATTTTTTGGGTTTCCCCATAGCTAATCCACTCACTTTTCCACTCGCTAAAGTGCACTCTAAAACTACCCATCTGTGCACTGCACATATTCACGCTGTACATATTCCTTCTAAAACTTCATTTTCATTCATAGAATCAATTGAAATACATACCTACTTGAAACAGGATTTCAATCTCGAGCAGCTACTTCATCTTTTTCACGTTACCTTAAATAAATTTCACGCGTTGCCACCTAAATTACCAGCATTTCATTTTACCCTCGCGTTTGCCTTTATTCGCAGAAAGTGAATTTCAAATTGAAACGCGGCAAAAGATGTTATTTTTACTCGTTAAAGATGATTACATTGCAAATTATGCAGATAAACCAAATTGAAACGTTATTAAAACATGTTGTAGAAACGAAACGATGTTTCAAAAATTAGCACCACCGCGTTCGTTAAAATGGCTATTTCAAATTTATTCGCATTTTTCTTTCAATTATCAAAAGTTCGCCGCCCTGTACTTCTGGACCAATTAATGCGGAAGCTTTGAAACTCGCTAAATTTATTAAATGTGTCGCGTGTTCCCGTTTTCGTTGGAATTGTATTTTGCCATTGTTAGAAAATTTCTTGAATTCGACAAATCCGGATAAAACATGAGTACGAAAGAATTGTTATCGATATAAACGGGAAATCTGACTCATCGTTAGTTACATATCGAGGTAGCCTTAACGTTAAATTGCAAATCTTCGCGTGATTTCGCGAGTCGTTTGGAAAATGTTCAACGTTTTGGACCAGTCGATATTAAATTTCACTGTCCATTTGCTAATTACTAAAAAGCGAATTATTAAGAATTTCTGGTCAAAACGCGAGATACTAAATTTGAAAATATACCACTTTTAGTTGGATACTAGTCCTTTGTAGTTCTACGTTGACCTGTTCCTGACACTCTATCTCATCCCATTCCCTCCATTTGTAGGATATTTAAACATACTCTTTGTCATTAACGTTTTCTTTGATAGAAATATTTTAATGTAAATGAGTATGGTCGAAAACGAGTACGAGGTCATCTAATAATTTAATGTTTGCTAGTAAAAAGGTTTATCAAAGAAGAAAAGTGTAATAAAACATTTTTCACGAATATACACTAATATATTTTTTATTATTTTATCGTATAATCTTATTTCCTTTTTTTTCGTAGTATGCCCAAGAAACGCAGCACGAGAAGATCCTTCGAGGATTAGCCGTGGGTATCGCATTTACCATGTACGGTCGTTTAGAGGAAGCTGATCCTTTGGTTGCTTCCCTTTGCGCCGATAAGGACCCGATTCTTCGAAGAAGTGGCATGTACACGCTAGCGATGGCTTATTGTGGAACCGGAAACAACCAGGCTATCCGGAAGTTGCTGCACGTTGCTGTAAGTTGTCGGGAACAAATCTCTTTTACATCCTTCTGTCTTCAACTTTGTTTCGTTATTTGTTCCTTTATCACAGAGACAGAGAGGGAGAGAAAGAGAGAGATAAATAAGATACAAGAATATCTTGTTTACTTTGAAGAATTTTATGAATGTATCATCAAAGCGTAAAATTCATTCATCGGACCAAGCAGCGTTATATGATGGCAATTGATGATGATAAACGATATAATTGATACGAAGCATTATTTTGTATGGAAACAAGCGCGAAGTATTATACAGTACCATTTAATATATCAAACTTTTCGCATAAAGATAACAAGATAACAGGATAGAATATTATCGTGGAAGACTATGCTTTGAAAAAATGTAGATCTTCAACACCTATGAGTCGTTTAATTTCATAAAATATTTATCGATCTTTATGATAGAAACAAAAATGACAATTTCTCAGATACGTTAAAATTACATCTCGTTCTGGCTGAATGGCAAATTCTTAATTTTTCTTTTCATTATAATGTAAGATAATTAATATGTTTTTGTCTGTACATTCGGCACGTGCTCAGCCTTCGCATTCATTGTTTCATTCGAAAATTGGAATTCTTCACGACCTGTCTCTGAGTCGTATTTTATCTTCGCTGAGTAACTTCAAAATCTCATTCGCGTTCTTCTCTGTTTACTTAGCTTTTCTCTGCTTTAGAATATCAGGCAATTTCATGCGAGAAAAGGTAGAAAACAGAAGATTAATCTTCCTATTTAATTCGAATTGCCAATAGGTTGAACTTACAGAAAAGAAATTTCGTCTGTACTGGTCGATCGCTGATTAATTGCTAATGAATGACGATTACGTGAATGCGTTTTAGACTACAACGTGTGTAATATATAAGGGAAGGTACAAAACGTTAGTAATTATACTTAGTGGACTAAATATCATGTACTTGGTACAAAGTAAGTCATTTATTTATCTGAGAAACAACATGGATCCGAAATATGTTACACAGAATTCTTATATTCGTTTCATTCAAATTTATTATTCAAATGAAGTGCTAATACCTGACGAAAAAGCCAGAACTAATCTTGGTTAGTACTGTACGACTCTTGTCCATCCAAGAAAATTTGTTCGCCAATTCGCCAGTTTGTTAGTTACAATAATTCAACAAAAACATGCGAATATCAAATATCGATATTAATTAATCAATGATCGAAGTTCTAAAAATGAGCACTAAGGTAATATGGAAAGAAATAAGAACAGTCACGGCGGTGCATTCAGGATTCTAGCGTAGGATGCTTAATTTTTGTAGCAGGGTTCTGAGAAATTGTTGCTATTTCTTTAGCGCCAGTAGACATCATTAGACGTAATTCGTCAGTACATAAACGTGGAAATGATAAAATATTTCTACAATTTTTTTCTTAACTCAGGACTACGTTACGTTATATTAGGTTGTCCAAAAGTCTCTTTCGTTTTATAAAGAAATAATAGGCGCACAATGGTTTCTGTTTTATATTAGTTTATTGAATTATGCACGAACATAATAATAGAAATATAATGAAATAGATCATACCTAATTTAACAAAATAATAAAAAATAGTTATTGCTCATCCGTCATTACCTTATGAAACGACAGAAACTTTTCGGACAACCTAATACTTTAATTTATAACAGAAAGAAACTAGTTAAAACTAGTTGAAGTTTTATTTCAAATTTGAAGCATCAAACAACCCGTTCTATCATAAGACGAATCCCATAACGTAAAATATGTTCTTTCAGGTCTCCGACGTGAACGACGATGTTCGGCGTGCTGCGGTCACGGGTTTGGGATTCCTGCTGTTCAGGTGAGTACCAGTAAAGAATACTTAAGTTCGCGGGGTCAATATGAGGTTGCGGAATGCGAATTCCTCGAAGTGACCAGCTTCCTGTCGGTGTTCCGGACCACAAGTCTGGTATTCTTCGCGTAACTCGCATTCGCGCGTTTAATAATGCCATTTTTATTTAGAATAGATTTTGTTCTTCTGGTCATACATTTTCTCCTCTCAACTGCAATAATCGTTGTTAGAAATAACGTATAGATATATATATATATATATATATTTTATTAATCGTTAGATCATAGACATTCTTGCATTATTTCATAGAAATGGTTGAGAGAAATAATGCAAGAATTTCTATGATCTAACGATTACTAAAATATATATATCTATACATTATTTCTAACAACGATTATTAACATTTTTCTAAATTACTTCGATCTATAAATACAAAAGAATTTCGAATTTCGGAATTTTAAACGGTCCAGTCCTTTCTGAGAATATACCGTATAATTTCATCGTTTCGCAATATTCTCCTTTCAAAAATATAGGAAAGTAGAGCTAAAAGCCACATTTTAATATCGTCCGAAAGAATCTGGATTTCTCATTTTCTATTTATTTAGGAAAGAAATGTCTGAATCTCGTTCATCTTTAGACGTCATGCGAAAGAAGGTAGAATCTTCGGTATTTGAATAAATAAGCAAACTTGGTCGTTCGAATAAGAACATTTCCAATAGTGGCACGTGTTTTTTTTTCCTATAGTGATCGTTTAGTAATCGAAAGAATGACTTCTCGAGGATGTTGTTCGTACGAAGATATCCATTATCATTCGAGATACCAGAAGTAGAATAAACGAAGAGAATTACGTAGATGATCACGTTATAATGACACTGTATCGATTATTGAATTGAAAGTGTATAACAGGTACATCTGGCTGTTTTTGTCGAAACGGTGTTACTGTTAGTAACGTTAGGCGTTACCTATATGAGTAACGTAACTCTTTGATCGTTTCATTGAGACGCAGCAGTGTCAGAATTTCAATGGAAATTCCAAAGCAATTGATTCTTGCTGTTGCGTATTTCTTTCATCGAGTAGCTACGTGCATGACAAGCGTTTCATTGTAAGTCATTCAAGATGAACTGTTTATGAAATTATTTATATCAATATTATTGAAGGAAATTTCAGATTGTGCGCTATTCTCGATGAAAATTCAAATCAAGCGAAACGCGCGCGTTGTTTCCGAGAGATCACAGGCGGATTAGCGAATGAAGTTTACATTTAATTAAATTTAAATCTAAAAGAAATATTGTATTAGGGTATAATCTCTTCGTTGCACGATTATTTTCTCGGGCATGTCTTTGAGAGAAGAATCATTTTACCTTAATCAAGTTGATATCAGCTTATCAGAGTTCCATCGGGAATTGATAAATTGCTACAGCTTAAAGATCGTATTTAAATTGAGAATGATTTTTTTGTTTCTTTACCTGCTTAATCGTCGCTTAATTCATCTTCAGAAGAGTAATTATACATCGAACTGTCAAAGTTGTGGAGAAATGATTAAATATGATATAAATAGCGTTTTCTCTCAAGTCGCTTAGCTCTCAACTCGAAAATCACGTTTTCATTAGTTTGTTGGTTTCTCTTGCATAGGACGTAGTTTCAGAAAGAAATAATTATGAAAATTTTGGAAAAATTGCTGAATATAAGTAACATACTTAAATCGTTTGGTTTTTAAATTGAAAATATATTATTGTAATGAACTTATATACAATGAAATTGTAAAATGTGAGTGATATTTTCAAATTGTATACGACTCTTCTTTTAGATTTCGTTCAGTTTCTCGTTCGTTCGTTCAGTTTCAAAAAATACGTATTTACATGAATATCCATAGTCTAACAATAATTAAACTTTATCGTCAACAAGAATTACCGGTAATGTGCACAATGTTTGCGTACAGTTTCGATCTTGTAATTGGTAAATTTGTTCGAGAAATTGGCAAATAATATTGAATTTCATAAAATAAATACAACGAAGGTGCATTATATAAAATATGCGATCTGTTGTTTTACTTTTCAAACAAAGCATGCAAAATATACGAAACGTGCAAAATAAATGTGTGGTTAAAACCTTTAAAGGGGAAACAAATTGCTAAACTGTGGGATATTTATGCGATATTATATTTTCATAAATATGACCGATAAAATGAAATTCGCATAGAAATTTCCTTCATTTACTATGCGTTGTAATAGGTATTTTACATTGGATATTTTATATTTCTTTCATATTGTGCGTAATCTGTACGATTTTGCTCTTTTAAATTATCCACAAATTCGTGAACATCCGCCTTCTATTAGGTTGTCCGAAAAATATCTTTCTTTTATTTTCTTTCTACAAACACGAAACCTAATCTGTCGAACGTTGTGATTTTTATTTTGATAGAACAAAATGGATCGTACGTAATTCGATGAAATAATACAAAACGGAAAATATTGCGCATCCATTATTTCCTTACAAAACGAAAGAAACTTTTCGGACGACTCAATGCAAATTAATTATCGATACTCCATAAGAATATTCACAAAGTTATGTTGGATTTAATAATGATGAAAAACCATTCTACTGTTCGAGTGTTTTATCCCATAATTCCTCGATTTTTCAACCGATTCAATTTCATCTATTGTAAATTTATCCGACGCTTAAAGGCGCGCCCGAATCTCTGAATCGGAGCTCTTCCTGAAAATTCCTCGAATTTCCTATTCCAGCCGTGCAGACGACACGGACCGTTTGTTTGCCATCGAATACCTGCCATTGTGCTACGAAACGCGCGAAACTTTTTTAATACGTCGACTTACCGGGTATCCCGTTGATCGACGATCGAAGACGCGAACCAGAGAACGCCGGTCGATCGATGCTTTTCATCTCTGAGAATTTGACGGATCGAACGTTCCTTTCGTTCTACCGTTAGCTCGTCCAATGTCCGCTTGGTCCGCTGGTCATTCTCGTTTCGCGATTTCACGCTGTAATTTTCGCGGTCCCGAGACCCGTACTTAATCTGCACCGACGTTTTCTATCAACCAGACGGGACCAAGGATCGATCAAACCCGTCACTGGTCCCTTTCTTTCGTTCGTCGTATCTTCGGTCATCAGCAGAAACTGTTTTTTCGCGATCGTTTTTATTTATCTTTGGAGTTTTATTTTTTCTATTTTGCTCCCATCGATCAGTTGTCGGGATGGCTGTTCTTAGCGATGGGTTCAAACGCGTCTCGAATACGGAGATTCGAACATCGACTGTGTCTATAAACTCGAACCTTCAGTACGACGTTCAGAAACGTCGATACTCGAAGTTCTCTCAAAGGAGCGTATAGTAAAAACAAAAGCAAAAAAAAAAAAGATCTCAATAGACGTACGTCGAAATATTTCGGAATTGTGACGTGTGTACTCTTAAGTATAGTAGGGTCCAACTGGTATTCCGTACATTTGACCCATTAACCGTTTGAGTGGCAGGGGTCTTTGAAAAAACAGGGTGGAAAAATCGCAAACAGCGCGTTAGCGCTTGTCTTAATCGATCGCGAAGAGAAACAAGCGGCGCGACAGCGCTCGTCGTGTTTCTTATTTTTATAAGATACATCTATGTTATTATATATGCGTACCATTGGTTTATAAATATTTCAAGTCCTGTCCAATAAAAATTATTCTTAAGATAACGATGAAACAGAAAATACCGTCAGTCGTCCGTAGAGTTCAAACGTACTGCGACTTTTCCACACAAACGGTTAAAGGCTGACCAGTGAAGTGGCACGTAAGAATTGCATAAACGCGCATTATCGTAAAGCATGGCGCAATTTGCGCGTTTTAGATAAGGTTCTAACGTACTGGTAACTGAGAAAACCGCGATTGAAATATCCGGAGAACCTGAAATACGTCGATTTACATATTTATTAAGGTATAAGAAGCGTATTTATGGATAATATGTGATTCAGAGAAGTCCGCTATGCAAATCTGTAACATATACGTTTTCCATGATCCGAGGGAAAAAATTGATCATAGCGCTACATGTGTACATACCTCAATTTCCACAGGATTCATAAAATTTTCCCAGCGGATCTTGGTGGCGGAAAAAAGTACGTATTAAAGTTGATCCCATCGCTATCCGGTTTCCTTCTCGTGTCTGTCGTAAAGTCTTTCGCAGATTCGATAAGGTAGATCCGATCCCGTTTCTGCAGGAATTTCCATTCCTCTTCGAGATGGATGAGCGTCGATATAGAATCGTTTCGTGAACGATACTCATTGTTTTCCTGCCAGAATAGGATTAGGGGTGGCTAGGCTTTTCTATTAATACCGAAAGAAGCTTTCTGTTGTCGTTTAACCCTCGTGCGACGAAGCCAGCTCGATCCTTTTAAGAGCGTCTAAAGTGGAAACGCGTGCACATCTTTCCTCGCGATTAGTTCCATCATAATGCCGCGACAGCGTTTCTTTTTCAATGACTTCGTCACTCGCCATCGTTTTACGAATTTACAGTCTTACGATCTAACGCGTAGTTTCCGTATCTTACGACGATCCAACTTACGCAAGTGAGTCGAGGTGTTTCGTTTCTCAAAAATCGAACGTTAATTTCTTTTGAATCTGAAAATATCGATTCTTTGAGAAAATGGAGTCTTCGCCACTTCGCAGACGAGGCTTGCTCTCTCGGAGCTTTGGTTAAAAGTATAACGGTAAAGCAACGTAAGTGTAAGTCGTGCAGAAGAGAGGAAGTGCGTCAGAGACGACTTTCGGATTTGGCTATCGTATCGTCGTTCCAGGGTCGGACGAGAAAGTTGCGTATCGACTTTCTTGGCCAAGGATTATCGAACGCCCACGCGGAGATTCGCTGTACCGAGCTTTACGACCTTTGAGTTAAACGATATCGTCGATGGCAGCGTGATTCATCCCCTGTCCGATTGACTTCTAATCTTTTCACCCTCAACGGCATAAATTGCGTGGAGCGTGTTGTTTCACGATTAAGCGACGGATGATGGTTTCGCTCGTGTTAGGAATATCGGCGTCTCGTACCTGGTGTTCAAACTTAAGTAACATATATATATTTTTTTTATTTACTTGTTTGCATTCACAATTTGTTCGATTTGAACATTTGGTAGAATTTTTTGGCTGTTCGATTATCGTGTGGGTGGCTACCCCCAGCGGGGCACCATCTTCGTGTTTGTTAGGTTATATCCTTTATGAGATCTACCGGGTGTTTCTTTTTTAGTCTTCTTCCTATGTTTGATGCGTTGATCGTTTCCGGTTCGAACGTACGTAACGTATGCGAATAATATTTGCAAAAATTTGAAACCATGCGAAACGATAGAAAAATTGTAAAGTTATATCACCGATGTATGCAAATATATCTTGTCGCACTTTCTACGATATAAATTACAAAAGGCAGAGAATCATCGATTCTCCGTTCAACGAGTTGCGAGACGTATCGGTTTGCTTGAAGAAAAAAATTGTTCTCTCGTATCGAAGTTTCATCGTAGAGTGTGTGTGTGTGTGTGTGTGTGTGTTGGAATTCTTCTTGTTCAACGAGTTCAATGAATCTCGATCCGCGGTGGTCAATCGATACCAGGCTAGCTAGAAACTCTTAATTGAAAACAGTCGATCGATCTCCGTGGTATCGCGGAATGGACTGTCGAACAGGATGAATGGTTGGTAGCCTCGCAACGCGTGAAAGCTGTGGATCATTGAGCATCGATTACACAGGTTGAATTTACTCGCTGGCGAAATATTGTTGGATAACCTTTCGCTACGATCGGATCACTGATCTGTCTCAATGACAAAAGTCACGTTCGACCACGTGTATTCGTATTAATATTTGGATACCGCATTGGCTCCGTATCGAGTGATTTAAAGAGATCGAATGATTTAAATATCGCGTTGCTTATTTCGTTAGGTTGTCCGAAAAATTTTTTTCGTTTCATAAGGTGATAATATAACGAGCAATAATTTCTGTTTTATATCATTTCATTGAATCAGGTATGATTCGTTTCGTTGTATTTCTATTATCACGTTCGTGCATAATTCAATAAACTGATTTAAAAGAAGGAACGTTATTTCCTTATAAAACGAAAGAAACATTTCGGACAACCTAGTACTTTGAATATAAATCATTCGACGCTGCTTGAAAATACGTAACCAACTTTTCTTTTTTCAACGAGCACGCTTAATCGTTCGGTAGATATTTTTCTTTCCATTTCGACGATGATAGGGGATTTTACTGTCTATCCTTGCGAAGTACTCGAGGGAGTTTGAAATTTCACGCTGCAACGAGCGTATTTCCGACTTGGAAACTTCCGCCACGCGGGTAATCGAATATTTACCGTGACTTCGGCGTCAGATACGGGGTGAGACGTGACCCAGGTGAGAGCGAGTTGTTGTATCGATGTCAGTCTTTTCTTTTCTTCTTCTAAGGGTTGTTCGTCGTTAATTTTGCGAACTTTTCACACTATCGAGGCAAATATAGAGTAGAGCGATATCTTCTATCGCGCACAAGCATAATTTTTGTTTCGACGATATTGGTTCGAGTATAGAGGAAAGAATCTCCCTTCAACGAAGAGATGTTCGTGCGCAAGGGAAGACTTAGACATGTAACGCATACAGATTTATAAATCTCCGTAATCTTTGCGCGAGAAGTAGTTCGTTTAGAGAAGAAATTTTGCAAGGAAAGTACTACGTCTCTCGCGGATTAATTGACAACGATTTACTAAAACTTACGTTGATAGATTTGTACGTTTTGCTTCATTAATCGACGGAATATTGAAATCCAATTTGGAGCAAAGCTTTGTAAATATAGTTGGTATGCATTTAATTGAAAGTGATTTATAAAAAACGAAACAAGCTT
Organism: Bombus huntii; assembly: GCF_024542735.1. NCBI lineage: Eukaryota > Metazoa > Arthropoda > Insecta > Hymenoptera > Apidae > Bombus > Bombus huntii. The sequence goes on from NC_066243.1 coordinate 15,372,112, forward strand.
TTGTAAATTTCGCTCTCCGATTCGTTGGAAACCGTGGCTTTTTAACACAGAATCACGAATAATTGATGTAGCGCAGGTTAAATACGCTTGAACAGTGGGCGAAATGACGATAGCCTCTGACGTTTTCATGAAACGTAAAAGAGGTCCGAGCGAATTTTAAGCAGACAGGATCCTAAGCTAAGCTCGATTTTAATCAACGCCGGTAATCGGGGGATAAATGTAAATTAATTTGTACGAGGGCCAGACGAGCATTCCCATCCACTAAATGGGATCCGCGAATCGTGACTAGATTATTTCAGTCATCGTCCTCCTTAAACCGTGTCCATTGATTTCTGTTACGGATGCGATTGTTTATGCTTGTCATTGAACTTTTCCATTTGCAAATTTTCTCGTTTCACTGAAATTTAAGATTTCTACCTAAAATAGATTAGTTTGTCATGTAAGAAATTGCAAGAGATTACTTACTGCTACATTTTAGATCGTTACAATATTTGATATTGTAACAGTGCTATTAAATTTGGCTGGAAATTAAATTTGGAGCATCGTAAAGTTTTCCAGATTTTTCTTTAGGTACGTGATTTTATATGTGATATTATCACGTTCGTTACGATTCGTATCTTCTTCGTTCAACTCTTTCCAGATGAATTTCTTTTTCAAACACGAGCACACGTTGATTATATGCTGAGAGTATAATCTATTCCACCTATTGAGAAAATCCGCAATCACTCAGTTGCCACCCAGTAAAAGGAAAAACCTTGCGCATCTATTATTTCCTTCTGGAAAGGAAAAAACCTTTCGGACATCCTGACGTGCCGATAGACGACAGACGGGAAACAGCGACGAGGCATTTGCTGTTTTGCATTATTTTAGTGAATTATGTACCGTACATTTTGCTCTGTTCGAACAAAATAATATGCAACGATAAAATAATATATTGAAATAATATAATGACAAAATCCGCAATCACTTAGTTGCCAAACCAATACTCAAAAACAGCCTCAGAGATAATTGTTCGAACGAGATTGTTTCGTATGTTGGATAATTTAATTGTTGCAACAATCGAGTGCAGCCAAATATTTGGCCACCACTGTTACATCGCAGACGCTTTTTATCGAAGCAAATCAAACCGGATGCGGTCGATAACGGAGATATATCGCGGTCGTTAAGCGTAACGGTATTTGCACCGTGTCTATTTGCACAATCCATAATTTCTAGGAAACGAATAGAAATTCAACGTTGGACGAATCATTCGCATTGTTACGTCTTTCCCCCTTTTATCTTCTCTCTATCCATCTCCGTTCATAGCAATTTCCAGCACGAAATGATCGAGTTAGCCGAAAAATATTAGCCCGGAGAGCAGGATAGAATAGCGACGAAATAACGTTTATATGCAACAGAGAATTTGGTTACGTGTCGTTGCAATAAGAATTTCGTATTTCCGTGTATTTCCGTATTTTCGTATTTTGTAATATTCGATGAGCTGGCATTTGAAAATCGAAATAACGTGACAAGCGACGGAGGATTAATAAACTACATCGTTGAATGAGTTTTGATTAATCACCGTGGCCTAGTGCGATACCAGGAAGCAAGGATAATTTCCTTAAATTGACGTGATTATCAAGCTGGCCCCCTTTCCGCGACTTATCTTCCTGATTATCAGTGTGTAATGCATCATCCGCGATGACAACCATGATAATATGTCAGCTTCTTAATTTATTCGATTTTCCCTGCGCATCAAAAAATCGTAGCTAAAATCGTAGTTAAAAGAAGCGTGTTCTATATTCGGACTTTGTTCGACTATTTTCGAATTTTATCTTTGGAACTTTTCGTTTTATAATCTTTTTAATAACTTCGTTTTTGGAATTTCAAAAATTATCTTGGTTACCTGAGAAGAGAAACCTTCGCTCTGCGAAATTCTTTTTTTTTTTTTTGAAAAATACAACGAAATTACATTTTAACCTGCAAGAAATTTCTAATTAGCCACAGCTATTCGTTGTCGACGTATTTTTCCTCGCGTTTCACGATATCGAACATCGCTTGATCGAAGATAATCGATTTGATTTTTAATTACGTTCCATTCGATCAGCGATCCCACGCTCGCAATCGCAAGTTACCCGTACCAGATGATCTCGCAGGAAATGAAAAATCATTAATGAAGTGGAACCGGAAAAATCGAAGTTTTTTACTCCCTTAACTACTTAAATCGTTCTTATCAACCCTTCCGACGAGGTGGGCGTAACACTCGGATACCATCAACGTTTTTTGTTGTTTAATGAATTCCCTCGGTCGAGCTTTATAGCCGCTTGCGTACGCTCTGAAGTCGTTTTTCCTTTGAGTTGCTTGAGTAACCATTAATCTCCCGTAGAGGGTACTTAGCGTGCATGCTATATTTATGATAATTGCATCTGTTCCTTCGCAAGAAGTTCTCGATGCATTCGCTTGACGAGCACAGTAAATATTAACTGGCTCGGCACTGGCACAGCACACGCTATATTTAGTAACACAGATATTTCAAGAATGGATTAACATTTTTCAACGATTAATCGTTGTAGCCGATATTTCAATCTGTAATTTTGGCACATGCAGCGTGTGCAGCCTACGCGAAAACGAATACAGCGCGATACTTTCTGCGAGAATTAATTAACATCGTAGAACTGAATTTTTCTATCCGAGGCTCAATTTCTGCAACGATATCGATGATCTCCAACCTTCTAAGAATAAAATCTCTAGAATATATTTTATAAAACGAATTTTCCAATGCGCTAGGAATCAAGCAAGCAGGTCGAATTGAATTCGTGCATAGGATATATTTATCGGAAAAACAAAATTCACCGAAGCGAACAATGTGTTTTTACCATCCTGCTCTTTTCGCGTTTAAAGCCTCTGAAAATTTTCATTCGCGATATTATAAACAGCACAAAACCAATTTCTCTAAACTTTTATGGAAAATTGATGTACGCACGTAATACACACGTAGACGAGTTCTTTGTTAATATTCGTTACACGCGTTTAATTACCCGGTAGCTGAACGGCGAAGGTTATGCCCACGTTGGATTATTATTTCTCGCGCGATATTGTTACATCAGCATAATTTATATTTTATGCTCGTCGTATATACATTCGCGACCGTAAGTATCAGGACACTTACCGATATTTAGCACAGATCGAATATTCGAACGATCGATTTTATTGTATCAATAAAACTTCATAGTCAACTATGACATTGAGTATCATAACAATTGTAAATTGTAGCTAGTTATATAAAATATATATGTCGGAGATAAGAGGACACCGGTGCCTTCCCTCTGAAACCTCGGGAAAATCCATAAAAACGTTGTAATTAAAATCTACAGTTGTAACTAAACGATTTGCCGTCATTCCAATTGTCAACCAATTGTATTTGTTTGAGACTTGTGACAATGAGCTTGGGCTCAAGGCGACAATTAGTCGCCGAACGTGGCCGCGGTCAACGGGACGAACTCTCCATCTAACAAACGCATTGAGTAATCCTATAGCTCTCCTTAAAAGAAAGATTTGTAGCGGCACGTGGCAGTAAACATTCCAACGGTTTCTGTCCCGTAGCTCGCCACACGCAGATCCTATTCTCCGGGCAGGATGTTTACCAGATGTCGACGCGTCTCCACAGTACGTGATCGGCTAGTCCGAGGACCGTCATAAACACTAATATCTAGTTACCTAAAATCCTTCAACAGATACACAGTCTTTGTCCCAGTTACGGGAAGACAGGAGAGACCTATTTTTCCACGAACGACGTCTCCCACTAGCAACCCTTCCTCAAGGGCGGCTAGCATCCTTTTCTAACTACCGATATGAAGATTGGCCAATTAGCAGCAACGTCAATTTCCCTTACTTTCCGAACGTAAGATGTCCCCGACGAATCCGATGATCTCGTGTCCTTAGACACACCCCGTCATAGTTTTCCTCTGGGGTATCACCGGGACGGAAAGTGGTCTCTTGCGGTCTCATCGACAAAAAAGGAATAACTCCTTACGGTCAGCGAATATTAACACAGAATCCGATTTAGATTTTTTGCGAGTGCGTACGACTACCGTCCCGTTGTCCGCGGATTCGTTATTGAACCTAGGATCATTGTCATTAGTCTCTCGAGTATCTAATAAACACGGTTACTTGTCCGGTTCTATGGTAATCGTATTTGCACTAGCCAATGTCTTCTCTATTGCATAACGACGACGTGTAATCCAAACGAAGATTCGCTTTACGCCCCTAACCCTAATTCTAATGTAAACCTGACATATAATTTATAGAGATTTATAGAGAATGACAGTTAGTGTGTGTTCCTCAATATTTATATTCTCTTGCTCAAACCAATCCCCATTAAAAATAATACAATTTTGTTTTTTCCAGTCCTCAAAACGTCTTTGGAAGTTACTTCGTCTTACGCTTCTTAGATCGCTCATGTAGAACTCTTATCTTTGCGAATACGATTTAAGAAAATGGAACCTAAAGGTTCGTTTCACCTGCTGAATTTTATAACGAGTTTCTAATTAAAAATTGCAACGTAAATGCGTAAACACTCGCAGTTTGCTTATAACACAGAACACCAAATCAAGTAGAACTTAACACTAGAACTGCCGATAGTTAACACGAAGCTATTTCTACGAAAACCAGTGAAAATCACTGATCTCTAAAAAATACTTAATGATAGAATATTTTTATATTTATTGACTCATTACTTTCTTACAGAAGGACTTCCATGTTATGTAGCACACTTTTGGTATTATTTGTTGAAGTAACTACTCGAAGAAAAACTCTACATCTTTATTTGTGTATATCTGTGACCTACAGACTGCTATTATACAGAAATATTCTAAATAAGGAGTGGTGCATATTATTGTATCGAGTATACATTATGTTTTGGGTTGCAAGGTCTAGGAACAAAGAAACTAATAAACAGATTTCTATTTATGTTGCCTGTAGCCTCTAGCCCAAGTTATAAGCTTAACTTTTTTGGTAATATCCTTTTGCTATAAATATATGAACGTACTCTCTATCATTCCACTGTCTAGTAACACTAAGAGAATAAGGATCTGAATCAGCATAAACTTATACATTATACTTATACCTTTAATTATTTCAATATACTTTTCTAATACAAATTCATCCACTCGTTCTTCAATCAGTCAACCTCAACCTCGACGTTATTAATCAATCTGGGACTGTGATCCCTAAACGAGGGTTGACATATTTATAAAATTGTAGAACCAGTCATTTTGACTGCTGTGGCATTTCAAGCGTTAGCATCTAGCGATTTAGCGATCGATCCGGAATTTTCCTGATAACCGATATCATCGTATCGAACGATACGCGGTAAAAATTTGAAAAACGTGTGGGAAATTGTACAAAACGAGGAAACTGGTTAATTGAGGTTCGATAAGCAGATTGCAGGACCCTTTTACGCTTTGACAAGTACCAGTCATTTTGACTGGTATTGGTATAAGTAGCCTCGATACAAAATTATTTCGAGTTTGAATACATAAAAAAGAAAATAAAATTCATTATATTATTCTTTTGGTTATCGTTGCGAAAGTCATTACATCATTGCAGGGGAAAAATATAACACGAAGTAGTTACCAGTTAATTTGACTGGTGTGGTAGTTCTAGTGTTAACAGATATAACACGTAGGTATCCCGATATGTATTTGTGGTCGTATAAATGTGTGTTTAATAGAGTCGCGAAGTTTGATACGTTAAATGAAACTGACCAATAAATAACACCGTTTCGTGAGAATGTAGGAAACTAATCTCGAGGGAAAGGTTACGCGATTTGAAGGGGAGCAGTTAGGACAGTAGGAGGTATGTTTCCCTCGGGGTTATTTTCCTTCCGGGTCATCGATGTTTCTTTAAATGGGAACACATCCTTTCCATAGCCTTGTAGGGGATGAAAAAGTAAATTCATATATTCATAACCTTTAAATATGCTTCTTCTATTTCTCGTATAACTCGTATCGATATTCCAACGTTTCTTCATCTATTTATTTGTTCTTTTGTTAATTTAACCGTTCTAATATTTTCGAACGAGAATTTTAGTTATCTTCATTTTATTGTACAATGACGAGGTATATTAACTCTTTGACGTGGTGCACATTACGAGTTTCCTATACCACGTTGTACAATAACGCGTCAGAGACGCTTTAACGACAAGGGATTATATAATTTTCATTATTAATTACTTAATTTCAAATACGAAAGCTTTCATACTGACGTCATATACGTTGTTTTTTTTTTTTCTTAACATCTCTATGGATGCAAAGATTCGAAGAAAATCGAATGGTATTTATAGGAAAAATTCCTTTTTGCTGGAACGTACGTTAAAAAGTTAAGCTACGTTAGTAGCGCGGAAAGCAGACTACAATGAAAATTTAAGTACAGCGAAGCCCATTTTATCCGAACACCCATTATCCGAATACCCTAATGTCTATTATTCGAACATAATATTTCCCAGCAACGGATACCTTTTCTCATTTCAAATATCCAGGTTGTATAATTTTTTACTTTCATAATACTCTCTCTATATATTAAACAAAATATATACTAACAAATATAGGCTTTTGTTAATCCTACATCTCTGCTCTTTCTTTTTTAAACAGAGATAATTATAGAGATATAAAGTAGAGTATAAAAGTTAGTTTTGCCCCTTAAAGTAGATCTTTTATCGTCGCGATGCGTGAAAGAGAAAATTCGAAAAACCTGGTTTATGGTACAGATAATTTTTTCGTAGGATAAAGAGCGTCGTGCAACAATGGACGGGTTAAGTAGTGTAGATACCGATAATACGCCGCTGAGTATACTAATCAAAAGCTGAAGCATGCACAGTGCACACAGCATAGGCGTATCAGGTAGCCAGATAATGTCATCCCAATTAGACACGCGATAACCAGCTGAACATACGGGTTCATCCGTGCAAAACAGCCAGCCAATAACGACAACTACGCATCGTTTACTCTAAGAATTTTACGATAATATCGTTTCTCTAATATTCTCTTCTCGTATAAATTGTTCATTCTTCGCGCGCATAAATAGATCGTAAACGTTTCATTCATTTGTGGCCAGATTGCGAACTCGTATTTTTCTACAATTTAAAAAAAAAAAAAAAAAAACCGAAAAAAAGAGAAAGGAAGAAATGGAAAGAAGAAATTTTTTAAGAGGATCTCGTAACACTTGAAACTAAATTCGAAACTCTAAGAAATCTAAAACACTTTATTATTTCGCAATATCTTCTTCCACGTGCTTGAACGCTATAGCTAAACGCCAGTCTCGGTTCTTGGTTTCGGACGATTGCGCCTGTTCGCGCAACCTGCACGGCACAGGTGCGTCACTTTTATTATGCAGATCAGCAGATACCGCGTAGAAAAATTCCCTGTTTCCCTGGATATTCGAGTTTATTCCTATGGAGACTCGCGGCCGACCGACCGATATTCAAATGTTGCCAATAACACCGTTGCACTGAATATCATACATGAATTTCAAGCCACTGTTATCCGGTGCACCCTGACGTATATTCGATTCGTGGTTTTTCGAGTCACCAGCAGCTAAGATCGAACAGCTCCATCGTATTGTTGATTCACCGTATTATTTTAGAACGTCACCGATCAGAGGTGCAAGAATATCGTATTAGCTTGTCCGAAAAGTTTCTTTCGTTCTATAAGGAGATAATTGATGCACAATATTTTCCGTTTTATATTATTTCATCGAATTACGTACGATCCATTTTGTTCTATCAAAATAAGCATCGCGACGTTCGACAGATTAGGTTTCACGTTTGTATAAAGATGCGTCGTTGTAAAAGACGTATCTGTAAAAGAAAGATACTTTTCGGACAACCTAATGTCTTGTTTTTCTGCTTCTTTCCAAATAGAATGCACGGTAAAGTCGATCAATTTTATCGAACGTCGTTTTCGTACGAGAATACCTCGGTTTCCTTCGCGATATCATTTCACCTGATTATTAAGAAATATCTTTATAGTACTATATTGTAGTACTATATCTAGTAGACAAAAGACGTAAATAGCGCGAGAAACAGACAGAGAGAGAGAGAGGAGAGAGAGAGACAGGTGCAGTGTAAAGGGTAAAGACGGACAACAAAGGAACAAGAAGAAGAAAGGAAAACAGGCGGAAAGAGAAGTGGGTGACGACGAGGTCGAAAAGCTATGTAATAGGTGCAAAGGGAGAGAAACGAGAAAAGGCATCATCCTTTCGTGCAACACTCATTTATATTCTTTAGGGCGCGTACAATTTTCCGTACAAGTTCGATCTACATTTTCTCGCTATAAATATTGTAATAACGCAATCGTAATAAAAATTTCTTCGTTTTCTCTTCTTAAATAAGTTAAACAAGTTGCACGATCGAACGTAAACGTCGAATCGATCGAGTAATTTCCAACTTACGTATGTTCCGATTAAAAAGAATACCACACGCGTTTCGACAATTTTCAAACACGTTCCGTGCCGCTCGTTTTTAAAAAGCAAAAGATATCAATTATTAACCCGTGCATTTGTTAAATCTCTTGATACATAGTCGGCTTATTGAAGCCGTAAAATTGGTCGTTTAAGGTTCGTTAAGGTGAACAGGCATTGAAACGGATAGGTCAGGATGGATCGAAGTTCATTAAGTTATCGTGCATGGGATCGCGGTCATCCGTTCTAAATTTCCTTATCACGAGCACGTGTGAACGTATGAAACGCCGCCGTGTAGCCGTTCCTATCGATAACGAAACTATCGTTTACCTCGTTATCACGTTGTCTTGTCCAATTTGTGGTTTCACGACGTGGATTTCGTACCTAGCATCGTGTATCCATGTAATCGTTAAATTCACGAGTAGTAGAGCTCGAATGAGAACGAGTTTTAAAAATGACCGCGTACGCTTTCTCTTCCCTTGGCCATGCAACGAAAATAATTGTCAGATATAAAAATGATTCGATCGAGTTCGCGGCCACCGAATCTCTTGACAGTTCTTTATAACAGATTTCATACGAATAAATTTCAATATTTCTCCTTTTATTGATATAATTTTAGTTTCTCTATAATTGCGGTTCGACAGTTCACGATATAAACAATTTTTCTAAAATTACGCAAAGCATTTTGTAGGTTTCGATATATTATTATTCGATATATAATTATCTACTGGTTAACCGCTGATTACTCGCTACCGGACGACAATTACGTGGAAACGTTTTAATTAAATTACGTAAATTGGGATGATAATTACGCTTAATAGACTAGATCATATAATACACACGATAGAAACAAATCACATTTGCTTATCTGAGATGAAAAATACCAGTTCTAGAAGAAGTAGTTCCAGGATTTATACGAATCTATAGTTAGAGAGTACGTAGCGTTTAAAATGATTTCTTGCAAAGATACACGGAAGACGAATAGAGTAGAAATTTTGTATTGGCCATTTGGATTTTGCAAGATACGGATGTTAAAAATCGGCGAAATCCGGGCACGTTGTATTAACTCGGTTCACCTTGTTCTTTATTATTTTATGCCTTGTCTTACGAATTAATCTTACTGTGTATTCGCTTTGTTGTTAAGGTGGTACGCGTACGGTCATACAGCACTCTGTATAATTAAAAAGTAGACAAAGTGGAACGAGATGGCAGATGCTATTAATAAAACAGGTAGTTTCTATTAAGTTGATGTTAAAAATCTAGTTTCATAATGAAGTCATAACAGAATGGCTCGTTGGTAACTATACCATAATGAGAAAACCCGTAGAAAGCTGCTTACGAAATTTTTATCCGCGAAATAGTTACCGTTGAGAGATTTCATTAATTCGTAATTCCGCGTAATGCTATACCGAGGACAGGAGTTTGGCCGGCTCTTGCGTTTCGCATAAAAATTGACAAATATAAAAGCTGGAATAATATTACAATTTTTGTTCTCGTTTCTTTCCTCTTCTTTTTTTTCCATTTTGTGGCACGTTATATAAGAATATAATCGAAATTTGAAAATTTCTCAATTTCGACTTGCCCTTGTCATCTTCCTTTTGTATATCATATTTATATACATAGACTGCTATGACAAAGAACATTTGGACTAGAGCAATTAATTATTCCGCTATGAATGATTAGCTTAATTTTAATTTATTCCGAGAAGGTTACGAACAGCTGAACAGAGAAATGGAAAACAGTCCGACATAAATTTGCATTAATGGCATATGTGCGTTCCCGCTCTATCGATTTTCCCGCCAATTATATTCCTTCGTTTCTACGAATTCGACGTTCCTCTCCTCGTCCATGTGGCTTCATTTACGCCGCTTGAATTACACGGATTTCTAAAATTGCACTACGTCCTTTGCCAGAACAAACTAGAAATATTCTTCGACTCTTTCGATTCTAAAGGTTGAGATTCAATTCTATACAGGCGTAGAAATAAATTCTTCTCGACGAATTTATCTTTGTTTCACCAAGAAATCCACAACGACCTATTTCCATATCCAATAAAAATTACACCAAAAAGGATTAACCGAGATAATTGTATCGGATATACATATTTTCAAAGGGATACGCGTATTACAAATATCCCTTGAAATTGAATTATAGTTGATACGAAGACGTTGTCGTTCAAATTTTAGCAAGAAAACTATCAAGTCGACGGAGATTAGACAATTTTACATTGTCTACGTTCTACGTTTCGCCAACCGTAGGATTTCAATTTCACATTCAGTTGCTCCGTTCTCTTTTTCTCAGTTTCCCTGGAATTATTTTATCGTCCGCGGTATTTGACACGATTCTTTCGCCGAGCCAGCAATTCGTCGATCGCGGTTGCTACCGCGGATTCCAACAGCGGCAAGTTGGTGCAAATAAATATTTCGTTCTCATCGCGTTAATGCCGGCCCTCTCGAGATGACACTGCCGGAAAGCTGTTACTGACATCCGCCGCGAGCTCGAAGGAAAATAACCGGACGTCGAGTGGAGTCGCTATTGTTTCCCCGGTACGTCGCAGATACTTGAAAATTCTACCGGTGGCTAGATCTGCCAGGCAAATATTATTTTCCATTTCGAGCGGAATTTTTGTTCGCCATCTAACATGTCCTTCATGGAGAAATTGTCTCGCGCACCTGTGACCAATGCGATTACACTTCGTACAATACGTAGATTATTTTATTTTATCTTCGCGATAGCGTTTCGTCTCGTTAAATTCGTACAATTGCAACGTCGATTATAAGCTTTGAGATATTTTCGTAGGTGGGCAGAGCTCGTGGGAGTAACTTGCTCGAACGAGATTTCATTCCATTTCCTTTCCGCGTATAACTTCGTTCATTTGCTGATTTACCTTTCAGAGTTGGTCAACCGATCCGGCGGCTTCATCTCGTAGTTCGATAACAGTTGCCGCGATTTCCGCGGGCAAACGTAAAAAGAAAAATGGTTATGTTGGAAGAAACTCGGCTCCTTTGTTCGCGTGGATTAACGAGAAACTAGAAGCCACGGGATTAATTCTTTACGCGCAAACAGATTTCCGTGAAAGGAAATCGATCCACGCCGTTTCTAACGGCCTTGTCCACCGGAAACCTGTTCGAGGATACTTGCGCCAGTTTACAGCCAACTAGGAAAATGTTGCGATCATTTTTGAACAATTTGTGAACTTACAACGCGGTTTAATGTACACAGGACGCGCTCTGCCGGTCTTTATGCTTCTGACGTTTAATTATTGGCTTGCATTTTTTTCTTTCTTTGTTCTCAGACCGGATAAATAATGGTAATATTGCGAAGCAACGGTTGGTAATTATGAATTGGAAAATAGCCTTCGTTATACGAAGTTGAGATTTGTTTAATAGTTTCGTGTACGTTGTAATGCTAAAATTGGTTGCTGACCGTAAGCTTGAAAAATTAAAACGTAATGCACAAGGTGGTTGACGTAATTGAATCGAGAAACGATATATAAAATTGGACGGACACGAACGTGGAATAAATAAAATTGTTTATCAAGTGTGGCTAATTTTCCTTCGATTTCCATTCTACGATACGATTGCCGCGCTTAACGTTCGATTAAATAAGAAGAAATTTCCTATACAGGTACCGTTTAATTTCTCGCGCATACAGCGGCGAAAAAGGAAACAATGTACCTGCAGTAGCGAGCGTATAATTAAAAATCCTCGTTCGCGAGTTTGATTAATTGTATTCTGAAAATTTATATTTTATCTATTGAATCAAAAATTGCTGTAATATTCTCTGTGGTAGACCTATTTCGCAGATTACATTTCAAACGTGACAATTTTTCTTTTTTCTTTTTTTACAAACGACAGAAACGTTCGATAATTTTAAAACTTCGGGGAACTTGGACGATACTTCGATCTTTCAGATTGATCGTAATAACTCGAATTTACGATTTATCAACCATATTACGTCGCGAAGAAAGCGAATGAGATGGCACGTTTTAAATGATTTTAAATGACAGCCAACGACTATGACATACGTATACCAGAAGAATAAGAACAAGAAAAGTTTCCTCTCGCTGTACTAATTTGAGAAACACGTGTCGAAATGGCCATCGATATTTCCTAACCGTGTTTTAGCCTTCGTTTAAGAGGCTCTATTAAAATTTGTATAGGACTATTTGCGGAAGAAAAGCGCCGGTTTCGCGGCGTTAATGAGAAACGTGAAAATACACGAAATCACACAGGTGTTCCAGTTTCTTCGGTCTCGGCGTGCTGTTTCGCTTTCATTAAAATTCCGCGAATAAAATCAAAGTGAGTTTCGATCGAGTGGCGCCAGTCGCGCGTGTTTCCACGAATAAACTGACCTTCGAACGGATTACAGATACGACGTTTGCCGCCTTGCGTTTTCACTTTTCGTCGTCCCTGCACAGATATCGCAAATATTTGCTTACGCGAATAAAAAATCTCTCGTGTCTTGGAATAACGAGGAGCGGTCGACATCTGTTCGTCGATATCTTCCTCCTTCTCTGACTGTCGTTGGAACGATATCAACGTTGCCCTTTAAAACGACGTATTTCTGTGATTTTTGCAAATTGGAAAATTGAAAGAATGGAAAATGAACGAACGATTTTTGCTCTGATCGCTTCTCTAAACGAGCGTCGTTAGCATAGAGATGACGAGGTAGAAACTGTTGGAGCGCAATTCTCTCGGTCGATTTCCGCCGATCTCCTTCAATCCAGGATAATTACAAATTGCCTCTTAATTACCATCGGTTGCTGGAGTCGCAGTAAAAGGGCCCGAGGCTCGTATCGTCGACCAAATAATCGCGTCTTACAATTAGTCGGGCAAGTTATCCCCGACCCGGTGGCCAACTTCTCGCCGAGAACGTTCATTCCGATCGAGCTCTCGGGCTCTAAATAATGATCGATCCTCGGCCCGACAAATTCGGGACGACAGCCGATGCTCGATTAATCGGGCCGCTCTGTAGCGTAATTTCGTTCGCGACGACGTTTCCCGTCTGGAACATTAATCATCGCGTTCCAGCGGATTCCATTCGACGTTTTCGCACATGGTGGAAGAAGAATTCTCTGCTGGTTGGAATTACAGCGGCGTTCACGAGAGTGTTCGATCAGCTACCATAAAAATGTTTTACGTCCGTGTTGTAGAAAAGTAAGAAAAAGCTAACGTCTGTGTCAGCAGCGTTGGAACTGTTGCGAAAATTCAACTTATAGCAGCGAACGCGTTGATCTATCGCGCTGGTTCGTCTGCAAGTGTTCGAATTCTTCTGCTAACGCTTTTTAGTGCAAGTTTTAATAACTTTGGACGTCTACGTCGATTATTATAAATTCCTTTCGCACGTCGCAATTAACGCATCGCTTATTCAACTTACAATTCAACTTATAGCAGCGAACGCGTTGATCTATCGCGCTGGTTCGTCTGCAAATGTTCGAATTCTTCTGCTAACGCTTTTTAGTGCAAGTTTTAATAACTTTGGACGTCTACGTCGATTATTATAAATTCCTTTCGCACGTCGCAATTAACGTATCGCTTATTCAACTTACAATTCAACTTACAGCAGCGAACGCGTTGATCTATCGCGCTGGTTCGTCTGCAAATGTTCGAATTCTTCTGCTAACGCTTTTTAGTGCAAGTTTTAATAACTTTGGACGTCTACGTCGATTATTATAAATTCCTTTCGCACGTCGCAATTAACGTATCGCTTATTCAACTTACAATTCAACTTATAGCAGCGAACGCGTTGATCTATCGCGCTGGTTCGTCTGCAAATGTTCGAATTCTTCTGCTAACGCTTTTTAGTGCAAGTTTTAATAACTTTGGACGTCTCCGTCGATTATTATAAATTCCTTTCGCACGTCGCAATTAACGCATCGCTTATTCAACTTACAATTCAACTTATAGCAGCGAACGCGTTGATCTATCGCGCTGGTTCGTCTGCAAGTGTTCGAATTCTTCTGCTAACGCTTTTTAGTGCAAGTTTTAATAACTTTGGACGTCTACGTCGATTATTATAAATTCCTTTCGCACGTCGCAATTAACGTATCGCTTATTCAACTTACAATTCAACTTGTAGCAGCGAACGCGTTGATCCATCGCGCTGGTTCGTCTGCAAATGTTCGAATTCTTCTGCTAACGCTTTTTAGTGCAAGTTTTAATAACTTTGGACGTCTACGTCGATTATTATAAATTCCTTTCGCACGTCGCAATTAACGCATCGCTTATTCAACTTACAATTCAACTTATAGCAGCGAACGCGTTGATCTATCGCGCTGGTTCGTCTGCAAATGTTCGAATTCTTCTGCTAACGCTTTTTAGTGCAAGTTTTAATAACTTTGGACGTCTCCGTCGATTATTATAAATTCCTTTCGCACGTCGCAATTAACGCATCGCTTATTCAACTTACAATTCAACTTATAGCAGCGAACGCGTTGATCTATCGCGCTGGTTCGTCTGCAAGTGTTCGAATTCTTCTGCTAACGCTTTTTAGTGCAAGTTTTAATAACTTTGGACGTCTACGTCGATTATTATAAATTCCTTTCGCACGTCGCAATTAACGTATCACTTTACAAACCATTTTACGTCGTACGCGATTTACTGCTACATTTGTCGTATTGTTGTTCGACGCAATATCTTGGGGAAACACAGCCAGGCTGAACGCTATAGACGCTGCGGAATAATTGAAGTTTGAATTATTTTGATTATCATTGAATCGTTGTGGAAGTGGAACTAGATCAAATTGGCTGTATATCAAAAGCCCATCGAGGACGAGCAAGTGTTCATTTGCGTTCCACTCGCGATTTAATCGTATTCAAACCATATCGGATTCAAATGTGTTCCTGGTCTGACTCGTTTTACGTTTAGTCACTGTTATTGGCTTCTACGCGCAATAAATCATAGCCGTTGCTTGTTTGAAAAACGGGCCTCCTGTTGAAACCGAGGATACGAACTGTAATATATAACGAGATTAAAACGTTCTGCTTACCTGACGTTTTTTGTTTTGCCTATCGTTCATCAGGGAAGATATGAAATTTAAATTAGCGTTTTTAAAGTAACCTTTGTTGCTACATCGCCATTCAAATTCTCAAGTATTTCTTTAGCTAGTTAAATGTTCATGAAAATACGAAATTGGTATAGTAATAACTGGAATAAGTAGAATTCGCATTCTACTTGTAAGCATTCAGGTTTTAGTGTTTCGTATTTTTCCCAGTCCATTCATTCTTTTTTCCCCCAGTCCATTCGTTCTTCCGTCATTCTCTTTCATCTCGTGGTTTTCTCATCTTTTTTAGGTTTTTTCTCCATTCGATAATTTATGATTTGGAATATTCTCAAAATTTATCGCAGCCGATATACCTTGAATTTTAGAACGAGAAAGTTATATTTATAAAAGTATGAAATAAAAACATGTATATTTTACAGATTCATTGAGAATACCCGGTTTGTGCCGATCATCGCTGCAATATCATTTGTACAGACTCTTGAGGTATTTAGAATGTAAACAACAGATCGTGAAATACGAATGACATAATTCAAGACGAAAAATTCGCAATTTACGAAGGATTAAAAATTAATTGGACAACAAAGATAGAAGCCGCAAGAAAGATAACAGTTGCAACAGAACGCAAGCTTTCTTTCTCCCCTTAATTCGTGTCAAATATTGGCCAAAAGTGGCAGTTAAAAGTATATCCAGACGTACGTTCATAAGACTAATCCGCGGGATAATGAAACTTTATTTTGCAGTCCGCGGCTTAAGACATTCCGTTCTTTAGTTATTGTGCCCGTAAGCCGTGCCATTTTTTAATCTTCCTTCCATCCAGAAACTGTAACAAAGTCTACGTAAAAGGAAGAAAAATACTACGAGAAGAGAAATTGTAAGGATTAGATGACAAAAAAGATCTTTTTCCGTCGAAATTTCGCGCTTCAATCCTTTCGTTGAATAACAGAATTTTGATTATATTCTCCTTCTTCTTCTTCTCCTATCCCGTTGCTACGCTTCGTCTATATTTTTCTTTTTCCTCGTTCCTCCACGACGTTTGTTTAACCTTTTCTTTCCAACGCTCGGATTACGATCTAATGGGAAATTTCTACTTCCACTGATACGAAATAACGCGAAAGCGTACGAAATATGAACAATTTATTTTCCATTGACACGATTATTTAACTTACAGGCCTGAAAAGCGAAGTTTACGTATTATTTTCCACTATCATACCCGTATACCGAACGTATAAGAAACGTATCCACGAGAGATATTAAAATATCAAGTGTAATTACGAATGCTTCATACTGCCGTGTATTAAATATCGCGCGTAATTACTGCTACGATGCAGATGTAATTTATACATCCAGGGGATATTATTTTACGATATTGTCTAGCCAAACATATTTCTCTAAATTCGCTTTGTAATATTCGTTCCAGTTTTGATTAATTTCCGTTTCACGTCGCTTCGTTGTTCCGCGGTGAAGAAAAAAGAAACGCATACGAAAGCGAATAGTCGTGTTTCCAACGATAGCGAATTTTTACAGGAATTTAATAGCAAAACGTTTCTCCTTTTTTTTTTTTTTCACTCTCCTGCTCTTTATATTCTACGATATTTATGGGAAAAGTTTCCTTGCACGTGGAAAGAAACACGCTTCTTTTTGCATAGACGTTCTTTCTCTTTGCGCGCTATTTGCATTGTGCAAACGTACGTTTGCCTTCCGCGTAATAAAATTCTGAATCGTTTGGATTATTTGAATTATGGACGATGCAGTGTCTTTTTGCGCTCTTGTAAACTCGTTTATCTCATTCCTTTGACGTCCCACGCGCCGATATTCGTTAATTACTTGACTGAGGATTTTTAAGAATTTTTGATCAAACCAATAAATTAGAAAAATCCACAGAACGCTTATAACGTACAAAGTTACGCGAAATATCGGAAATGGAATATTTGTTACAATTTTCAACGGACGAAACAAATTACCGTGTACTCTTCGTAGAGATACGAGACTGCATAAATAAACTTAATTTCTTTTACGAGTAACATTTCTAATATTTTTATTTCATTTGTTTTATCCCCTGCTGTGCCGTGTAAAATATTGATACGCAAAGCAAAACGTTTCGATGGATTATAGGAAACGTAGGATTATTCTATTCGTAAATCGCAGAATGTACAAAAAGACGAATCGTTGCTAACGCCGTTTTACCCGCATATTCATACCTTTGTCTACGCTTCGATTTATTTGCTATTCGTGTTTACTCTCGACTCTTGTACAACCTGTCCAAGCCATACCGTTTCGTTTAATTCGATCGTGCTGATTAACATTTTGGAATATTTGAGAAAATGAATTCTCTTCGCGCCGTTCTTGTCCTCGTGGATCGAATCTAAAAAATTATGTAACTGTTTGCGTAATTGTTTGAAATACCTGCACGTGTAGCAAATGTAATTAACGTGACAATTAATTGTCATGATTAATTAAATGCACCAGATGGAACATTTTATTTTCGTCAGAAAGAAAAACAGAAAAAAGACACGTCGGATGACGCGAGTATTTAATTAATTTCATTTACACATCGAGAAACGATATAAACATAATATTCATTGTTGTCGTCATTATTATTATTAACAACGCGAATGTTCCAAGCCGCAGTCGGTCGGAGACAATGTCGTTCCGACATCTTCGATTTCAGGACCGAAAAAATGGAGATTTCGATGGAGCAGTTAATTGCAAGAACAGAGGCCACGTTCGGAAGCTGGCGAACACGATTCGTGCACATTTTGCATTGCATCGACCAGGAAATAAAGCGAAGGCTACGGATTCGCTCGAGCTCCTGGTAATTGTTTAATGGCGTTCCAAAGTTGATTATCGGACGAGGTTCTTGCGACAGATCGAGCGCCGGTAAACAATAATCGTTTTTGGGTCGATGAACGGCGACCATTTTCGCGAAGTTAAGCGCGGATAAAGAGCCGAGGAATTTGCAAGTGAAACGTGATTTGCATTTCTCTATTTGCGATTATGCGGTATCGATTCGCGACTACAGAGAAGACAGCTGCAGGCTGTTGCATCGTTATATCTCGCTATTTGCAATCAATGTACAATTGATTGGGACGTGAGTCTTGCGCGTTGCTTTGCTGTCTTCCTTTTTCTTTTTTCATTTACCTCTTTCACGCTCGATTGACGTAAGATTGTACCGTGATAAGACAATCTGCCGTGGATATTTATACAAATTAATATTTTGATGGAAAAGGAAGCCGCTAATGAAATGGAATTTGAGAAGAAATTCGTTTTATTTGTTAAATATTTCTAAAGAGCAGGCACCTTATGGTTTTAGATGTTTTATATATTTTCACGTTTTATACGCACCGCGTGCATTTTTGCGTCTTTAAATTTTCCTCCAATACGCAGAAATTCTCGATCTGTTAATATACTATTCGATAATTCGAAATGAAAAAGATAGGATTTTGTGTAACAGTTGTTTTTTCTTCTTCGAAACGATGCACTGTGCTAATCCATTTGTCGATTGACTTGAATAAAAATTCATCGAAATGTGGGATTTAGAGAGAGAGAGAGAGAGAGAGAGAGAGAGAGTGAGAATAAAATTTTACGGAATGGTCGAGAAGGGAAATGCTCGTGCAAGTAAAAAATCGAAAGATGATGGCATTTCGAAAGACAAAATTTCAACAAGGGGACGCTCCTGTTTACGAAACAAAAATTTATGAATAATTATTTGCTTCAGCTACAGAGAATTCAATTTTCGAAATAACCATTTATGCTGTTCTAGTGGTCGAAATAAACGTTGTTTCGCTCTACGTGGACGCATAGTTGCGCAATAGGCAATAGAAAAAATCGATTTGTTTGGAATTTTCTCTTTTCTTTTTCCATTCGGAATTTTTCGGATATTTTTGTGGGTTCTTCTAACACGTTCATTGCATTTATCACGGATCCGAGTCGTCACGTACTTTCACGGTATACGTGTGACGTCCACACAGACAAAGGATGCAAATGGAAAATTGAAAAAAGACGGTTTGAAACAGAAATTGCAACAAATAAAGGGAAGAAGCGACAAAATGCATTAATTTAATTGCGTATCCTAAAAAATATATCATAGTACGTACAAGGTACAATTAACGCGAAAAATCGTTGGCAAAATTATTTATTAACAATTCTGTTCACTCTTAAAATTATATTTTTAATCTGTCAATTTCGTGTGTGACCGAGTTTGCGCGTATTTTTCATACCATCAATTTGTCTCTGTTTTAGGTAAGTGACCGGTGTAAGCAGTTTTCGTAAGTCTTCCACGTAAGTCTATTTTTTTCAGCTCTTTATATGTCTATGATCTATTTGAACTATCTATTACTATTTTTATCATCGTTAATACGAAGTTAATTCAAACTTGGACGAAAGAGAAAGAGAAGAAAAATCTATACATTACGGAATTTAACTTGTACGAGAAATCCTTTCTCACAGAAAAGCTTCTCAACTTGATATACTATGCTCGTGAAAAAGTATTGACACATAGCCTTATTCTCCAACGAAATTTTCTTTTTAATCTTATCAGCAAGCCATTCTTAGATGAAAAGCAAGACAAATTTAGATGAAATTCAACATACGAGTATTTGTATCTAGTCAATTGATATTTAAACGGTATAACAAATAAAATGACGCGTCAATACTTTTTGTAGCCGTTTTCCACTTCATACTTTCATAATATCCAATATTCATTACATCGTTGTTACATCTTTACCATCTCAAACTTGTTCCTTTGGTACCGTTACTGTCCCTTGACGAAAAACGAAGGAAAATCATGGTCTCGTTACGAGTCGATGGTTTACATAGTAAAACACGTTCAGCGGAAAAATTGGCTGTCTTCTTGATCAATCTCATTTGAGGGGTCTAATTAGTCGAAGATGAAGAGACTGGTAATCTAGGGAAATTTTCGTGTTTGCCCTGAAGCGGAATATTGTCGTTAGTGTGATTTAATTAACGGGATGTCAGGCTTTTACCGGAGATCGATGGAACCTGGTAAAAAAATTATCTCGGCAAGAAAATAACTCTTGCAAATTATCGTGATTTATCGTCGTAATTTCGTCGATATTATCTTTTACTGTTATTTTATATTCTTTCATTTTAACATTTTATACCTGCTATTTTTCTTTTTTTTTTTTACTTTCATCGTATTTTTTTTCTTATTATTATTATTTTACTACTATTTCTTCGTTTTTTGGTATTGTTTTTCTCGTTTCGTTGGCGTTGTATCTTTGTCGCTTTGTATTAAATCACTACGAGCTCTATTTAAACTTACTTTTTGTAGTAAAAATTAAAATTGATGGACACGAATATCTAGAAGAACATACGTGCAATTCTCAAGAATATCTTTACTCAGTCTTCGTTTAATTAGAAGATAGCTACGACGTACATAGCCATATCAAAGTCGGATCTTTCATCGCGCAAGGACAAAGACATTTTCTTCCTTTTATACTCGTTATTTATAATTGTGCAAAGGTGGTCTCTTACAAACACGGTCTATCGTTTCTTCCACGAAGAAGCAGAACCTATACCGTACACTCTCTTCTGACACTTTCGGTTTTCGCTCCAACAATTCGATGAAAGCTCTTGGCTTTCACGATCCGTTTAATGTCAGCCTTCTGTTTCGTCTTACGTATGAGAAATAAACTTGCTCGAGTCAGCGACAATTTGATAATTCATACCTCGGCTAGCCGCAAAGCAATCGTTTCGTGTATTTTTTCGAGCAAAAAGTCAGACCGTTAAGTGTCTGGCGACGCATTTACTTGCAAACTGAACGAAGTTTCGTTCGCGACGAATTTACAAAAGAAAATCCGAGTATAGAGAAGCTGGAAAATTAACGAAATATTTCGCGGTTAAATTCAATATCGCGAGATTTCTCGTGCCCTCAGAGACGACATTTTTCTTCGCAACACGTCCGATCGGTCGAGACGTGAAAATTTCCACCGCGAAATAATATAGCGCGCGCTCGGTTCAGAAGTCACGCGTTTCACGTATCGTATCGGTATAAAGTTTGCGCCTTCAGGATCCTGCGGCCGTTTTCCTTCTTGACACATTAACGACGTTGCATCTGATAACACGGCGCCGACTGTCATTTGTGCATTGCGGCCTCGGTTTACGATGCTTCGTGACAAACTGTTGAACACGATGAAACGTTAGAATTACGGCGTGACGGCGGCAACGTGGAAATTGCTGGCTCCATTAGCCGGAATTAATTTATGGAAATTTTTGTTTGCAATTTAAACAGGTTGCCGTGCGCTTATACAGGGTGAGTCGATAAACGGCGCTATCTAAAACAACACCTTACCTATTGGTTTTCTCGAAAAACGTTTTCAATGAATTGTGCCGCGTTTCAGGCGACTTATCGGATGGACGAAATTTTATTCTCCGATATCTTGCATTTTCTCAGATATCAAACTGACCTTGAGCTTTCTTAAAGTATACCTTCTATGAAGTTAGACTTGTGACTGCAAAACAGTATTAACCAATTTATGCCGAGAAAGCATCGTAACTTGCAAGGTATTCTAACCATAGTTCGTCAAATTTACATTTTTCCATACGTCGTCTTTCTTCTTCGTACGTGAAATTTGACAAATTAAGGTTGCAACATCTGTCAAACCACAGTAGTTTTCCAATATGAACACTTGTTTGTAGACAATGTCCAATCGGGTTGACTAGTGTTATAAAAAATATAAAGCGCAATTAAAAGAAAAAAGAATACTCAAGATAGCACGTTGATGTGACAGAAAATAGAAGATAACGGGAAATAAAACTGTATCCATCGGACGAGTCCCTTCAAACGCAACATAATTCGTCCAGGACGTTTCTCCAGAAAACTTACAATTTAAGATACTTTTGGACGATACTTCTTATCGACTCACTTTGCATATACAGCTGCCGCTAGCGTGTCGCTTGTAATAATTGATACTTTGCATCTTTTCAATTCAGTGACGTGTCTATGTAATATAACGTACTATACGGCAGAAAGTGGTAGTTGTATGACGAACGAAAGGCAACTAACTTACATTGCGAGCACATAACGAAGAAAGTGGTATAACGAATTGGAAGAAGCATGTAAAATTATTGTTAAATATATGGGACGAGCACGAAGGACAATAAAATTGGAAAAACAACGTTCGAAGAGTAGAATCTGCGAGAAGCTGTAGATAGCGTGCCGTAGTTGGCATCGAGACTATTCCCCCGATACAGGCAAAAGCCAATTGCAGTAGACATGCAGTTATTAAGCTCGTTATTCATTTTGCATCTGCTCGAGCGCGCCTTGTTGAATTATTCAAACTGGTTTCTAGATATGTACCCGGTCCCTTGTTATTCCTCTTCATCTTCTCGTTGCCTCTGAAAACTTGCTCCCGTAGAGCGAATAGTTTAACGAGTACCAAGCCACTCGCGTCACTGTCTCGAATGCTGGCGCTGATAAATTATTACAATTCCCGGTTTTCGCACCACCACCGCGCACGGTTCTCGCGATCAAGCTTCTTGCCTTGTAACGCGGTTTCACTGGAAAATGGGCAAACTCACACCCGGATGAGCAACTCGTGAACAAGCTGTCTCGTAAAAAGAGAATGAACCCTGTTACTACCGGGCGCCATTTCAGAGAATCATCGAGAGAGAGAGAGAGAGAGAGAGAGAGATGAGACATGTGAAGGATTTGTTGGTTGTTTCCTGAATTGAATACTCTGCGTTCCTGGCGAAGGACACACGTACACGCGGTGTTCGTTTGTGGTGTGCAGTAAAATGCGTTTGCTATGGGATATTTCTTGTTCCGATTAGAAGGAAGCACAAGGTGCAAATTGCGAGCGTTCGTTTTCTGTTTTATTGGCAATAAAACGAAAAACCGATAAACAGCATGTCAGGAAAGTTGCCTAACTTGCATCGGATCCTAAATAACGGGGCTATAATCTTCATCGGCGTACAAATTGCCTTAGGCTACGTTTCTTAACTCGCAGTTATAGCCTGCGTGTTGCTTAGTAGCAGCGTTGAAAGGAAACGCTGCAGATTGATCGATAATCGATGACGCGATAATCATCAAGCGTGACTTTCTATTGGTAGGAAAATTTCGAATTCGTATGTGTATAATTTTTTAAAAAGGGTCGTATCTTGCGTGTGTTACCTGATACTTGTAATAATTTTTGTGTGTTACACGCGAACGTTGGAATCGAGCGAGTTCCTTAAATCGATCCACCCGATGGTTCTTAAGTTGGACCGGTCGAAATGATTGAAAATAGTATGGAAGATGTGCAGTAACGATAGGTAAAAATGGTGTGGCGGATTCGAATGAAATATCCAGGAGATACGATGTATGAAAATTTACGCTGGAACGTAGAGTCGACGATGAGAAGAAAAGTGTCGAGGGTTATGCAAAAAATTTGAACGTGTCGCAGATCTTTCTAGAAATAGAGATAGCAATTCGCGTTTTGAAGTTTGAAAGGCGTCTCTGTGGGATCACCCGCATTTTTTATCTCTTTTATCTCTATTTTTTTCAATTTAGAACCTGTGGTCTAATCTAAGAAACCGATTTCCTACTTTGGATCATTGATGATATTTAAAAAATATTCTTTTCCTAGTCAGCGTCTCATTCTGTTTTACATTAGATTTACGTATTAATTACAATACTAAAATTGTTCTGACGGTTGTCTGCTCTCAAAATTGTAAAAGCGTTTCCTCCCTCAAATTGTCATCGGATACACAGGAATTTCCTTTACTCAAATCTTTATGTAAATTTTTCTGAATAATCCTATCTCATATATCGCACTTACCAATGACGATAGAAATTGTATATACAGTTTCGACGTAACAATCACACGTTGTAAATAGATTAATTAATCAAACGAATATTTTAACACTTTTATCCCGCCGCTAAGGGGTTAACCGCGAGAACGGAAATTCGATTTTGATGAACCGCTCTATATGATAACTACGCACGATATAAAATGATTTATTACGCGTTGAACCGGCTATACGGAAATGGTCCGTGAGTTATTGAATAAAAGCGACGTGGTTCGACGTGTCGCGAAATTGAAAATGCCTACCATCCCTCCTTTTTTGGCCATCGCAAAGCGCTTTAATTTACGCAATCCAGTTCAATTTGCCGGGCGAACGCCAACACCTCTAATAAGATTCGCATCGTTACCAGAGAAGATAGATAGTGGTAGCCAGCGAACGTTCGTCCGAAGATAATGCCGGTACGCCAATTAATTTCGCGAATGCCGCGTTTACTCGTCGTTGTCGTCGTTCGAGTTCTCTCTGACGCGTTGCTTGATGGAAAAATGGCCATAACCGGGTTAGCTATAACGGTAATAAAAATTACCGGAAGGATGGACATAATTTACGTAGCTTGACAATCGAATTCTGTTAAAAAATATTTTATTGATCGCATTTTAAAGATACACACTTGCGTACCCTTTGATACGTCGAAACGAAAATGACGAAAATATACAATGTATTGGGTTGGCAACCAAGTGATCGCGGATGTTGTCATTAGGTGGTATTGACAAAATCCGCAATCACTTAGTTGCCAATAAGTTCGTACGATGTGCGAAATTTGTCGAGGCAGATGAGACTTTCGTATGAAATGCTTTGTACGTAAGCCATTTCTATGAATTCGCTATAAATTCATATAAATTCGTATAATATATAAATTATATTTCAGATAATATGTAATATATCATCTTATAATATTATGGAAATTGTCACTTCGCGTAAGGGCTGTCTGATTAGACTGAAGTGAAACGTTCGCAACATTAATAAGCACACCATTGGTTCAGCCGAGCTTATACGAATTTTTCCCTTGAGAAAGGAGATTTCCCCAGGATTGTCATTTCAGTCATGCTATTACGGTGATGCAAGGAAAATAGAGGCAACCCGTGACGTAGAAATAGCTACGCGATATATTCACGGTAAATCCTTACGATCTAAATGAAAACAGATTACTCATTTGCGCTGGAGGTGTTACGCTCCTATGCAAATAGGGCTCATTATGAAAAGAAATGCCCTAAATGAATATCCATTTTGTGTCTTTAAGTGAAAAATATAGCTGTCAACTGTATGGGAATTAGGGAATGGACATAGTCGGAGTTAGCGTCAGCGTTAGAGTGAAAAGGAGCAGTCAGAGGTTTAGAATCTCGTAATATTCCGGCAACGTTGATTTTAGAGCTGCGTTTCCCCACGCGAGACACACACCTCGCAGGGAAACGATCCTCAGTATCATATCTCAGTATTTTCTATAATTAAAAAATTATGTTGCGTCCGTTGCCTTCGTCGCTGATAATACAAAAGCCACCACTGTTTTGCTCGCTAGTAGGCGTTTTGTCACGTAACATTTTTGCATGTTGTTAGTCTTCCGATTACTCAAAATTCGCTATACTGTTAATTTGAAAAAGATAAATACTTTGCGGTAATTACATCGAGTTTGATAGATAATCGAGAACACGATCTCGCATATCTTTTAAATTCACATTCGCCGAAGACGTTGAGATTAAAAACAGTTTTACCTATGTTCCCTGTATTTCTTCTCCTTTTATGTAGCTATTTATATCGTATTTTCGCAGAATTTGATCGATTATTATAAGCGCCAAGATCTTCGAGATCAAAATTCAGATCGAAATAAGACACCGAGGCAAGATCCGAAATAGTTGGAAAGAAACGCTAGTCCGATACAATCTAAACCAACCCACGGAACACCACCACTTCTCAGAAATTCGGACAACAAGGCCAGACCCGAACGAAGATCGAACCAAAGTATCGTTTGCGAAAGTTAACGATTGCCAACAGTGGAATATCGGACGTTGTACACGGCCCTCTCGATATTCCCGCTCCAAACGCGAACACTCCACGCCGCAAGTGCATCTGGCAGTGACTCGAGTTTAAGCTCATCCCCGTCCAGCTTTGATCGTACTCGACGCGCTGATTGACGCGCACAGACGTAATAACGCGAACAACCCTTCGACTGTCGGCCACCGCTGGATCCCTTGTTCCTCCAGAGACTCACCACCACTCACGAGATTCTTGCCCACGTGTAGCAACTGTGCAGAACGGGAAAGATGGCTAGTGGGATGGTAAAGAAAGCTCTGATTTCTCTCTCGTTCTCGCTCGTTCATCGCCACGCGTTGTTAGAGCGCGTCGATCGAGAGAAAAGATAGTTCGTCGTGGAAGAAGCGAGTTTCGACGTTTGTTCGGTATACGTGAGTTTGGCTAGTTATCGACGAGTCACGAAGAAGATATTCTACGCGCGAAGATAGGAAGCTTCATTTTCACGAAGGTCGAGTTTGCTCGTTTTTAATGAATAATCGGTTTAGTACGCGCGAGTGATACGTTTTTATTCGATGCTTCAGCGATAGTGGGCGAATCGCGAAAGGAAATGACGGAATTTAATGCCGTTTATGTTAGATCGACTTATGGTAGAATTAAAAGTACTTATAATTCGCCACATTGTTTTGCGATATTTTGCTTATTTAAACAACTCTTTGAAATCTGTTTGGGAAAAATCGGAGATACCGACCAAATTGCAAATGTTACTCGATATTTTATAAAAGATAGGTTGGAAGAACCTAGGCAATTAGGTCAGATTAGCGCTTACTCGTTCGTTACAAGATTTTTCTTGCGTCTGCCTGTGCTCTGTTCGTGCATGCACAACGATGATATAATTGTAAAATTATTCTATTCGAAATTTTGCACTAACGAGTAGAACACGAAAGATTATTTCTCACGCACTGTATATTTTAGATGCCAAACAGTTGACAATCGTTGGCTATAAATTAAGTGATTGCGGATTTTGTTATGAGATGATAACGAGAAAATCCGCAATCACTTAGTTGCCAATTCAATATTACATCGTGTTAAGTTCTTCGTTCGGCAGAGGATAACGCTTTAGCAGGTTCTTCCGTAAAAATTCTCTTTGCCTTTTCTTTTAAAACACAGAGGAGCCGAGAACAGCTTGATCCATTTTTCGCTGAAACCATCCGACGAGCTTTCATTATTTCGTCTTTTTTTCTTTGTCCGACGACGAGAAAACTCGATGCCACCGCTAACAAGCTACGTTAATTTCGAAAATCGATAGCCCGTTCGGTACCTTTCTTTCAGCTTGACACGCCTTTCGTTTCGTTCCAAACGGAATCTCTTCGAACGACCATTGCTATGTACACGCTGAGAAACTGCCGTTGGAAACGTCGCATCCCGACGATCAGTCGATCGAACAGATATATCCTACGTACCGCGGAATTTGTCTATTCTTAAAAAGTCTCATCTTAGAAACCTTTCTATCTCGATCTGTCATCTTTTATCCATTTTAGCGTCTTAGGTTGTCCGAAAAGTCTTTGTTCTGTTGAGATAAACACCGCGACATTTCACACACTTGGTTTTACGTTTGTATGAAGCTGCATTTGTTGTAAAGAACACGAAAGAAAGACACTTTCCGGACAACCTAATATTATGCTTTTAACGATTTGAACCTCAAGGAACATCTATTTAATAAACGTGAGAGAGGAAAACTCTTTTTCGTATTTTAAAGGACGTTGATAAAAATTCGTTTATGTAAAATATTTGGTAAATTCGTTAATCCCTTTGATCTTTACGGCATCAAGATACTTTCTTCTCGTTAGACGTATCTGGGTTTGAATTTGCATAGTCTTAGCTGAATTCATCGCGCGAAGGAACGTTTTTAATCAATTTCTATTATCTCGACTGGCAACACCGCTACTTTTAAGCCAAACAATCCTTTTCCGTTTCTTACATCTGCGTATCCTTTAATTGAATTCTGATTCGCGAGAAGATTAGGAGAAATTTATAGCTGCCTGCCGTGGATATAATAAATCACCGATTCGGGACAACAGTCGAAAAAGAGATTAAATCGTACGCTGAGATTTTTTCACCCATTTTACGTATCCTTATTGAATTTATTCAACGATAAATCGAGTTTAATAAGATCGTCTAAGTGTTCGCGGACTCGTTATAGCTTCTGGTAATTCTGGTAATCCATCGTTTTCTTTGTGTTTCTTTCTGTGCAATCTTGGCAATTCCTATCATCGCTACTAAGTACTTTTAATTAAAGTACGTTTTTACGTAATTAACTAAAACTACTCTATTAAATTGTACACGCAGGCAATGGCAACGAAAATATTAATTCGCCTAATATACTTACTTTCTCTGGAGAAATCATCTCTTCGTATTGCAAGTTTCACCGCGTTTTGTCCGAGGAATGAAATTTCCCCTCTGCTCTCTGTATATTATTTAACGCTCAGTGAAATTGCAAGTTCTTCGAACACGAAGCATAACTATATATAACGTATGAGGTAGCTTCGAACGTTCAGATGTACAGAGATTACGTTGAAAATAAATTTGTAGCTTCGTAACAATCGATAAGTAATAAATACATACACCGACACATACGTAAACAAATTTAATCTTAAATTTCTTTAAATTCGATTTCAAACTGTTATAAATTCTACTTCGAAGAATAATCGTTCGAAGAAAATTGAATCTTGCCATGTTACGAAAAAAAAGAGATCTGTAAATGAGTTAGAAATACGAGTGCAGCAACGACCAGTTTGTACAATCGACGTGTAGAGCTGTTTCAAACTATCGTCTATAGCTGATAGAGATTATTGTGCTTGGCATGTGTCAGTTATAACCGACAATCTCGTCGAAAGGGCTGAGTGGAAAAGAAGTTCCCGTTCTCCGAAAATATCGATTCGATGGTTCTTCCGTTCGGATAAAATTTTTCTTATCCTCGTTTCTTCGTCGTTTCGATTTTCATGTAAATAATTTGTTAGGGTACGATGCTTTGTCTAAAGAAATAAAAAATAAACTTCTCGGATGCCGAGGATCTGTAAAACCTCGCGAAATTTCCGACTCGAGCTCGCCGATCCAAAAATTCTCTTTCGGCTCGTCGTTGCCATAAATAACCGACAAAGAAGACTGTTGTCAAACTTCAAACTTTTGATAATCCTCTATCGTCGAAATTACCAGAAAAGGATGCGTTATATTTAAACAACCTTGCCAATTTATCCTTTTAAACGCGTCTTCGACTCGAGCTCGCGAACCCAAAAATTCTGTTTCGGCTCATCGTTGCCATAGATAACAGACAAAGAAGACTGTTGTCAAACTTCAAACTTTTGATAATCCTCTATCGTCGAAATTACCAGAAAAGGATGCGTTATATTTAAACAACCTTGTCAATTTATCCTTTTAAACGCGTCTTCGACTCGAGCCTGCGGATCCAAAAATTCTCTTTCGGCTCGTCGTTGCCATAGATAACCGACAAAGACGACTGTTGTCAAACTTCAAACTTTTCAAAATCCTCTATCGTCGAAATTACCAGAAAAGGATGCGTTATATTTAAACAACCTTGTCAATTTATCCTTTTAAACGCGTCTTCGACTCGAGCTCGCGAATCCAAAAATTCTCTTTCGGCTCGTCGTTGCCATAGATAACAGACAAAGACGACTGCTGTCAAACTTCAAACTTTTCAAAATCCTTTATCGTCGAAATTACCAGAAAAGGATGCGTTATATTTAAACAACCTTGCCAATTTATCCTTTTAAACGCGTCTTCGACTCGAGCTCGCGAACCCAAAAATTCTGTTTCGGCTCATCGTTGCCATAGATAACAGACAAAGAAGACTGTTGTCAAACTTCAAACTTTTGATAATCCTCTATCGTCGAAATTACCAGAAAAGGATGCGTTATATTTAAACAACCTTGTCAATTTATCCTTTTAAACGCGTCTTCGACTCGAGCCTGCGGATCCAAAAATTCTCTTTCGGCTCGTCGTTGCCATAGATAACCGACAAAGACGACTGTTGTCAAACTTCAAACTTTTCAAAATCCTCTATCGTCGAAATTACCAGAAAAGGATGCGTTATATTTAAACAACCTTGTCAATTTATCCTTTTAAACGCGTCTTCGACTCGAGCTCGCGAATCCAAAAATTCTCTTTCGGCTCGTCGTTGCCATAGATAACAGACAAAGACGACTGCTGTCAAACTTCAAACTTTTCAAAATCCTTTATCGTCGAAATTACCAGAAAAGGATGCGTTATATTTAAACAACCTTGCCAATTTATCCTTTTAAACGCGTCTTCGACTCGAGCTCGCGAACCCAAAAATTCTGTTTCGGCTCGTCGTTGCCATAGATAACAGACAAAGAAGACTGTTGTCAAACTTCAAACTTTTGAAAATCCTTTATCGTCGAAATTATCAGAGAAGGATGCGTTATATTTAAACAACCTTGCCAATTTATCCTTTTAAACGTGTCTCCGGGGGCAATTAAACGCATCTGGGATTCTCGTCATAGCAGCAGAGCAATGTTAATGCAGCGCAGTTGCATTAGTCAGGCGGCCAATCCTGCTACTCGGCATTCGCAATCAGAGCATCCTGCTGAGCATTAAGCGAGCGACAATTTACCGAGCTTTCCCTTTCCCTTCAAAATTCGTGCCTCTCGCAATTCTACGTACCATCTTGCTCGTCGTTCCGCTGTCGAGGCGAAATGGCCACCTTGGAATTGCCATACATAATTGGCAATCCGGCGCAATTAGCTGTGTCCCTTGTCGACTGGAAAGATTCAACGGCAATTTTCACAACTGTCCGGCCATTGATTCGAATTTTCGATGCTCCGCGTCAGAGTGCAAGCTCACTTAAGGAAAATTATCGAGTGAACGTGTCGTTCTGCCCAAATTTTCTACCAATCGATACTTCGATGTTCCATCGTTTCGTTAATCCACGTTTTAACCATCGAGGTTCCACTATTATATCACATCGTTGCTGTGATAGTGACGCAACTAAAAAAACAATGAAATTTTTAAAGGAGAAACTTTTTAAAATTTGTCAAGAAATTTTCGCCAGTCATTTACGAGCGACGATAAAAGCAGAAGATACGCTGGTTCTCGCGAGAGCTTTTATTTGAGGCGCCACAAAACAACCGCGAGAATGAGCCAGCGTTGTCGCAAAGCTAAGGACAGGCTATGAATAATAATACTTATAATAAAAAAAAATAATAATATTTGTTTTTTGACATAAAACTGATGCAATTCTAAATATACCGTACGCGATAAAAGTAGAAACACGGTGCAGTCTATTTTTACGGTAAAAGCAAATTTGACAATTTTTGAATCGCGCGTCCCATTATCTATGCTCAGCAGTGATATGGCGATGTATTCTGTCGTCGTTGTTTCCGATAAAACACCCCAAATACAATGTAAAAATATGAAAATCGGCGTGTCTCGTCCACCAGTTGGTCAATGAATTAGACGCTCGAAATGGCTCACTTGTTGATTTTTGACGAGGGCAATTTTCCTCTGACGATAGAACGACTTATGACGGATGTCCTTGCGTGTACATCAATAAGGATCCGTCGGTCTGAGAAATGCGACGCGATTCTATCGCGAGCTTAGGAGACGGAGGCGCACGACTGGCCAGAGAAATGCTGGATTAAGGTTAGTTGTCCGGAAGAAATTCGCTCGGAAGAGACGTATTTTGGGAAGGCTGGCAGAAGTGGGTTTTAACGGATGAGAGAATTTTTCGAATTAAACGGATGTGAACATTTAGCGTTAGCTTGCTGGATTTTTGTATGATGCAGCGTTCAGGTAATTTCACGTAATTGTCAAAATTCAAGACGCAAGAGAAGGAATAAAGTTAGTGTTAAATGGAACTTATATTTGTACTATCTTCCAAACATACTCGATTATTCTAATTAATTAAAAGTATATTATCCGATTAATTCTCAGGTTTCGTTAATGTAACAATTTACATAAAGTTGGGCGAACGAAAGAAACGACGATGAATGTAGAATTTGAAATGAAATTGAAATTTCGAAGCTGGTCATTTAACCGAGCCTAGTAAGGTTAGCGTCAAAGAACACGCAAATATCGTAGGAAATTTCCAATTGCAAAACCGAAAGCCTCGACGACGCCGGCAACGATTCGTCGATTTTATCGTTTTATTTGGTCGTCGTTCGTCATATTTTACGGCCTCGTTGTCCTGTAACTGTGTCGCATCTGGCAATTTGAAATTCTGAAATAACAGTTTTGTGAAAGTTCGATACGCGAGGAAATTGTTCGATGTCCGTAAATATAGGAACAGGACGATAAAACGCGCGATAAAAGTTTCAAGAGCCGAAAAAGATGGTGACACAATTAGCGACCGGTAACTTCCGACAAAACGAAGTTAACGCGACAAAGGAAATTAAATTTCAGCTACATCCCCAAGCGCTTCGGGGTTACCGTTGCATCTTTGTATTTTCTTTGCTACTTCGAAACTTCCTTCGAGCTTATCAAATTCAACAAGCATCGCGATTAAAAACTTTCAAAGTCGCCGACTTCGATGACGATTGTTAGTTATCACTGGCGAACAAAATCAAACAAGAACGAAGTGCAACTATTCTTCTTATTCTGTTTGCTGATTTACAAGAACGATCGAGTATCTATTTTTACTTTTAACTGGTATAATACACGTAACGTGACTTTACGAACGATGACTATAGCCAGGAAGTCAGGTCGCTTTCTGCAAATCAATTTAATCGCGTCGTAATATTCTATCATGCGTCTACAAATCATCGGATATTTGCCTTTGGACAAAATGATCGTTAAAACGTATTTATCTTTGACGTTATGCGATCTCAACGTTTAACGTACACGCTAACTTTATTTCGTAATGCAGATCGTTTTATAGTATAAAATCGTGCAGATTTTAACTCGACCGAATAGAACTGCCGAATAACAAAATTTGTTTTATGTAGTTGGAGTTTATCTGATAAATTATAGGAGTTTGATTCCCTCGCTATCTATGATTTTTTTTTTAATACGGTAAGAGTTCACGTTTTAAACAAGCGGATTCGACAAACAAGAGTTCGTTTGATCGGCTACTAAATAAAAATTTCAAACATTCATTTTGCCTGAAATAGGTGAATGTCCGGTGATTTATGGACGAGAGGGTACGCGACGATTATGGAAACTAAAATCGGTAAAAATTTTGTAATTGAAAGACGTCTGATGGGAAAAGGGGCACGCGTTTCGATACTAAACGTGCTAGCGCGTACTTATATGGATTGATAATATTTTTAAGCTTCGAAGAAAGCACAGTGGCGATTAGCGCGTGCCGATTATTCTAAGAGAATGAAGCTGACGCCAGGCTGGAAATTGGATTCTTCGCCTAAAGGATTATCGGTGCGTTGAGAAATTGCTTGCCGCCGCAAATTCGCATTTTCCAGCCACCTTTGGAACCTCGTCGCGCTCGAAAAATATTCGATGATCGTAAAAGTCAACTTTAACCTTATCACGCGGTAACTATCGCGAGGGAATTAACTCGAGGCAAGAAACGAAATTGAGTTTTCGAAACGTTCCGCGCGTCTAGTCATGGGTTAGCGTTGCTCCGACTTTCGTGGCTTTGCAATTCTAGCGGAAACCTTCGTCGCCTCTTCGATACACAAGAAAATGGCAAGGATAAAGAGAGACTTTGAAACGATATTCGTGGAACGTTGCACGATGATCGTCGGACAAACGTAAACGAAGAGGAGATAATAGAATTCCGAGAACATCTTGTCGCGTCGAATCGTTATCGCAGTTAAATGTTTTCTGCAAATGATGCAAGTATTCAGCGTTGCTGCTTTGTCGCTCTCGAAGATTACGAAATTAAGAAATTCTAGCAGCGGAGTAAAGTTAACGCGAGCAAATTGAATTCTA
Source organism: Bombus huntii (assembly GCF_024542735.1). Classification (NCBI taxonomy): domain Eukaryota; kingdom Metazoa; phylum Arthropoda; class Insecta; order Hymenoptera; family Apidae; genus Bombus; species Bombus huntii. The sequence goes on from NC_066243.1 coordinate 15,406,243, forward strand.
AGTTGCATCCCCGGCAGAGTGCCAGCGAGTTCTCGTCGCATTCGCGAATTGGTCGCTTTAATAACTCGTCTTCCTTGACATTTCACGAATATATTCGAATACGTTGTCACCATAATTTCCATATACATTCAAGATTTTCCTATTACGAAATCGAGAAGCAGACCACCGCCACTTCGCGAATATCGCTTCTAGTTTCCAAAATTGTTATCGTTATGTCGAGAATTGAAAAATCCAATAGAAATCGCATTTGAAAAACATTCTCGATACGATTTCAAAGCCGGAATATTTCCACACAATTTGTCTCGTGTATTAGATGTTACAACGAGTACTCTACTTTGGACACCCTATACATTCTTGCACGTTATACGTACTCTATTCTGTGCATTATGATAGCGCAAAATTTCGAGTAAACTCGTTCGTGCAACGTTGGTTCGCAGTCTAGTTACGAAAATCAATTTAGAACTGGAATTCGGCATTAACATTTGAAAATGCTTGCGTGCGCAATTACCTAATTGAAACGTATTATCACGGTCCCCTTGCAAATCCTTAAAAGTCATCGGTTTCGTACAAACGGAGCTTCGCTGAAGCCCCCTTGACACGTTGGAACTTCAAACGTACGAACTTTGAACAGACTGGCTGACACGTAGAAGCCCGTGCAACAAGGATATCCTGAAACGCGGGCACGTTGCTGTTATAATAAAAATTTAGAAGTTTGAAAGTACGAGGATGCAGTTAGCGTTCGATAACTGTCCGTAGAAGGCAAAGCGAAGGCGAAGGGGCGGAGTAAAATTCCGGCTGCTTATGAAAGCCAGACACGCGCAGCAACTTGCATTCTCAGTTTCAGGTTTGTAGCGAAACCAGTTATTAGTTTTCCCGATATGTCCCGTAAACGTTGTACGATATAGTAAAACATATAGTCGAGCCGGTTTAAATAGGAAATTCAAAGACGCATGGGATGCGCATAATATGCAAAGCTGTATAAAATATTCCGTGTAAAATATGATGTTTATCGGAGGAAATAAATTATCATTTAAATCATATTTTTCTATTTACGTTCGTAAAAATGTGATATCGCATAAAAATCCGTGGCTTACTACCACTAACCTTCGATGTGAAAGCGACGTTAAGGCTAATCTGAAATAAAAATAAAAAAGGAGAAAGAGAAAAAAAAAAAGAAAAAGACGAGAAATCGTTTTGCCCCGCAATTCTCACGTCCTTTTTGTCGATTGGCTGGGAACTCGTATCACGGTCGGTGCGATTATTTTGCCGCGTGCCGAGGGTTAATTAACGTCAAGTCGAATATAGGTGGGAGCCGGCTTCGTTCTCCGCCTCCATGCCACGCGTTTTGTCGCCCCAACGCGTCAGTACTCGTCGAAATCCCAAGAAATCGTTATTTATGGCTGTTTTCTTCGATTTGTTTCGGGCTACTGTTTACGAAACACTTGGACGTTGCTCTATCATCTTGTTTCTTCGTTTCGCGGCTTGTCTCGTTCCTAGTCATCGGTTGCTGGCTCTCGTGTGCTCTCCACTAACACACACAGTTTGTTCCTCTTTGTTTTCGTGCTTCTTCGTTGAAAAATAACGTTCGCCTATTTGTTTGTTTGTTGGAAAATTGTTTCGTGGTTGCAACGGGGCTAACTTAGGGCAACTGAAATTTGTATTCTTCTGCGATTATTTCGTGGCTCTTATGGCATTTTCAGAGAAGACAAAAGAACCTATTAGCGCGCACGACGAATGAATTTATAATTCGTTCCATGTGAGACGCCGAACAAGATCAATTTTCGTAGACTTTTGCGATAACTTTAGCGACCTAATGCTAAAGAATTTTTAAATAAATTTTTTATCCTCCAGATGCGTACAGGGTGTGCGAAAACATCGAGACGAAGCTTACACTATTCGTTAACGTAGATGAAACAAGTTCGTATTAACCTACGTCCGGAAATGATTTTTCGAAGAGTTATAAGAGTCTTTTTATCAACTTTTATCAATTCTTCTACCAATGTATAATGACATACGATAAATGCGAGAAATTTTCTCCTTCCGCAAGCAACGCAGGACTAACGATCGTCGAAATTTTCCGAACGTTTCTGTTCTTGTAGAAATACATAGTATCATCTATTTATAATACTAAACGCATCTTGGATAACCGGTGTTCCGTTTGTACGATATTTTTATAAACCACGGACGACATCGCCGGAAATCTTCGAACGCTTCTAACTCTTCCATAAAGCATTTTCGAACACGAGTTTGTACGATTTGTACCTTTTTTTTTACCCGCTTGATTTCACTAACACGTAGCACACGCTCCACGTCCACTTTCGGCTTTTACCGTATTGTAGGTTCGTGCGACCTGGCCGATTCGCTTTTCGATCGAACGACCAGCTTGTTTTTCTTAGAACCTGGTTATTGATTGAATCCCCGCGGTGATGAATGAAGGTACGTTGAAACCGACCGACTTGCCATTTCTGACGTTTGATCGGCAACGAGGTCGAAAATACGCGCGTCCACCTCTTTTAATATTACCCCGCGTTAAATCGCGAGTCTAATCCGCCACTGTACGAGAAAATCTTCGTCCTCTTCGGCTTCTCGAGGAAGACAGTTGGATATTAAAATTGGGAAACTAGTGGCGACAGAATTCTTCGTTTTTCATCGAAACGACTCGTACCTACCGTGGATTTAAACTTGGTTATAAATCCTGAAATTCCGTAGAAACGCGATTTCAAGAACGAAGCATTTCCTTTCTTTTCATTTATCTTCAATATTTTTTTTTATACTTAGATTTATATCAAATATTTTTACATCGAGTTAGACACCTAATATAAAGTGTCTAGATAATTCCTTCGAAGATACCGCGCAATCTTCTGTTGCGGGTTTTTACGTTAGAGCTGACAATAAAATTCGTAACACGAAGAACGTCGTATAATTGCAACGTCCTCGAGAAAATACAATACTTTGCGGCGCACAGTTAAGAATTTTAGTTAATACAAAGGTTGTCTGGCCAGCGATACATCTGCAAACCATCGGATAAGCCGTGTGTTTTGTTTGCACCGGGTCATCCGCCTGGAATCGCTCGATCTTGGTCCGTAATTTCGCTGATGGAGACTGGAAGCTGGCTAGCGTGAAAAATCCGGCAAACGTCAGATAATTTCGAGGCGTAGCACGCTGATGAATCGACGTCATTCTCTGTTCGCGATACCCGGCCACACAACAAACATATTTCTCCCGGGGGATGCGCGTCTTCTCCGCGAAAGGGTAGATCGGTGCAGGTTTACAAAAGCTCGGAGGAATCAGGCGAACGACTGCCACTTTCAAAAGAACCGGCGACCGCCCCTTTGTTGTCTTCTATCCTTTTGCTTTTCTCGTTTGCGACTCTGCTAACAACGTGCAGCCTTTGAAGTGTTCGCCAGTCCCCTTTTCTTCTGGGCGTTCGTTTCAGCCTGTTTATGCGATCGGCCGCGATCGAAAGAGGAAAGGAAACAGCGTGATTAAAGACTGTGCGCCACGGTGTATTTCGTTTGTCATTTGGATCCGAGAGAAACGGGTAGGTGAAATGTTTGGCAAGGTTGGCCGGATTTGTGTTTTACGAGGTCGTGGAAACCGCTGGGAGCGAAGGTTATTGGGTTCGATGTTGATGCATTCGTAATGCCCAGTCGATGTTACACGATCTACGGGTTAATGGATTTTTTCCCGTGGTTCTGAATATACACAGTAATGCAAGATAAAATCTCTCATATATAAAATAACAAAAATAATATCGCTTTAATATTGCTCTAGTTTTAACCTTTTGCACTTCTGTGTCGAATGTGACTCGACGTTAGTTTTTATCTCAGGAGTTCCTTTGTCGAGTTCCATTCGACATTCTTTCAGTTCCACTTTTTTTTTTTGTGAAACGTACGAAAGAAAATGACGATTGTATTCTGGAAATTGTTTCAAGATATATATCGCACACTTAAACATTACAAAATACAACAATAGTGAGAATGAAACTGGTGTTTAAGTGAATTTGCTCCTTCCTTTATTTACTTAAATTGCCTTATTTCTTAGTTAAAGCAAATTTCAAATAAAACAGTTAAAAGCGTTGGCAGCTGCTGGTAACGAAATTGAAATAAAATTCGGAGCGCAAGGGGTTAATAGTTGTTTATTTCAAGTGTTAGTCCCGAGGGGAAAAATGAAAATTCAATTTTAAATAGCGAATATTAGAAATTGTTTCAAGATATATCGTACACTTAAAAATTACAAAATACAACAATAGCGTGAATAAAACTGGTATTTAAGCGAATTTGCTTCTTCCTTTATTTATTTAAATTGCCTTATTTCTTAGTTAAAGCAAATTTCAAATAAAACAGTTAAAAGCGTTGGCAGCTGCTGGTAACGAAATTGAAATAAAATTCGGAGTGCAAGGGGTTAATAGTTGTTTATTCCAAGTGTTAGTTCCGAGGGGAAAAATGAAAATTCAATTTTAAATAGCGAATATTAGAAATTGTTTCAAGATATATATCGTACACTTAAAAATTACAAAATACAACAATAGTGAGAATGAAACTGGTGTTTAAGTGAATTTGCTTCTTCCTTTATTTACTTAAATTGTCTTATTTCTTAGTTAAAGCAAATTTCAAATAAAACAGTTAAAAGCGTTGGCAGCTGCTGGTAACGAAATTGAAATAAAATTCGGAGTGCAAGGGGTTAATAGTTGTTTATTCCAAGTATTAGTTCCGAGGGGAAAAATGAAAATTCAATTTTAATTAGCAAACATTTCATTTTCAATTTGCAGTCTCACATTTCGACAGATTAGAAAACTTTCTTATTTGTTATCTGTATAGTGTTTTAAACTCTTTACTTGTTATTGAAACTTTTGCATTTTTCTATATTTATATTACATTTATGTCGTATGGAAATTGATCAACTGACGTTCTGAATGCATCGAGATGTTAATTCCACGATCGCGTTTATATTCAATTTAGAACGATCGCAAAGAATAGTAAGAGATAAATTGAAAAATCCTATTTTCGAAACTTGCGTCGAATTAAGTAAATTATACGAATTCATTTTACCGACAAAAAGAGGATCACGTACTTTTGTCCTACTTTCTGTCCAGGCTGACGAAGTACGTATATCGATTTTTCAAATATCTTGATCATTTACGTACCAGATTTACGTATTGAAATTTTATATAATTTGCCAATTACGTTCTCGACGCTAGCCAAAAACAACAACCAGGTAAAACCTTTTTACGATCAAAGACGGGCTTCTATATGCGAGACGAGACTTGGTCGCTGATGGAAAATCCGTTTCTACTTTTGCGCGATCGTGGCGATGAAATAACGAAATTCGTAAGTAATCAGTACCAGGGATATATACAGTCAGTCACAAAAGTCTACGATACAACCTTCATAAAATGTCAAAGTGAAAACGCCAGCTCCGAAAATTCTTTTATCACATCGAGGTGTAACGCTGTTCGCTTTCAGATTTGCCAAGAAAAAGGAAAAAAAGATATAAAAATATGAAATACAACGTTAGAAATATTACATACGCCTGTTATGTCTGCGCGAAATCGCAGAAATGTTAGGTTTAACGTTACATTCATATTTTTTAGATTTATTTAAATATTAACAATATTTTTACTACACACGTATCTCGTTGGCGTTGAAAGAAAGTCAAAGGTTGTGTAATTTCTGGTATAATCTTTCATGCCAGTTAAGTTTTGCCAGTTAAACGTTCAAATATTTGTAATTCTTTGTAGAAATTCGTTAATAAGAATCGCATCGATGCGCAAGTAGAAATAATTCCGTGACAAAGGATCTTTAATTTCTTCGGTCGGATAAATAAAATCCGATAGGTTTACGTAGACTTTCCTGACTGACTGTATATATCCCACTGATCATCCAACCAGCTGAATATCTCGCATCGAGAACTTCATTCGAGCAGTTCGACCTACTTTTCCTTTGACCGTCTAATGCGAATTGATTTCTGGATATTAGAAGTACAATGCGAAATATCACGTCTTTGCTACTGTGTTTCTTCCGTCGAGTTAACAATTTTATCATCGGTGTGCCTTTATTCTCCAACAATTGCGAACACCGTGATTTCGTTCGAATGTATTTTTTAAACGAGCCACGATATAAGCACGAAGCTGGGAAGAATAATACATAATTAAGAAAGGAATAAAGTAATTAAAACGTAAAACCAACTTTTACATACTAAAGTAGTTAAATGATAATGCGTGAAAGTATAACGTTGCGTATTTGCAGGATTTTGTTTTAATCTCCTGTGCAAATCCTTCCTGTCATAATATTAGGAAGCCTCTGGGGGGGAATAACTTACTAGAATAATTAATCGAGAATAATTTGTCGAAACAATTTATTATAAATTAACAGTGGTAAAACGGTGTTAAAACTTTACACGATGAAATATAGTCCTTAATGATTACAATTTCGTTTAAACAATTTCTTCGAAACGAAATTACTCTCGTGACACGGAAGTTCGTTCCATCGATCGAGCGATCATTTCCACGAAAAATAAGTTACCGTAACGCTGCGTGTTAACGCTGCAAAGCGTGACAGACAACGTTAATTACGCGCAGCGGGACGACTGCTACGAAGAATATATTTGCACGATGTGTGATTCTGATATACAGAAGGCGCGATCAACTGCACGCACAAACTTACAGCAGTTGCATGCTTCTCCGCTCTTTGCTCTTGTACGCGCGCACAGCTACCACTTTTATAAATATCAGTGTTGGTAAAAACGTTGAACGTTACTTAGACTTAGGAAAATTCCAGATGACCAATGGGGAAATCGTTAGGAAGTTGCATCGCGTCAGGAAGCTTCTCTTTAACGTGCAACTTTCGATTACAAAGAATCTACGAATTTATCGTTATAATAGACGTTTTATTAATTACGTGCGCTAAACTTTAAAGAATCGTCGTTTCTTATTTGCAGCTCTAGTCTAAAAAGAATTTACATATTCGACGTTATAATAAAAGTTAGATTTTTCCGCTTAATATCCACGATATCTCTCGATTACTTTTTTAATCCTTTCGAATAGTTGGTTCGTTTTAACGACACTGGCGCAAAAATTTGGTATTTCAGGTCGTGTATTTTACAATTCCGGCAATTAAATTCGAACGAGTTCGCGCGTTACTTTTTTTTTTTTATTATTAAAAAATGCTTGCGTATTTCGAAATATCGATATTTATAGTATATTTACAGCAGTATAAAAAGGATACCGTTTGGCGTTATCCTATATACACAGGTTGTTCTACGTTATAGATAGTTATAATAACTTGAAATCAGATTCTGTAAATGTATTACTTGCAGTAGTTAATGGAATTTGCGTATTCGGTAACGAGGCAGAAGCCAATTTCGTTTGCACGAGTATCATAGCTTTTGGAAATCGCTATTTTCCATGATATAATTGGTTGCATACTAATTTAGCCGATACTATATTAATTTAGAGAAGATTCGATCTGTCAGAGGCAAAAATATTCTCTGTTTCAAATATTTAACTAATTACTTGAAAGAAGAAAAGACTCGGATAATAGCGAAATTATTCGCGAAATTGGTAAAAAAAATTACTTGAAGTAATTAGCAAAATATGTCAAGTATTTTATTCGAGTAACACGTATAATCAAATCATTATCATCTGTTATAGATGTTTGTTTAAATTCAAATTTATAATACGTGCGCGGATCGATTACTTTTAGATTCGCAGACTTGTGTCAAATAATTACTGGAGTAGCGGTTCCCACAGAGGATTAACCTAAGAGCTTCCATCACTCCGCGGCTTATCTTGCTCTTGAAGCTCCTTTGAAGCTGAACCATTAGTTATTTAAATTCCTGTCCAAGTTGATCCGAATTTACGGTGGCGCGGCCGCACCGTGGTCTCAAAATTCGCTACGGTCTAAAGTTCATGATCAGGATCGAATCTCTTATATGGGATAAAGCTTAATTGGATTAGAATACTGTTTATTTTATGTGGTTATTTTGCCCAGTTGTATGGCGTGTCAGCGCGAACAAATTCCTCGAGTTGTTGCGAGTTTTACGAAGAATCCGGCCGTCTCGATTTCTTCTTGCTCGCATAATTTCCAGCATTTAACGACCGCTCCGACTGTTTATCCGCTTTGTAAATTCTATGAAATTGTTAAACTGAAATTCAAACTAAGAACGAGGTCGATCCCGACTTGGGGAATCGTCGACGCGGTTACTAGCAGATTAAATAACGACGTGTTTATCCTTCGTAAATTAGGATTCGCGTTCGGGTTACGTATCTAAACAATTAAAAATTAATTATATCAGTCTTGAATCGCGTCGAATTTGCTCTCATATCGTAATTGCAATTAATAGTTGCGTGTATTATAGGCGAGGTATATAAATGGCATATAAATTTGTTATTATCGTATTTGTTCGATTTCATAGGATGAAAATTATCGGTCGTTTTTTAGCTTAATCGTTTTCCTATCGACCTGCTGGTAATCTTTCATTATCCCCTCTCCTTCCTTTATTTCCCCTCCCTCTCTCACTACCCTTATTTCAGCGTCTAGGGTTGAGGTGAAACTGTCTTTCACCTTTCACTTTTTCCATCCATCGCCTCCCCCCCCCCCCCCTCGTATTTCAGCTTTTTTTTTCCTTTTCGATTTTTCATAATTTTTCTTCCTTTACCTTTAACCTTTTCTTTTCCGATCGTTATTTCCTCCGTCTTCGTTTTTAACCTTTTGCCTCCGTACCTTTTATTTTCTTTTTTCGTGCTTCGTTTCTCTCGTCTTTAGTTTTTTGATTCATTACACTTTCTTGTTAATATCTCTTTACTTTTTTTTTTAACCGATTTATAACCCTCTTTAACCCACTTAATTTTAATTTTAATTTCAGTCGTCGTACTATCTGGACTCTATCACGTTTCAGACTTCCTGCTTTTCTGATTAATCTTTCTTCTTTTTTCTCCCTCTGATATTCTAAAATCCTATCCCTTGCTGCTTTGTAATTCGTCATATTTCTATATTTTCGATTCGTTCGTCGTTTCCGCAGCGACGCAACGTTATCGCCTTTACATTTCTCGTCTTTTTGACAGTTCGAAGCTTTCTTTCGATTTTCCATGTTTTTCTGATTTTTTTCTGTTCCTCTGCTTTGCATTTGTGCAAGGGGCGAGAAGTCGAAAGCCGGGGCCACCATCAGCTTGAAAAATCGATTTTCACGCAGGGCTACCTTGCGTTTGTTGTTTATTTACGCTATGACCGCGTTAATCATTCTATTCAAACGTTGCTCTTGCGATGATTAATTTTAACTTGCTGACGGACCGTTTAACGAATCTCGCGTCACGCAAATGCGATTTGCGATTAACTATTTATTCAATTGTTGTCCTAGAACCGTGTTATCGTTACCAAATTGCGTGTCATCTTTCTATAGTTTGTATTGCTTGCGGGTGATTCGTCCTCGTTATTTCCAGCCATTTATTTCAGTTACAGGCCCGTCACAATTTTAGCTTATCGATCTGCGATTTGGTTTCTGTAAATGAAATACGACGAGACGTATTTTTTCCCCGACGAAAAGGGAAAACAAACCAACTGTGAAATACGACAAACTAACAAAAGTTGCACGTACTGCTAGTTTTACCCAATCTATCACATAAACGCATTTGTTTAGTTTCATCGAACGGTTTCCCGTGGGTTTAGCGTAGAATTATAGCGTACAATCATCTTATAAATGAGTCTAAGAATGCCGGTCGTTATTCCTCAAGGCGTACAATATATTTCATCGATGAGATGTCGTTTGAAAACCAGCAGTCGTCTCAAAATATATCGATCAATTTAGAATAATTAACGCAATTAATTAACGTTTAGAACGAATATCATTTTCCTTAAATATCTGTCGTTCGGACAATGTATCGCGACATATTTATTTCGCACTAACCTGGGCCAAACTGAAATTCCTTGACGAAGCTTTATTTCCAATGCATCGACCTATAATGCTCTTGTTACTTGGCTCATAAATATTACGACGCTTACAGAAAGGCGAGATAGAAGTGAAAAGTCGTTAGAAGATCGTCAAAACCTTCGACGTTCTGTTCGTCCTCCGAAGAAAAGTTGCACAAAGCGTAACGTCGTTGTGAAATCAGCAAAGCGTTAACGGTGGAAGAATCGCGTCGGTGGAACAGCGATAAATATCGCGGAAACTCAGCGATTTCGTACGATCGAAGGGAACGAGGTCTTATTCGCGATTGCAATCGGGTTCAGGATTAGCGAAAGGGATTTCTGGCTTCTGCTTGGGCTCGCAATCTTCCTAAGAATCTCTCAGAGATCCCGCCACTCTCTCACTAAGCACGCGAGATTAACGTTTTCTAACCACTAGTTCCTTTCTCCAATCGAATCCTCGAACGCTCACCTTTTCGTTTTCACCTTCGATCGTTATTCACCTACGCTTCGATCATACACACACACACACAGGCGGTCGCGTTCAAGTGAATTTTACTTGATTTTATTTACGTTTCTTAACGATATAAATGACGATTACGTTCGACGACTATTTACAAATATACTTAAACGCGCGAATTAAATTATCATATCGATTATACTCGGTAGCTTGAATAATTTCTCCAACTTAACGATACCTCGCGGTATTTGTTAGTTTTCAATCGTCTCTAGATCGATACCGATGTTTCGTGTTGATATCTCAATCTCACGCGTTGGATAATTCCATCTTCTGTTACCTATCAGGTCGTCCGGAAAGTTTCTTTCGACATTTTCACGATATTTTCCGTTTTATATTATTTTATCGAATTACGTATGATCCATTTTGTACTATCAAAATAAAGATCGCAACGTTCGATTAGATTAGGTTTCATGTTTGTACAAAGATGCGTCGTTGTAAAAGACGTGTCTGCAAAAGAAAGACACTTTTCGGGCAACCTGATATCTTTAACCTTTAACTTTTTATCCTTCTCCGTTTCATTTAACGCATTATATCGATGTTCAGTTCGATTTTACGATTAATTAATCGGCAAAAGATATGGAATCGGTGTAGTAACGCGCGAACTTTTTATTTACAAACGTGTTTGTTGCGACTTTAACGCAACCAAATATCCAACTAACCCGTTCAGAACGACGTCGCGAATCAATCAGTCTGTAAAAAATATTTAATCATCGTGTAGCGTGCAACACGTTGCAACAAGCGCAGTTGGATTTTCCGCCTGCAAACGAGAACAGCTCGGATCCGACGCAACCCGACAACGTTCGACCGACGCTTTCGGTCGAACGTCGCGAATTAGCCAGAGGTTGGCAAAATATTAGATCATTATATACAGTAACGCAATTTTTCTTTTTCGTCGTAGTATCACAAATTAAGCAGTCGTTCGAAACATCGGATTATCGCGCATCATAGTAACGCGCGATTATAAACATTCGACGTTTCATCTACGAACGATGTTTAGTGGCAACGAAACGCGAACGAAAATTTGAACCAACCTTCTCAGACCTTACGTTTTCGATTAACCGATCGTTCGAGAAATATCAAAATCGCTGTATACGCGCGAACGCGTAATTGGGTTTTCCTTTTACAAAACGATTTTGCTTGCGATTACACGCAATCGGTGTCGGGGAACCGGCGAGAAATCAGCCAGTAGACAGTCGGTTCACGCATTCCATTTGAGGTTTTATCGTCAGACCGCTCGCCAGGGTAATTTGTCGAAAGGAGCAGCAACTTCTTACGGTAGAAAATTGCCGAGAAGCTGCTTTTGTGCTTTCTTTCGGTTTCGCTTCGATCGGGATCGTTATTTCGCCGCTCAGCCACTCTTCCTTTCTACCTTCCACCAAACGGAATATGCCTGTCGTATCGACTTTAGACTTCTCCGCTCTGTTTGTTCTCGCTTCGATTAAGTCAATTCTGCTCACGTTCGCTGTAGAACTCGGCACGGAGAAACGGAATCCGTTCTTCCAGGTATTCCACCACATCCTTCCAACGTGAACTCTCTTTTCTACGTTCCACATGGATCAGCCAGGCGACACGACTGTTCCATTTTGTCCACAGACTCCGATTGTTTAAGCATTTCCAAACTAGCTACGTTCTAACCACTTTTTCAGTAATTAACAAACGTAGATACGCGTAGAGCGAAGAAACGAATCGTCTCTCGTTAATTTAGTTTGCCGTGTGACAACTTCTGCTTCGATTTTAAACCTCCTCTCCTTTCAGTCGAACTCCTGCAACGCGAAAATCAACGATCAGAGTCTTCCTACTGTTGTTAGTTTGCCCCTGAGCGAATATAATTTCCTTTAAAATTTCAACACGCGCGAATTTAATTTCCTTGAAAAGTTGAACACACGCGATCAATTTTTCGCTGCACGTCGTCGTGGTCATCTCGACGCATACCGAGAGGATGGAAATTTTCAAACTACGTCCACTGCAAACTACAATCGAACAGATTCCTTTTCTCCGAATCTAGTATTCCGCTGGTTCAACTGGTCCAAGCTGTTTGCTTTATGACACGAACTCGGCCAATCCAGCTACAGCATACAGCCGTTTCAATTTTCGCTGTAGAGCTTCCGGTAGGTACCCCGGGTTTCGCATCAAGAGAAAGCGGTATCGATACGCTTTTATGTATGTAGGTTTTATCGCAGCAGCCGGTTGTTTGTTACGAGAACCTTTCAGTGGTCAATGTGATCAGTTCCGTTTACAATGGAGTCTCGATTATCCGTGATCGTGTTCTGAAAAGGAACGTCGCTCCTATTTACGACCTTCGCGTTTCGGTTCCCCGTGACCCATCGCTGTTCGTATTCCTCTCGGAACCCTACGTCCCGTAATTTTTAGTGATTGTCGTGTTTTATTGCGTCGACCATCGAAAGACAGCGGAAGAAAGGTGGTTCGGTTCCTCTGATCAAGAAACTACGAGATATTATTCGAATAAATCTCTGCTACGGCTGCGAGTCAGCTTCGTGAATTACTAGCCAGCGCTGATTGTCTCGTATTTAACGTAAGATTGTGAAAGAACGGATGGAAGAAAGGTTGTTCAGTTACTGGGATTCAAAACTTTGAGATATTATTCGAATTAATCTCTGCTACGGCTAGAAATCAGTTTCGCGAATTACGAGCCGTCTGATTGTCATATTTAAAGGGAAAATTCTAAAAAAAGAGAGAAGGATAGGAAAGCAGACGAATCCAGCGATAAATAATAAATTATCACGCGAGAGTGCCCAGAACGCACGAACGTCGATGCTAATGTATATTCATCTCTTATTTATCGTTTACAGTAACAATTTACTAAAATTCATCGTCGCTGAACAACGCGCGATGAAAGTATTAGGTTGTCTTGAAAGTTTCTTTCGTTTCAGAAGAAAATAATAGTCGCACAACATTTTTCGTTTTAACGCAGACGAAACGTATCCTACGACAGCTAGAAGACGATCGAAGCTAAAGACCACAAAATTTGACAGAGTAGCTTTCATGTTTGTATCGACATAGCCAGATGAAGCAACTGCGTGCAGATAGCGAAAGACATTTTTCGGACAACCTAATATTTCTCGGCGAAAGGATTCGAGAAAGTCCCAAGTGCGCTCGATAGAAATCCAACGATCAACGACTATATCTTTGTATCGTCTTCGAGTAAACGATCTCTAACGATCATTTTCCACTACCAAAGGTATCGAGCGAGTAAAATGAAAGCACATTTCGTCCGATTTCAGAGCAATTTAATTCAGGATTAATATTTCATTACTCGACTTCCGTTTCGCAGGAGGTTGAAGAATTTGCATCATCCGTATGATACTTATCGTTATGAATATTTTTATCGCGTTTGTTTATTACGCAGCAAACCTATTACCAACAGATAGTTGGCAAGAGAACCGCATTGCTTACGACGTAACCTAATGTTATCTTACCTACTGTTCGCAGTACATTTGCTTCAGCTGTGCATTATAATGGCCATTCGTACGCAGAGATAAGTTTGCGAAAGGCCACGGCAGTGGCCATTAGTAGCGAAAGGGTTAGACTATGTACAAGAATACCAAGTATTTAATACCGAGCTGTTGGTGTTCGTTTGCTGTGTCGTTAAATGGACAATGACCTTAATTCGTTAGCTGAAAGGTTCTCGAGCAACAGCGCCTCGTTTCCACCGGGAAATCATAACGAAGATCGCGAATTACTTGCGTTACGACCTAACGCGTTCGTCGTTCTTTATTAATAAACTGCCGCCTTTTATGCGTACGCACGGAACGTCGAAGAACGCGGAAACTCACAGAATACTCACGTAAAATGCAAAAATATGTCCTATATAAAATATCGAAAATATAGTACTCGTTATGAAACAAACGGATAAAAGAAACGTCTACTTGGGTTCCGTATGGTTGACGACGTTTAGAAAAATATTCATTTGCATAAACGTCCACAGTGTTAAGAATCGCACGGAACGAGTAAAGATGTTGTACGGGGATGAACGGGTGGAAGTGGTGCGACAATTTTTCGAATCGTCGCCATAATTTAATTACGACACACACGGATGAATGTCAGGCGGAAGATTTGAGCTCGCTTTATGTCGCGCATTTAGGGAAGCTCCTTCTACTAGCCTCTCGTCTCGCTTCTTTTAAACCTAGTTCGGTCAAGTATCGTAGTTTCGTTTATCGATATCGCGAAAGCTCGTCGAACCGCTTTTGGAAGATGAAGTGTTCAGCTCGCATTGGAAACCTTAATCGTCGAAACTCTGCCTTAACAAGTCGATTATCGTTAAAGTCCTTAATCTAAATTGCTCGTCTCGCGTGTTCCGATTTCCGATCTCGCGGAAGCTCCGCCTACAGAAGGAAGGAACGTTTATTGCAGTTCGTAGTTCACTTAGGAGTTTCGTTGGAAACTCTTCATTTCAAGTACACCTGTCTTCGCGTTATCCGATCTACGTAAGCTTCTCGAATTATTTTATTAACAAAAGGAAGAAAGGGTATTCTTTGTATCGTTCTTTACAACTTTACCGAACGTCACTCGCTGGAACTTCAAATATCTCACTTCGATTCAATATTTTTCGTTTTTCGATTATCTAAGATTCCGTAACAGCTTCTTCGGTTTTCCTTCGAGAATCAATCTCACCTTCACTGTTGTTCGTAATTATTTTATTTGAAAAAAAAAAAGAATTTCTTTTTCGCGAAGTATCACTCACTGCAGCTTGTAACGATGTATTCGCTTCAATTTTCCTGCCTTTCTCGATTCCGTATTTTTCCCAAATTATCAAAGCTTTTACAAAAAAGCTTCTTCGCTTTTTCCTTCACAATCGAACGATCTAACTGCTTGACCATGGTTCGTGACTATATTATATCGAAAACATCTTTCTATCATACTTCACAATTCACTAAACGTCACTTGTTGCAACTAGGAACGATCTGCATGTTCTCGATAATTTCTTTTCGCCTCGCTTCCACTCTTCCGCTCGTTTTAATTCAATGGAATCCTCGTTTCATTTTCACTCTAAACTTTCACAGCAGCTTCGAATACACACATACACACACACATATATATTATCCAGATTTTCACAAAATCTTCTTCAGTTTATCTGCGATCATGAAACAACCAAAGCTTCACCGTGGCTCGTAATTCGTTGAGAAACCACGGCCGGTCAACCACGGTTCCTCCGCTTCCGCTGGTACCGGAAGTCGACGTTTATTAACGACTTTAAACCCTGGTGACGGCGATCCCCGGTCTCCCGGGGCCGAAGGCCTACCTGGACGGCCTCCAGCTTTGATTTCTGTATCTGCAGAGCAACACTTTCTTGAAGGCCTGTCGGAAGACTTTGTTGAAGATCGTGTAGAAGATAGGATTGACCATAGAACTGGCGTAGCCCAACCAAGTAGCCAAATCGAAGATCTTGTGATTGATCTGCCTTTCACAGTTGGGACACACGGCTAGTATCAAATTGAGGACGAAGAACGGCGCCCAGAGGACCACGAACGTGAAGAAAACGACGCCTAGAACTTTCGTGGCTTTTTGCTCCAGCCTGATGATCCTTCCGTGTCGCGAGCTATTTCGTGAAACAACGCTGCTGGTTCTCGAATGGTGGCTACGAACTGGCCCCGAGTATCTGTGCGGACACGGAGAGGATGAATTGCTGCTTTGCTTAGAGCTGATGCTCGCTGCTCCGTTATGAGCACGCATCGTTGCTGCACGCCGGATCGGACCACCTCTCGTGGTCAATAGCGCGGTTCTTGTGTTCCCTGTGGAATTAAAACGAAGAATTATAGTTTCCTAAGTCTCGATCGTGGGCGCTGTAATTCGATTCGGGCGGATTATGGGGAAAAACACATTTATTGCGAAAAAGATGCTGTTACGAATTGTTGCTTATCCGTCTCGTTGCTCTCTTGGAATCGAAACAAAGGACCGTAGCTTTGGAAGATTTTACGATTCGTTGTGGCGAGCACGATTCGAATGGATCGTGCATCTTCATTTATTTAGAGGAAAGTTAACTCCGCGACGAATTTTTATCTTTCGATCTTACAAATTTTAGCGAAGAGAAAGAATTTGTGAGACTTTCAAAAGGACGACGCGTTTCTGATTCCTCGCATTTTAATCTGGTTTCATGTTAGCGTATTGAGTAATAATACGAGTCGATGACTAAAAAGGGGTGGTTAATCTTGGAGGACACACCCTGTGTATGGATGTACACTGTATACCGTAGTTTCGGAATTGATCATGTGTTGAACTTGGTAATTAATTGAGTTACAGCCTGTGTTTAAATTAACGACTATCAGTTAATCTCTACAGCTGTTCTGCAACATTAAACGCATCTGACAGTATATTCGAGTTAACAACTGCTTCTCCAAAGTGACAATTAATTAGGTCACTAAATTCGTCTCGTAGAACTTTTAATACCCTAAAGAAAATTAAATGCGACCAGAAACGAAAACGGCAGCAATCGAGACAATCGATTTATCATATCGATTTCCGCGTCGACGGGCTAAAAAACCAAATCAACTGGCACCGAACTGTTCTAGAAACCGCTTTGCCAACCAGTTCCTATTTCCATTCAACTTGAACGTTCTACCTAAGCTGGATCCTTCTTGGTCGTCTCGTTCGCACTTGTAAATAATGAAACTATCTTTTGACGCAGCATAGCGAAGCAGAAAGTTTCCTATAAAACACAGCACTGTCTCAATTGCAGGGAAAGAAATGAATTCGTGTCTCCAATTCCAAACCTCGTCCCCTTCCAAAAAAGAAGAGGAAAGAAAAAAGAGAAGAAAGATCGGATGAATAGCAGCAGCAAATCAAAAATCACTTTATCGATTCTCCTTATTCCCAATACCTAATCGCCTTTTAATGCGAGTATCGCGAGAAGGAAGATTTTTCTCTGTAAAATACAGAATTCTTTCGATCACCAGGAAAGAAATGAACTCGTGTCTCCAATCTCAAAACCTCAAAAGAAAAAGAAAAAGAAAAAAAAATCAGATCAATAGCAGCATCGAACCAAAAGCCTCTTTATCGATTCTTTTCATTGCCAATGAACTCGCACCCACCTAAACTAGATCCTCTTCTGCCGCTCCTCCACGTGACGACAGAATTTGGCTCGTAGCTTCTGCTGGCCTCCGTTCTACCGCTGTTGCTTCTACCGAGAAACGCAGCCTCCAGATTCTTCCCCGAGATTGGCTTCATGGTATCGCTGGAAACGATCACGATCTCGCTGGATGGTTGCGGAGGTGGTCTCTTGGACGATTCGCCGAAATAGGGGCAGGTACACGGCGGAGGTAACGCGATTTCGCCTTCCTGTTTATCGCTCGATTTCCTCTGCGTGCTCGAGGTTTCCTCGTTCGACGAGTTCTTCCGCGAAACGGAACCGCGGCCGAACACTGGCTGCTCGTGGAAGCTGAAAGATCGCTTCCTGGGTGTTCTCGGCGAACCCGATTCCGCCCGTTCCAAATGAGCCTCGTTGAAGGTGGACGCGCGTCGCCGATGCTTCCACGGGGTGGGCGAGCTTAGGTCTTCCGGTATCGAGAGGCTCGTTCGAGAACCGGACGCGCTGCTTCCGCTTTCTCCGCTCCTGGAATGTTAAATAGTCGCGGTCAGCATTTCGTGAGATTCTTCGTCGTATCGATACGATATTCGGTTTATACGTGTAATCTGTAACTCGTATGGTAACGCGTAGTAGACAGAATCGTGCGAGTTCTTCGTAGTCGTTTTCGACAAAGTTTAGATACTTCGCTCGAGAGTACAGTGATTTATTATAATAGATTAACATCGTTCGTTATAACCTTCTGCTTTTCTTTTTCTTCCTTTTTCTTTAAACCGAAGATTTACTACGTTGCTGTTGAAAGATGCGCTATTTAATCATCAAAGTTTACGATTTATGGACGCAGTCGGAGTATCATATTTTCCTGCCAACCTCTTCCAGCGATACGATTCGTAGAAAGTAGGTGAAACGAGAGATTCAGTTACGGCGGACTAGTGGTTTTTCAAACTTTCCTTCCTTTCTATAGCAACTTTCATTATCGATCAACATATATTTTATCGATTCAAAGTATAATAGCTCGCAGCTACTGGAAACCGAGCATCGT
This sequence comes from Bombus huntii, assembly GCF_024542735.1. NCBI lineage: Eukaryota > Metazoa > Arthropoda > Insecta > Hymenoptera > Apidae > Bombus > Bombus huntii. The sequence continues at coordinate 15,424,746 of NC_066243.1, forward strand.
ATCGGTGCATCCTAGAGGCACTAGAGAAATGTACAATAATTCGTGGAACGTGACACAGGACGATGCTCGCGTTCCATCCCGATGAAAAGCGTTCTCGAAAGGTAGTGCATTTTTACGTCCAACTTCTCATTTTTTCCTTTCCTTTCGCCCTGTCTGTATGGAGCGCGGTAATGGATCGCGTGGATTGAAAAAAAGAAAAAAAAAAAAAAATACAGGAACGGTACAACCTCTCGACGAAAAAGGCCGACGAATGCCGCTATAAATCGGACATATATGAAACGCAGCTGCGCCAGCCACTTTTGACGCGTTCTATCCATTATTGGGGATCAACCAGCCATTATTGCATGCCACGAACCAAAGGCAAAGGCGCCGATGAAGCTCGGTTTCATCGCGAGCAACGTCAGTTCGAACGAGTCGTGGCTCTTGAACGAATCGAGTTTCGAACGAATTAGAATTAAAACGAGCGGAGTCGCAAAGGCTTCCGACACGACCAACGGTATGTTTGGAATTGAAAACGAGTTGGAATTAAAGCGAGCGAACTTGTGCGGGATTTCTGTTCGGCCGATAGCGAATTTGGAATTCGAAATACGTTGGGATCGAAGTTCTCGCAGCGAAGGTTCGTCGAATGGTCGAATCGAGTCAACGCGTGTTTCGGGTGGAATGGAAATTCGGTCGGATCGAGAATGGAGGAAGACGGGAAGAAATTAAAAATAAAGAAAATGATGATCGAAACGGCGATGTAACTTCGAAACGTTGGAAGCAGGTGGCAGTGAAATTGAAAAGAATGAATTCGGAGACTTGAAAAGTTGGAACGGAGAGATGGATTGGCATTAAGACTGGATAAACTTGAAAATGGAATTAAAGTTAAGAGAGGAGAAGGCGAAAGAAAGAAACGCGGAGGAGAATGAATTTAAAAATATCGGGACTCGGATGAGTTTGAAGTTTAAAGTAAGAAACGAGTTTCAAGTTTAAGATAAGATAAATTCCGGCGATACTCGCGTCGTAACCGAAGAAAGTTGTCGAGAAGGAAAATGAGAATGCCGAGAATCATATTCTTTTAGTAGATTAAGCCGTCTGAACTGTCAAAGCTTCGGATATATTCCGATAATCTGCCTCGTCTTGCGTGAAACAAGAAATTCGTAATACAAAATTGGGTAAAAACAGGGAATCTGCTCTATACGGGACAGGAATGTTCAGATCTCGATAACGTATAATCTTTTTTCTATATCTCCGGCAAAGTTATTTAATAATAGCCGCCGGCTATTACGAAATATGTACTGTACAATACTATCGTCGAAGATTCTTCATCCAGTCCATGCGGCTTTTCATTCCCCCGGAAGCCTGATTATTGCAAGGAATTCTTCGAATAACTTTCTCCGTGTTTTTAAAATTCCACGGGAAACTTTCATTACAACGATATCAATTTCATAATAGCGTTAGCATTACCGTTCGAAGCAAGGCATCGAGAGAAAAGACACGTCGAACGACAACGAAGTACTCAACCACTGAGAAATATATGTCAAATTACGCGAAAGTATATGTCGTCGAAACTAATCCAAAGTGCGTAATTACTTCGTGTAACGATCGATAGGTAAAACAATTTTCTACCGATTTTACAATTTTCTGCCCTACTTTTTCAATCGCGTTCTCGAAACCACGAATTTGCATAAAAATCTATCGACCACTTATTAGAAGGAAAGACAACGCGAAGGAATAACAGTTTTCTGAAGCAAAATGGTGTCGATTGGTGGAGAAATGGATGGCGTGTAATAGATGAAAAATGGGGACAGGTGGGGAAACATCGGTGCAGAAATTTTTCAGCTGCTCGATGGCTTGATAGAACGATTCCCAACACTTTCGAAATTGAAACTGGAATAGGATATTGTTACCGAAATCGATCGTTGAATGATCGTTGACCAAGGTCTTCCTATTCGCTCGACCAACGCGATTGATTGAAGATGCTTCGAGTGCTTGTGGCAAAATCAAAACGCGAACGTATCCGATCCAACGACACTTCACATTTTTCTCTTCGATCGGATATATTTCAATGGCAGGCATTCACCCGTTCGTTTTACAGACGAGCACGTCGATGATCCAAGGAGAAGTCATTGGAATGTTTTTTCCAATGGAACTTTCAAGCTGCCGTTGTGTCATCTGTTATCGGGAAATGTAAAGTTTCGCAGCATTTGCAATTAAAAGTGCGAATTTTATCTGCGACTATAATCGAACGTTGTGCGGAATCGCGTCAAATCGAGTTCGTCAAATTGTTCGCCACTTGTTCGAACGAACCACGTCCATTGACGTAACTCGGAGTCACTGATGAAAAAAAAAGAAGAAAAAAAAAGAAAAAACAGGGAATGATTTAAAAAGATTGAAAAAGGGAAAATGCAGGAAATAAACATGGGCGGAAGGGCGAGGGAAGAAGCGAACGGAAAGGTCGTTCCGCGCCAGGAAAGCCATTATATATGGTGGTTCCAGGCCTCGCTAGTGGATCGCACTTAGCTGCTGGGCATTCAAAGTGCAAAACGGGCCGGTGGCCACTTAAGTAAACTGCTCTTACCTACCTGGGGCACTCTAATAAAGGAATGCACTTAGTCGTATCCACAAAGGATTCGTGTCGTAGCTTCGTGCTTTGCTCGTCACTTTGAAGCTCTTTGAAGGGCCAAAAGTTCGGGAGAACTTGGTCGTGTCTGGTAATTGTCCTGGAAACGGCAGCCTCCTTTTTCTATCCATCCGGCAAAGCTTTCTTGCCGAGAGAAAGAGAGACAAAAGGTCTGTTCGTATCATTGTTCTCGAAATAACGATTCAATTAATTCCACGCAAACGGATTCTTTGTTTCTTGCCGTGCAACATGCTTCGTGCGCTTCTTGCCACACCGACCAGTTTCCAGCCTTTCATTCTACTAAACCGTACGAAGCTTAATATACTTGCGCCTTATTAATCGCTATTGTAAATCCTATAATAAATAATATTTATTGCACGATGATACGACGTTAAGTGGTACGATAACGCTTGCGAAATTATAGCCGTTGTAACGCGCCAGAGTATATGATATATGCAAAGTATATTGCTCGTTACAACGCTTAATGCGCTACACAAATGTCCACGTGCCGTTTTTCTAATTGTATTTGTAAAAGTACGAATTTGCATGAATATCTACGCGGTCTATCTATTACAAGTTCGCCCGATAATTTTCTTGCCCTTTGAGTGTAAAAAGCGTGGCCGCATTAAACGCCAATATTTCACCGTGAAATCCCTCGGGCAAGCAATCTACGCTAATAATTGGCAAATACGGCACCTAATTCCCAATAGCGGTCAAGAGCCACATATTTCAGACCGGTGTGACGCGAAGTATTAGCGAACCGTCTCACGGTCCATACTTCATCGAAGGACGCTTAACGTCTGCATGCCGAGAACGCTTGAGGCAGCGTGAACTTGCGATATTATCGGTGAACGCGACCGCTTCGCAGCCAGGCGAAATGTGGTCACGTCGGCATGTTTCGTCGCTACCGCGTTCGACAAGTTACCTCGTATCCTTGATCGACAGTTTCGAGCAGAGGATCGAAGCAGCCCCAAAGCATTACCTCTTCGTTTCCTTCCAACTGACCTGAATTCGTTAAGATTACCCGTTACGTTGTTACGAGCTGGTGGAACAACGATTCCAGAAATTTTACCTACTCTTCAGCAATGCAACTTCAGATTGATTTAAGCGATTCCCGACAAACGTTGGTTCTTCATTTCTTCCAGTTTTCTTCCTTTCTTGCTATTCGCTTCCGGTGAATTGTTTGCAGGCGAAGCTTTTCGGTTTTCTACAGCTGCCTTTTTCACCTTTGATCACAATTTAGGAATATTGCCGTGTATCGCTGTGTCGTGAATGATGTTGTCAAACGTATTATTATATGATTTATTCTGTTGGTTCTTTACTCGTTATTTCTAATTAGTAAATTAAAGTTCCTGGCCTTTTCCTGGATCTATTTTTTTTTTATTTTTGTTACACGATTATCGTATAATATTACGTATTCTACGATCGTTATGTCATCAGATAATTTTATCCTGATCGTCTCCAATGTGTTCTAACTAGCAGTTTCTATTTTTATGTGATTTTATAGACGTGGCAATGTTGTGCGAAATAATTTGTTGGATATAAATACGATGGTGCCGCTTAGTTGTCCTGTTTTCTCTCTTATCTGTGCCTGTCTCGTCCTATTGTAAGATGCAGAGGTAGAGAATGCAAACTAGCGCACTGCGTTTGAATATGTTTTTCAGAGCAGAAGAAATGGCAAAGAAAGATCGACGAAAGAAACGTTGAAGGGGTGTTTCGAATACACACGCTCGTATATACATATATATGTACGTAAAGCATACAAACGATATATAACTATAATTCTAAAGCAGGATTGAGTCGAAAAGAATAAAAACGGCTGAACTATCGACTAACCTAATTTGCAGCGGGAAAAATATATTCCCGAAATGTTATAAAATGTTATACCGACGAAGTTTAAAAACTTGGTCGTATTAATAATCGAGCAATTATTATTTAAACAACGACGAATAATAACGACGATTTTGCGACGTTCGAGCAAAGATTCGTCGATTCATCTTCACCGTCAAATCTCTCGATAAATAATCCCATTTTCAATCTGAAACTCAACACTTTTCTCCTTACACTTTTCCTCGTTCCCGTAAACTTTCGTCGTAGTGTCTCCTAGCGATCTCAGCTAAATTCCCTCGTGAATTTTTCCCCATCCACGTTTCCACGATCCGGCAACATCCAACTGAATTCCCTGTTCAGTTAGCCGTAGGGCCCAGAACAGTAACGAATAGCCAATTTCCGTGGCGGGAATAACGCCCCATTTGTGCGACCAACTCCATCTTCACTTACGCGTCATTGGAAGTAGATCAGCCTAGACGACGATGCCTTGAACATCGAACGGCGTCGACTTCGAATAGGAAAAGACCCATTGAAAGTGGTATCTCGTGTACAAGTGTTGCTGCAAGTATTCGAACGCGTATCGCAGAAAATTTTCATGCACACGCTGTATCGTGTTGTGTAAAATATTTTGAAATTTCATTAGTGTTAGGACGACGACTATATTGATATATATGGAACCAATTTGAAAATGTACGTGGAAGATTAGAAGGTACTTATTGCAAACATGTATTTGGCAAAGAATTAGTATGCAGGGAAATTTGCATTTTTTCGAGAATCCATTTTACGCATCGTTTAGGAGACTAATTCTTTTAACTTGTAAAAAAAAAAAAAAAAAAAACCAAGGCCTTTTAGTGGAATTTAAAAAAAATTACAATATTTTGAAGGGTGCGTGCTAAGGTTTGTTCGTTGCTGTACGTCGTAGGTTCCATCTAATTTAACACTAATCACGATAACCAAGCTTCGTTATAGCGCTAACGAAATTTCAAAACATTTTCTATAGCACAAGGTATCGGTGAAAGGTTGCCATAAATGTTTAAATATTTTAGTCAGTCACTGTTTATTGCCGTTTAGAAGAACTCGTATAGGAGAAGAATATCTTTTTCAGAGGAGCGATTTAATTATCAAACTGTCATTCGGTAGACCGTAACAAACCTCGTGAAAGTAGCCTCCTGACAATATACAACTAGCGATACGCTTAAATATCAATTAGAAATGAAAAAGAATCGTGTTCGAGCGTCTTTAAATTAAATTGAATAAAAATTTCCCATCGCGTAATAAATTTATGCCCATAAAGCTGGCGAATCTCTCAGACGAGAAGCACGAAGAAATCTTCGATGAACTTTCCTGAGAAAGGAGCTTCTCCCAATCCGAGGCAGCTTTATCAACTCGAATCGCGACTACGTCGACAGGGGTATCGGTTCGTGAAACCGTGTTCGATCCGAGATATCAACGGCGCAGCCAATCTCCACGTGGAATACGAGACGCGAAAAAACGTACGTGACGCGAGAATGAGAAATATTCCGCGGCCCTCGTAAATCTGCCGCGTTTCCCGCTGCTCCTTCCGACGGGTACCCCGAAGGGAGCCACGGAAAGCATCCGTAAATCGGAATCGCGATCCCGTGCACTCTCACGCCTGGAGAATATTTTCCAGTTGGATGCAGTTCGCCGCGGTGACAGTTGTTTCTCGAAGGAAACTGCGATCGACCAAGCGATCTGCCGAGCGTGAAGTATCGTTTGATGTTTTATCTTGCAACGTGACTGAGAAAACTTCTATATTTACGGTGAAATCGACGCTTCCAGGTCGTTTTACAATTTTATTCGAATGTATTTCAGGTTCGTGTTAAGGTGGTACGAGGTCGAATCGAGTTTGATGTTGCTTTAGGTTTGTAGATGTCGTGCCATTTGCCTACGAAAAATTTCTTTCTTTGTGGAAGGTTTATGGTTATCGGAGGCTTTCTTTTCTCGTGGAAGAGCATGTTCGAAGATTGAAATTCGACGTTCCGTATTAATGGTTGAAAAGTATGACGTAAAATGGTAGAATCGGTGCTTGGTTTGTACTTTAATCAGTGCAATCGTATTGTACGATATTCTAGCTTCGCGTTTCCATACATCGAACATCGACGTGGTGTAGAAATATGGGTGCGAAATTCGCAGTATACGATACTATCGTAACCTTACCCGTGTCGAAAGCTGCACCGATGCGATTGTTGCTGTTGCTGATGATGCTGGAGCGAGTGTTGAGGCGTGGACCTTGGCGTTCCCATAGGAGTGGGGCTTCCAGGGCTGGCGATGCCCTCCAAACCTCTGGATAACTTGAGCATTTCGGCGCCAAAGGCGTGAAGAGCGAACATCGCCGACGGCGGCGGTTCGCTTTCCGGAAGCCAAAGTTCGTGGGTGTCCAGCGTTGTCAGCTCGGTGTCGGTCGACGTACCGGAAGTGTGCTGCGGCGTACCGCCGCTTCCGGCCGAGCTTTTACTCAACAGGAACCGCTTCCAGGTCCCTCGTCTGTCTAAACCTACGGATGCAAAGAAAAGCCGGCTAATTAGAACTTTTATCTGCCCCAACTTATGACATGTAGATGTCTACGACTTTGTAAATCTTTATTTATTTAATAAATTTACGAAAAATAAGATTTCTCGATCGAAGGTGATGATGATGATCGAGTTGGGTGCTGATTGTGTGCTTGGATAACGCGAAATCGACAGAGGAATTGTTCAGTGCGATCAATTTAGCTTCTAAAGGACTCGTATATGTTTCGTGGCAGAAGGATCGTCGACTGCTATGGCGTAAACTCAGCAGACGGGTGAAAATTAAGATATCAGAAAATAAGAAATAAAATAAGAGATCAGAAACTACAGTCCTCTGTAGTTTCGTTTCTGAATCGGTTGATTTTTGCTCGCGACTGCACCGCCTCTTTTGTATCCCGTGTCTCCGTGTCTGTATCGATTAATTCGGTCTGGCCGATTATTCGGAAGCGTCCTTTTTAGCATACCGTGTCACGTCCGCGACTTGTGCATAATGGGCCACGATTTGCATGCCCTCGCGTACGTCGAAATTTCTTATCGTTGTCAACGAATGGGCGGCGCTGGATGCCGAAGGAAGCGAAAAGGAGCACCATGCTTTCGATTGGCAAAGAAAAATGTCGCGCGAGTTGCGCCAAACGACTGATCGACGGGGCTAAACGATCGTTTTTAATCCTTCGTCCATTTTCAACGCTGATGGAAGAGGCGGTTCGCTCTTCCCCGAGATAAATGTGACGCGCTCTCGTAAAAAGGGGTTAAGATGGAAAAAAATCGATTTTGACGTTTTCATGTCTTCTTTTTCTTTTCTCTTATCGGCGAAGGTACGTGTTCTTTGCAACGAGATCGACCCCAGTTTCCTCGCATAATTATTGAATACTTCGCAATTGAAGATTGGAATTATACGTCAATAACGAAAGCAGACAATCGTTTGTTCTATTTATTAAAGTTACGAAACGTCTTCAGAAAGTCACTTTCTTCGTTTCGTCTTAACGTGTTTCTCGTTTTCGCGTCAATCAAAGTATATTAATATATTAGCTGACTCGATATACGATGTTTCGAAACCGATGCATCGATCGTTCTTTTTTGGTACTGAAACACAGCATTCATTTGGCTCGAAAATACCAGTGTCACCCACTACATATTTCAAAGCCAGATTTGTAATTTATTTCGTCCGATATAACCACGAATGGAGGATTCCCGAAGCTCGAAACTGTGCAACGTGGAGCAGGGATTGACAGTTAATTTCCTTCTTTCGATTCGGAAAAACAGTTGGTATGCATTTTAAAGCAATACGTTGCTGCAGAAATATTATCTAAGGGAAGGAATAGGTCATCTGGTTTTGCGCACGAGTATTTGAAAACCGTACTCATCTTCGTTTTCCTAATCTAAGCTACGTATCTACATCTTTTATTAAATTGGAAAACATTTTACATTAATCAACGTTTTCAATAAATGTAATATTATATCGTAAAGTTTGTAACTAATTATAATCTTCTTTCTCGCGATCGAAAAGAATTCCAGTTACAGAGGGGACATTAGAGTGAGCTCTTGAATTAAACTTCGTTAAACTTGAAACCAGATTTGATTAAAGTAAATTAAACTGTAAATTAAAAACCGGTAAGCATTTCTGTAGTTATCCTACAATCAAATTAAATTCTGTATATAGATGATTAACTGTTCTAAAACCTGACCAAAGTATTATAGATTCACTCGAAGGAATCTAGAGCGGCCTGATTTCTGACAGTTCTTAAAACGGCGCCTTTTGTTTCACCGACACTTTTGGCGCACGTTGCAAAACACGAACGATCAATTTGCAAGTGAAATCGGCCGATGCAAATGTTTCAGTCGAAAGAGGCGTCGTTTTGCGTCCCAATTTGCGCCACATAGCCTCACGAAACTTTTCCAGCGTTCTTTGCAATTTTCTAGACTTTTCTCAACAACGACAGAAATCTCTCCTTTTTCCTCTAGAAAAATTGTCAATCTCCGGACTACTGTTACTTCGTGAGATAAAAAAGAGCGTACAACGAGTCTACCTGAGCTGATTCTAAAGGGTGCAGCCTCTATTTTTCTATCTCTAAACTAAATTTCCCAAAGATCTTTCCACGTTATAGGAGAATAATTAACGACAAATTAAAGTCGTTTTTGAAATTGTACGAATTCGCACGACTCTACGAGATTTAACGAAGCTCTTTTGAAATTCGTTTTAAAATGACTTTGCAAGAGGAACTTTCTCTTGTCGTAGTGAAAAAATGTTAAAAATACCAACAATTTCAAATACCTCAACGTACGAAAATATTAATATACGAAGAAGATATTAAAGAGGACGTTTTAACCGAGGAAAGCAGCGTGTAGCTAACACGTAAATTCCCTAGAAATTCCCTAGAGACCTGATGCTGGTAATTAGCGCGTCCCCTCGACAAACGATTTTTCTCACGAGCTCGTTCCATTTTTTTCCCGTGACAACGGAATCTCACTTTGGACGGCTCGAGGGAAGGGAAAGGGTTTAATTTCTTTCACGAAGGAAGCTGCGCCGTCGAACAAAGAGGCCGGCCAATCTATAGAACTCTTAATCGCAATCTCCGCCGAATCGCGCCAAGGCAAAGGCCGGGAAACGTTGCCGGATTACACCGAAATTCTCTGTAATACCCTCTCTCGGCAAGCTCCCCGACAGACACGAACGACACGGAGGCTATTCGCGTTTACGTTCCGTTCGATTCCCTCTGGCTTTGATTAAAAATCGCCCCTTCGCCACGAAAATGTTGTTATCGGTTCCGACTTTGATCCGAGATCAGACGAAATCGGCTAGGATTTTATCGTCTTTTTGCTCGTGATTCTCTTATTTCATTTTCATTTTCTTCTTCTTCCTCTCCATTCCACTTCTTTTTTCCTTGTCTTTTTGTCTGTGAGTGTGTGGTCGTGAATGGAAGCTTGGCTAACATCGATTGACAGAATGGTCGATTATTGGCAGCACTGATTAATGGAAAATTGGAAGGATGATTCGTCGTAATAGAAGCGGACAGACAAGAATTTTTGGCATTTAGTTAATTTAATTGTAGCTCGCAAGTGAAATATCGTTGCGTAATTCTCACGTAGGTGGAGGAAATTCTTTACTCGCGAAACTAACATTTTTGTTATTTACGATCGCCCTATACAACTTGTATTGTAGCGGAGAATCTAAGACGATCGCTAAGCTTCCAAGTTTTCCGTCGATAAGATATCTTCTTCGTCGGGTTTCAACGCCACCTTTTTTACCTTCCTTTCTTTTCTTTTTTTTTTCTTCCTTTTTTTCAATTAAAGAACACTTCGTTTTAAAATTTCGCTGTAAAAGCAGCGCGATAACTCGCTTTGTTAAGTTCAGACCCGAAGTAAGGGCGATAAAAAGTGTGGAGTCCGCGAGACAATGCTCGAAAGTAAGTTTGACATTTCATTCTTTTGTTGAAACGCGAGGAAAAACTTCTTGTTTGTCGGGGATAATTCTGGCACGTGGACGAGCAAAATGGAAATGATGTCTGGCGTCAGAGATGGAGGAAAATGGTTAATAATATTTGATCAGGGGAACGTGGGGTGATGATTCATGACGCAATGCCGGCGCTGTAGGTAGAACGAACCCGTAATAATGACAAAGGATGCGTGGAAATTTTATATTGTTGCGTGACTCTCATAAAACAAATTGCAATATCTCCTCTGTTATTTTATTACTTTGATTGTTACTGCATTATTTCTCATGTTTCCTCCTGTTTCCTTTTAAATACTATCTTTTACATTTTGTTTATACCTGTGAATGCAATTTATTAATAGCAATTAAAACGACAGACTGTTTAAATGTCAGAGTATAAACCTTCGATTTTCTATCTTTCGTTTCTATCGTCACGTACCACTGGACGATATTTCACTCGAAGATTATCGCTTTGCAGAAGCTGTCTGATTTTTTTTGACGTTAGGGATTCGTCGACGCGCGAACGTGCCGAACGTCGACGCGTTCCCTTCGAAACGATGAAATATCGTCGACGTAACGTTCTGTCTTTTTACGCCTACGTTTATTCGTTTGCAGTGGGGCGAACTGCGGAATTCAACGTGCTCGCCGGTTTCACGATTTTGCAAATTTTTCCACGCGTTAGATGGCAAACAGCAAGAAAAGCAAAGCTCGACGATATTGCTGACAGCTTGGTAATTTAGATTTACATTGAAAATACATCCGTACGATACAGCCAAGCATAGCTTTTATTCGACAAATTGAAATATTTATTTTATTGGATTTTTATCGAATCAGTCCGACAAGTGAAATGTTAGTTCGATAAACTTAGCCCGTAAATATCAATATGCAGCATAAATATCATCTTGCTGTGTGTCGTATTAATTCGTACTTTATATTTCCCGTATTTCTCCTATTAATTCACGTTTCCCGTATTTACTATGTTAATTCATATTTTTGTAGTACAACGATGTTACGGCGATGCAAATAAGAACTTTGACAGTTTGAATTAACAGTTTCAAAATGGTATTCTTTAGCTTAGTAATTATCAAGTTTCAGCTTCGATCTCTACCGCAAAATATGTTTTCGTAACTTCAAATTCTTCTTATAGTAATAAATAAAGGTTCGCGTTAATAAATACAAGAAACTATCTTATGAAAAATAATAGAAAATTGATGTGTATCGCTCGAATCCTCAGCTCGTACTCGATACATCTATGACATGTTAATACAACATTTTTGTCTTGTTTTTATTCGTCTTGATATCGAACGAGTCGTTTAATCGCTCTACTTTTAATTTTACTAATTTTCTAGTCATTTTCAAACGATATTAATTTTCATTACACTCGTAACGTACGTTTAAAGAAACTGAAAAATTCGCCAAGTTCGTTTTTCTTTTTAATTTTTTCTCCTTCTTTTTTTATTTTTTTTTTTTTTTTTTTTTTTTTTTTTTTTTAAGGAACTTTCCAATCTCGAAACTTCATAATATGAAATCTAATACTTTCCTTTACTTCATCGTTCGCTTGCTCGAACCGAACTTCCCAAGATACACGAACTTTCTCTTTTAATACCGACATTATAGAAGCACTTCACATTCCATTGCTTTACTGCTCGTTCGAAGAATTTCCAGAGGCTTTTGTAAATAACAGGACAGAAAAGAGTTACATAAACTTTCCTCCTACGAATTACTTCTTCTCCGGTAGATCGATTCGATAGTTCCATTTGAAAATCGATAACCTGCAGCCAGTCGGCCAACTTCTTCGAAATACATAATCGGTTAACCATAAGCAACAGGCAGTCACGTAGAAACTTCTGGCCTTTTACAAGCATTAAAACTTCTTTCTTGGCCGTAGCTCAATCTGTTTTCTCCACTCTCGAAACAAATAATTGCACAGGTTCCCGTTTTTGCGAATAACGCGTTTATTATAAGCAAAACCCTTGTAAACTTCTACGTATAGAAAAATATTGGAATTTTAGACGCTTGGAAGTTAAAGAGGGCGAACTTTCCGAGAACCTGTCAAAGCACCGTGATGCTGCATCTCGCTTATCTTCCTATCTTTGATCTTACAGTTCGCCTAGTATACTTCGGAATAAGTAATCCAACTCAAATGTTTGTTAATCAGTCTTTATTTTATTTTATTTTATTTTTTCTCTGCGTACATTGTCAGAACCTTTTTTTTATTTTCGAGCGAATACATTTTTAAAAGACTTGAATTAATTTCATGTTTATTAAAAAGTAACGAACGAAATTTATATTCGAAGCATATCATATTTGTCTGTTTCCACATCTTTCTCAAAGCTCTGCCATATTAAGAGCGTAGGATCGTTCGTAGTGGACATTTGAAATAATTTTTACCACAATTTAGATGACTTGGATGATAGAAAATTGAACGTTTTTCGTAAATTGATACTTATTTCTCCGTTTGGTGGATAACCGAGTGATAATAGCAAAATTTTGACGTCTTCTTCATCGACCCCCTCCCCTCTCTCTCTCTCTCTCTCTCTCTCTGTACGTATAACGTAAACGTAAAATACCATAGAAAATCGGACGACGTGTAAAAGGATAGGCAAACGGGGAGGGAATCATAGTACTCACGAATGACGAGAAATTTAGAAATTAGAAAGGAAACAGTACGTGATATGAGCGGAGTGCGTTGAAACGGGTGTCGTGGAACGATGGAATCGCGAATGTAGTGGGTCAGTGTACCTGATAATACACTAACCTCCCGAGGGTGGGCCCTGCGGGCCACCCAGCCATCCGGAGGACCAACCTGCAGTTCCTCCTATATTCTGTTGCTGCTTCGCCAACAGTCTGACTGTCAAAGCGTACGTAAGCAACATCACGCCCAGTGGTATGTAAAAGCAGATTATGCTGCCGATCAACTTGTACAGAGGATCCGGTATTTGACACGCGCCGTCCACCAGCACGGAGTCGTCTTCCTGAAACATCGGTATACAGGATTATGCACTTAGTGTCGCGACATTTCGCGTTTAACTTCATCTTTCCATGTTGAATATGCGAAAAATCCATTTTCTATGGTGTCTTTTTTCTTTGATAAAGAGAAGTTGCATTATTAGCAGTTTGGTTATCTATTTATTTTTTTATATTATCGTATTATATATGAAAAACGACGCAGAGGATGTTTCTACGTGTTTCGTGGTATCTGTTAAGGATCTAAGGATTAATTGGAACCCCGCAAATCTTTTTACTACCTTTGTGTTACACCGAGATTTTTTATTACCTCGAATGTCGTAAACATCGTTGCAATTCCGTTCGCAACTAAGACACGGTGCTAGCAACGAGCGTCTCGATTTATCTTCGCGTTACGTTGAACCGTGTAATCCACGAATTTCCAAATTTCTCGTCGAAATGCCCGTGAGCCCGATCAAAGGACAACCACGTTTCCATTTCACCGTAGATTCGCAACGAATACATTCCTCGCAATCTACTCGCTCGTGACGAGATTCACATCAATATACGGCGAATAGATTCCTCGCAGTCTACTCGCTCGTGACGAGATTCGGCCCGATTCAGAGTGAATAGATTCCTCGCGACCTAACAGCTCCATCCAAACCATGCAATTACGTCAAAAACAACCTTGAAACTGTATGATCGATGAATCTCGCGAATGCATTATCTCAACGAACCATACATCATCTCTCATCCGGTATATAAATCAGTTAATGGAGAGCTTTGTTATTTTTGTTGCAGAACACCGGAGCAATGTCCCAGTGTGGTTTCGTTGTTGGCGGAAAGCTACAATCCTCACGTGAGATACGGTGCAGCGATGGCCTTGGGAATAGCGTGCGCCGGCACAGGCTTGAAGGAGGCCATAGCCCTGTTGGATCCTATGACGAATGATTCGGTGAACTTCGTTCGTCAGGGTGCTCTGATCGCGTCTGCGATGATCTTGATCCAGCAAACCGAGGCGACGTGTGCCCGCGTCAAAGATTTCAGGGCGTTGTACGCGAAGGTCGTCGTGGACAAACACGAGGACGTAATGGCGAAGTTCGGCGCTATCTTGGCCCAGGGTATCATCGACGCTGGTGAGTTAACTTTTGAAACGACGTTCATTCTCTTTCGTTGCCGTCATCTTAGATCGCGGATGTTCGTGCAAATTCAGATTTTTATGCTCGCAATTAGAGAAATGAAACGCGAGCGGAGGTTTGTTCTGCGTATTAAATACTATAGCGAGCATTATAATATATCTTCGTTCTTAAATCTCCCACAGGCGCAAAGCTATCCGCGGTCTACTTAAATTTCGATCTCATCTTTGTTTCACAACGAATTCGAATCGCTTTTGAACTTGAAAGCGCAACGTACAAATGCGCGCGTAATTAGAGAGAATTTATAAAATATCCAAAGTATAGTGCTCTCTATGATAGCGGGTAGCTAACGCAATGTTCTATCGAGATTCTAATTGCTTAATTATGCTGTGAAACTTATGAATTTGCGTACAAGTCCTCAGTGTACGTATCGTGTACGTACGCAACGACTCGGTCCGATTTTTCTCAAACTTGAGAAATTTCGCCAACGATAGGGAGATAGAATTCGGCGAAGAATCAGTCGATGAAAGGGCTAGGGTGAAATTGGACGATACTCGATAAGTCTTCTTAGCACGGAAATATAATACAGATGGACGATCAAAGGTTCTTATTACGAAGCTTGTCCTCTCGTCGACGGGAAATAGCGAAATCGAAACTTCTCCGTTTATCGTTGCAGCGTCGGTTGTTGCGACGTTGTTTGAGGGATAAGTTGCAAGCTGATCGCTTCCTTTTGAAGTGTCTGATACGTTCGATGTGTCTGGATGATTGCGGATTTGTTTTATCGCAGTGCAGGTTATTTTTCAGTTCCGATGCTTTCGATATCGTGGAACAACTGAGTTACGAGTTTCTTTGTAACGCGAAGAAATAGTTTTTTTTTGGTAGTGGAAGGTCTCAAGCAGAATATTATTCGAAAGGAATATTGCAATTCTTTTTTAACGTAATACAGGAATTTATTAAAATTTATGATATGGGGCGATTTTCCTCTTAAAACGTGAAACCCATGTGGCAGTTTTACGTATTGGACTTCGAGAATCGTACAGGTACTCCAAGTATTATATTAAGTTGTCCGGAGAGTGTCTTTCTTTCGTGTTTTTTACAACAATGCAGCTTCGTACAAACGTGAAACCAAATGCGTGAAATGTCGCGGTGTTTATCTCAACAGAACAAAATGGATCGTATGAAAATAATATAAAAGAAAAAACGTTGTGCGTCTATTATTTCCTCATAAAACGAAAGAAACTTTTCGGGCAACCTAATAATTGATAAAGGGAACTAATTAGTGTATCGTGGTACACAATGGAACGAGAAAGAAGATTTAAGTTGTACGAGTTACGTGTAGCAATTGCGCATTGTTATTGCAAATGTATTATTGCCACTAAAAGTCTAAATATATGCGAAACGGATTCTCTATCTCTATTTTAAACAATAATGGAGCGAAATAGTTCAACTAGGGAATTACACTTGAAGAAGTTGGGTCATAAATTTGATCAAGGCAGGCGAACTAATTAACTTGTCCACCGTGTTTCCCCTGCAAATGTGTAATTTATCGTCTGCAGGTAAGGCAATAGCAATTATTTAAACATCTTTTAATTGCTTATTAATGGAACGCGAACGTTCCTAATGAATTTATGAGAGGGTTAAAGACTGCAAAAATATACAGAACGCACACACTGTACGAAAGGTCCGCTATTTATTGCATTAGGTCGCAACGTATTGAACGTGCAATCTTGAACATGTTCGTATCGACGACGTAAGGCGTAGAGTATAAATTGAATTGAAGGATTCTGAAATTAAGCGATCTATTTTCTAATCACTTATAACCCAACGATATCATAAGAGAACATCCTAAACTTCAAAACATACCTACAAAGACAATACCTACTTATCGAAATATCGCGTGACGAAACCGAGATGGTATTAAACGCGTTAGTTTATTAAAGAGACGAGCGATAAGATTATAATAGTCGGTGTATATTAAAAATCACTTCGAGTACGAGTACAGAAATAGTGTTCGTCGATTGTAATCGTCGCTCTAAACACTCTCCCACCTAGAGAACATGTTCGTCTATTTCTATCGGCCAGTGAACTTAGAAAAAGTTCAAATGTGATTCCTGTTGACGATAACTCACAACGGCGATAATGTTTTTGTCCGGAGTTCGTTTATTCTTGAAGCTCGCGAATGAAAACAACGTTGACGCTCTAAGGCACAACAATATGAGTCACTGCCGATTCGAATCGTCCGATGACTCACGTGCCGCTACAAAACAATTCAATATCTTTCGCGAAAGAAAACATTTGAAAAACTGCCGCGACATAGTTGGATATCTCGCGAGTTACGATACATTTATTTATTTATTAAACGGAGAGAATCTTTGACTAGGCCCCATTTCTTCGATGCTCATAAAAATATGAATTTGCATATTCAATATTCGCTTGTACGTAAGAATGATAATGGTTCCAGGTGGCCGAAACGTGACGGTATCGCTGCAATCAAGAACAGGTCACACGAACATGCTGGCAGTGGTCGGTGCATTAGTATTCACCCAGTACTGGTATTGGTTCCCATTGGCCCATTGCTTGGCTCTGGCCTTTACTCCGACTTGTATAATCGCTCTGAATGCTCAACTAAAGATGCCAAAGCTGGAAATTCGTTCGAACGCCAGGCCAAGCGTCTATGCCTATCCCGCGCCTCTCGAAGAGAAGAAACGCGAGGAAAGAGAGAAGATCACGACCGCTGTCCTCAGCATCGCTGCCAGAGCTCGTAGACGTGAATCCGAGAGGCGTGCTCGCGATTCTCACGAAAAAATGGAAGTGGTGAGTTCGAACAATTTTCTCGAATATTTCGTCGTTCAGTCGTCGAGCGGTTGTCGTATTGTCAACATTGATCGGGTTCGTAGAGTCACGAGCGAGAGGTTGAGAGAGGGGATCACAAATAGTGGGGAAATTTTGAAGTTGAGAAATTAGTGGACGAAACTAAACTTAGATATTAAAGTGCCAAGATATTAAAATACGTAAGATATATTATATGTATTTTTAAAGGCTTAAAGTTCCGGATAAATAAACCTCTCGTACACGGTTTCCGGTGCTTATCTAGTTTTTAAAAAACGATGCACTTGTATCCCACTTTTCCACTAAGCCCTCAAACAGTCTCGCAGATATCTTTGATAAATCTCAGAACTCTTCACAATTTTCCTTCCTCTCGTCTCGCTTATGCGATGTTACCTCCGCTCCTTGCACGATTTTCTTTCCAGATAATCGTAACTGATTATCTCTCCGGGTCATCCGTTTTCCTAGAGCGAAGACCAATCTCTTAACGCACTGACTCGCCGCAAAGCCAGATAAACGATGCTTCTACAGGCTGGAATTGCTTCCTTCTTTTTTTTATTTTCGTCGTTTAATTTTTAATCGCAGGATCCGCCAGAGACAACGAAGGAGACTGTCGAGGCGGCGGCCAAGGAGAAAGAAGAGAAGAAGAAAGAGAAGGAGCCAGCGAAGGAAGTGAAAGAAACGAAGGAAAAGGTGGAGAAGAAGGGCAAGGACGAGGGCGAGAAGACGACAGAGAAGGAGAAAAAGGAAGCTGAGCCTAACTTCGAGATCCTTCAGAATCCGGCTCGCGTGCTGAGACAACAGCTGAAAGTGATACAATTGGTAGAGGGTAGTCATTACGCGCCTGTCAAGGACATTCAGATCGGCGGTATCGTCATGGTGAAGCACATTCAATCGGATACCGAAGAGGAACTCGTGGAACCAGTAGCCGGTAAGTCGATACGTTTTAAAGAAATTGTTTCTCTGCGATGACACCGAAAATGGCCATTAAGTTTTTGAGAAAATCGTTTTATTATCACATTTATTTCTGTCTTTATATATAAGTTAAGTTACGCATTAGGGAAACGCAGTTAAAGAAGAATTTAAACGAAGAATACATTTATTTCGTCGTTTCTGTTGGAACGTATCGAAAATGTAGCAAAATGGAAATTATTTCAGGAGGATGAAATGAAATTGATTGAACACACACGATAACGATACGCATTCGTGAAATACCAATTTAAACGTATTTACTGTTTATCACGAGTAACAACATCTACAACGATGAACATAAGAATAAGTCTGATGTAACGAATGTTTGACAGAATTGCCCAAGAGTTTGACAATTCGATTGACGAGTTAACTCGTCTTCCACGATTATCAGGTTATACGTTGTTATACTTTGAAAATTACATTTCTCCTTCATTCACATTCTCGTTGACATAGTTCTAAGTTAGCAGATTCTTCCCTCTTCTGTTCCTCGGAAGAAAATTTCGCACCGATAAACGTCAAGAAACCTTCACACGAAACAGGCAAAGCGAACTTCAATATTTGTCTCGCGAATAAGAACTTTCTAAAATCCAAAAGGTAGATATTTTGCCCACAAAATGTCTCACGCGGTTTTCCAACGATCAGAACTAAGAAACTCGTTCATGGAATTTCTTAATCGATAGATGAGCTTCCTGAAAGTCAAACTCATCGACTATATTCTTTGCGTCTCAAATTTTCTTTGCTTGTAAAAATTATCGCGGAAAGCCAATTACTGTCTTGTCGTCAGTCGATTGTCTGTAGCGCTCGCCGAATTGATTCGCTTTTCAAGAAAGCTTATCGTCGCTTTAGGTTCGATTATGGTCGTTATGTTCCAGCTTATGGCCCTCATCCGGAAGAAGAGCAAGAAGCGGAACCCCCAGAGCCATTCGAATATACCGAAGATTAAATGGCGTGTGGCAGAAATTCTTCTTGTGGCTCTATCGACGCAACACGGATCATTCGTTCACGCTACGCACTATAGTTCACTGTTGATAGAAGCAACACGGGAAAAATACTATGGCCATTTCCTCTCCGATTCATGTAACGCCTACAGCGACACCTCCTATCTCTTATTTTTTGTATAGTTAATTTTATCATCGTTAAGCGGCAAATTCTCGACATCGTTTACTGTATACGGTTTACAACTGCTGTTTCATTCGAGTTTTAATAAATATATTATTTGGTCTAACCGCATATACGTGTATGTGTTATTAATCCAAAGCTCGTTCTCGTTTTAATATGACCGAAAATTGCGGAAAAATGCGCATACGAGAGAATTCTGTGGATAGTTGTATAAATTTTCAGTCAGAGATTTTGTTCGTTCGCGCGTTAACTTCGTGCTAAATTTCCATAGTTTTTTAAGTAAATGTATTGCAAAGTTCAAAGCAACTTTTTGAAAAATCTCGGAATTTTTTTTTCCATTCTCGCTATATGGATAGAGGATTGAAAGCTGGGGATTTAACTTTACATAGATTCTTTTTGCAACTAGTTTTACGTTGTACGCAATTCTTGACACTCAGATTTTACGTTTACAGGATTCTTTTTAATTATTTTAGTGCATACAAAGGATCTACGATACGTTTTATGAAATAAACGAAGATAATTTTAATAATTCACCTCGTAATTAATAATGAAACGAAATTAACGATTAATAAAAGAAGGTTTCCGATGAATAATTTCTACCGTAACAATATTTTAACAATTTCTTGAAGTAAAGTACTAAAAGGTAAGTGGATTTTACAAAATTTTCACGTAATGCTTCCATTACTTATTCTGTCTTCATTCCACGCATTATCTTTTCTGTTGCTTATCGTGGACTATTTTCAATAATCCCTTTTAAAATAGCATTTCGATATATTTTCCGGCTTTTCTGCCGACTTATCTTCCAACGTAATATCATGACTCTTGAATTCGACAAATCAACATTTACATAAGCTTCCTCAAGCGGTGAATTTATATTTTCAGCAGCTGTTACGATACGCTTTCAAAGTCGAAACTCATAAAAAAGTTACGCCAGTATCCTGTTGATTCATGACGTCGAATAATGAAGTTCTAACAACTTTATTTTAAATCTTCTAAATATTCAACAGCCGTGCATTGTATTGGATTTTTTCCTCTCCTTTAACCAGCTTATATTAACCAAATATCTGACAAAATTTCGAATACGATTAAACTTTCCACAAATAAAATTTCATATGCACGAAAGTAATATGTATGATGATATACGCTATATTGCTTTTGCCATTATACCATCTAGATTATTTTCTTCTCAAGGTTACATATCCCCAAGTTAACGATTCTGGTGCACGATTTTTAGCGCGAACCTTGCCAGCTAAATTAATACGGAACAAATAGTTGAAAAGCGAAGAATAAATTAACGATAGTGCACCATTTTTCGAATTTTACTTCGTTGATCCAAATATGTGGTTGTCGCGTCACTGCATTCCGAGAACTTACGCTTTCGAGCATAGCACACATACAACAGCAATTTCCTTTGCTCTCATGAATTTTTGACAAAAGAGTTCTCCAAGATAGCAGAATCCTGAGTTGACCTTTTTCGAACTAATCCTACGTTCTACAGAATACATAATACGTGCTGGTCTGAATCGTTTGGTCGATACTGTATTTCATTATATGAGCCAGAAGCCACATTGAACAACTCCATAAATCGAAACACTGCGATAAATGAGCTTATAGAAGAGAGTGATTCGTTTCTTGAAAATGGATTTATTAATCGTCTACCTGGTTAATGAATTAGAAGAATTAATAAAAGAAAGTGGAGTTGATCAATTTAGATAATACGTGCGTTAGTACGTTAAAGTGGACAGATGTTGTAATATCATCCTAATTACAGTACCACTTGCATTAATTCTAACATACTTCGTACAGTAACTTAAATAGATGTTCCGATGACTTCACAGGAAAACGAGAAACGAGATTGGTATCAGGGACGATTGATCGGATCACGTGTGATTTCTTTCTAAAAAAAAAAAAACATCGCGATTCATCTATCCGCCCCTTTATCGATATTCTTCTCTTCGACGAGATATTGGCGTGTCGTATAGAGCGATTGACGAATACCTTCATCCGTAACCTCCATCCAAAGCGATCGACTCAACGTTCATCGAACGGTCAGGAAACGAGCGAACATGCCGTTTGAATTCGTGACTCCGTGAGAGGTCTAAACGAGGGTTAGTATCTGCGAGGAAAGAGACGTGTTTTCGTGGAATAAAAGAGCTCGCTTCATTGTCAGTCACTGATGACAAGACACTGGTCAATCAAACTGCTGGGACCAGTGTCTATACGCGGTTCCGTGAAACTTCGTTTATAAACGCGTGGTGGTAATTTATTAAACGAGATAATCGGAGGTGAAATAAGATTTATAATATTGGGTTGGCAACTAAGTGATTGCGGATTTTGCCAATACCACCTAATGACAATGTCTTTTATCCAACTTTTACAAAAGTTCAATTCAGCTCGTTCTGATCTTGCCAATTTAATTCGAGTATCAAGATATATCATTTATCGCTTTCCTCTATACGTAACTGTATTTTTCATGATCGTTCGAGAAGTTTCTTCAATACCACAATCCGCAATCACTTAGTTGCCAACCCAATAGAATAAAGAAGAAAATGTGGCTTGTAGTTTCATTCTTTACTCATCCTATTCGTTTCCTTATCGAGTTTTTATTAAAATTTGATGAAAAAACTTTTCGAACGATCATGAAAAATACAGTTACGTATAGAGGAAAGCGATAAATGATGTATCTTGATACTTGAATCAAATCGGCAAGATCAGAACAGGTTCGTTTGAACTTTTGTAAAAGTTGGATAAAAGATATTAGTAAATAGATCATATTTATAGCGTAGGTAGTATATAACAGGCCATTTCAAAATGTGTGGTACTGTACATTTTGTGGAATGAGTTATTATCTTAAAAAATTGAACGTTGATTGAAAGATCTCTTTTCATTTATAATATCAAGCTTGTTTACCCATAACCTTTCACTACGTACACGGAAAATGATAGTCTCAATCGAGGCACACTCTCTCGTCCTATTCTATTTCTCTTTTGTCCCTGCTATTATGAAATTCACTATATCTATCGATACATTTCCAAACAAATTTTTTACAAAATATCGATGAAATTTGATACGCAATCACTGGATTCATTTCACTTCTACCTAAATTGTTTTACCGTCAACGAATCCGAGTCTATTAAAAACAGACGGTACAATGATATCAATTTCTATAATAGAACGAAAAAGATTTGAACGTTTTGCGCACAGTATTTCATTTCATATAGGAAATGAATTTTGAAATGGATAAATTTTTATTTTCTAACGCTTTTTGTAATTGTTGACTGGGTCGGACAAATTATAACTATCCTTTCGATTGTTGGTTTCCTGTTTTTAACGCATTGTAATGTTTGAATTTGGTATACATTCCCAATATACGTACATTTGCAAAAGTTAAAATTTGCTATTGCACGTTTACATTCACAAATTTTTATATTAGCAAAGGTTACATTTACTGTCGCACTTGGATTTATAAAAATTGAAAATTAAAATTAACTCTAAAGCTCATTTACAGTAGTTAATTTTCAATTCCATGGTTGAATTTTTTCGAATTCCTTTAAATAATATAACAGCCAGTTAACAGAACGATAGATCAAAGCTGTCACTCGACTCAAAGCCTGCAATAAATATTTCATAACATTTTAATTTTTGTCTTCAAATATGAATCGTGACAAGAACGCAAGAATTTCCAATTAATGTAGAAAGAACATAGGTTAAAGGTATCCCTGAAGAACTTTTCCAACTTTCCACCAACGACATCGTAAATAAATCATTACGGAAATGAGGTTTCCTTTACGATCGAATTCCCGCGATTTTTTATTACGCAATTTTTGCTCTTTAGTCTTCTGACATGCAGAGTGCGCTGCATGCGGTGATCGCGAACGTACGCGATTCGAGTGCGCGGGTACTAAATGATCTTTTCGTATTTTGCCGTGTCGTACAAAGTGATTTTGCTTTCGAAAATGTCTTACCACGAAACAGTAACGTTAAATAAACTAAATACTTGAAATTTCACCGGTTAAAAATGATGTGCGCGTAATGTGTATACCGCGAATCAAATGTAAACACACGGTGGGTGCCATATTGAAAAATTTCGCGCGTTTTGTTGTGTCAGAATACTGTTTCTTAATTTAAATATTCAATATATACAAACATATTACGATGAATCTTTGATTGTTCGAATTAATGTTGCTTCTGAATGATCAGATAATCATTGTGTGATGATCAGGTTCGAAAAATCGTACGATTCGTGTCGCAATGTCAAATTTCACGCAAAGATGATGTGTAATTTATTACGTATTGTTATTTTTGTGTGTTTCAATTATCCTCTTCTCGTCTCGCAGCGTACTTTCTCAATGGTTTTGAGTTGCTAACATGCATCGCGTTTCCTTTAAAGTTCTTTAAAGTAAGGTTAACCTGGTCTTGTGTTTCGTCCATATCATATCGATATTATTTACTGTGTTAAATATTTCTGGATTCTCATTGGTCCTTTCAGAAAGATGTCCTTGCGATGCATTACCTAATCTTCTAGTCAATTATATCGAATATTCTATGATTTTTAATGCAATCTTATATATTATTTAAACTCGTTAAAATTTTCATTTCGAAACGTGTCGTTAACATAGTGTTCGTGCACAACGCTACAGTGATCTGAATTTCCATTATCGTGTGACAGGATTAACGTAATCGAATGTTCCAGCAACGGGTGTTTGGATAATCGAGGATCCGCTTCACTAATATTTGGTAAGTTTGTAGTTGTTTGGTTATGTGTTATATATGACATAAGTACAACTTACTTTGTAGTTTCAAGAATTAATTTCTACCGAATGAGTCGTTATATATTACACAATATTACTCTCTAATTTCTTCGGTTTCTACAAAAATGAAATATATTATATATTGTATCGATCTAGTATGGAATGTCGACTACTTGAGATGATGAAAGGATAATATATGTCTGGTATTTAATAAAGCAGTTAGGCGGGTTGTAATGTGAAATTAATATTGTTACTCTCATACTTCCTATAAATATGTGTTTAAATAGCTCGTTCGAGGAAATAGAAAGAAATATATGATAATACAAAATAATTACGAAAATATCTGTACCGCGACGATCAAAAAATTATATAAATAGTTTCCTTCGCTTTAATATTTTCTTCGTTAAAAAATTTTCCGAAAAAAGTAGGATTCTGAGTTAACGTTTCCTTGAAATTCTTGAATTTGATGGAACAGGTAGCGGCAAAGAAATTAGAGTTTAATATTATGCGCGTATAGAATAAAAATATAATTTATTAATAGAGTCGATCTAAATGTTGCGCACTTAACATTTAAAGAAGCCTACATACATTATCGATGAAAATCGACGTGATAATTCACGCGATATAAATATTAATACACATAAAACGAATTTGAATTTTATAAAGTTTTTTTCTCGCGATACTCGATGCATTCTAAATACCTGAATTTGCATTATAATACGAAATTCTTTCCTCCTAATTTTCTTCCTCGAGGCAAAAGTTTCAAGGAAACAGATACTACGGGCAAAATTTGGAATACAATTTTTCCCAATAAAATTCATCGCGCCTGCAAACATTCCGCCGCTTAAAACAACGCCTTGAAATACAAACCATCGATTATTAATTTTACGCGCGGCGTGTTGGCGCCAATTTCGTGCATGCTACGCGTGTCGAGGGAAACGCGCGAATTACCATTCGCAATTCGAATTTCCATAGACGAAACACGGACCGAAATTCATCGTTTCTGCAGCCAGAGCCGTGTATTTGGCTATGAAATGGTTCACGATGTTAACGTTCGAGGATGCAACCGCGCACATTAGATATGTTAGACTGTTTGTGAACGTTTTTTCGTACGTTGCCCGCGTGTATCGAATTTCTCCGGTTCGCGTGAGAATATCCCACGTGTTCAACAAAAAACACTCGCCTTCTTTAGTCGCGTGCATCGCGAAAATACTATTTCTCTCGCTACGGAACAGACTTCTATCGTTTTCGATGTTTTCTCCTCGCGGGAATTACAAAGCCGCGAAGATTGATGACTGTTGGAACGATCGAAATGAAATTATCGGGGATTGGAGATTTAATTGCGTGAAAATTGTTTCTTTTTTTTACAATCTGTAATCTTTTCTTCTGATTTAGAAGAAATATTCCGAGCACGTTATAGTACATTTATGTAAAATTCGGTATCAACTTTTACATAAATTCTTCTTGAAGCGTTAGTGAGAAAATATTTTTATTCGAAACGTGGAATGGAAACGCAACGAGGTGGAAATGTAAACCACTAGAAAGATAATAAGTTTATTAGTTAAATATCTCGACCACAGTTGATAAAACGTTCGTACATCGCGATAGAAAAAGAGCATTTTTTAGAAATTTCATTTGTTATAATTTTCATATCTGGTTAAGTTAAAACGCTACGTCGTTCTCATTCCTTTTTCCTCCGAGCATTTCCCACGTATTCTGCATCTTGAACGACTTATTCAAAATAGTGATAGAATAAAAGCGCACACGGACTTTAGAAATATCAAGTTCGTAAGGTATTTCCAATTTTGCTTAAAATTGCACGTACGATAAACTAAGATAAAATAAACCGGAATATAATCTATTGGAACGAAAAATTATTTTTTAATAATTTATTAAAGTAATAGAGATCAGAGTAATTAGGGAAACGATATTTTAAATTTCTCATCTATTTACTTGAATTTCAAATATTACGAAAGATATAGAAGTTTTCAAGGAAGTTTCATCAGTTATATCGTAAACGTGGATTTCGAAAGTTTTTCCCATTTTGCAGAAATACGAATGCTCAACGCTGCATACATAAGTATGTACGTCGATTCTGAATCCAATTTACACTTCTGCCTTTCTTGCTGCTCTCTCAACAACATTTCTTATTAAAAGACGTTTGTGCATTCATGGCATAGAATTTTTATTCCTACCGAGAGATGCCGATAAGAAATGGCGAAAACAATCCTGTGAAGTGGCAGATGCTCTCGCAAATTGTTTGCAGTTTCGAATTAAGGCGAAGCAACTGCTGGAACAGCAAACGCAAGTAGCGTTTACTTAAGACGAACGAGAAACTTTGCCGAAATCAATGAATTTAAGAATAAATCGGTCAAAGTTTTTCCAACAATTTCCTCGATGAATCTCGCCATAACTTACGAATGTTCTTGAATATTCGACTGATAATAAACAGAATTATAGCAATCACCTGTGAATCATCGCCGGTATCGGTCGAATATTAAATTAAAAAAGAATCAATACAAATTTTTATTACTAAAAAATGTCTATTACTCTGTGAATTAGATTGTAAATTTCCAAAAAAAAAAAAAAAATCACGTTTTACTTCTGCGGTTTTCGTTCGCATAAACACCTGCACCGCACGCGAAAGGGGTGCGTAAAACGTGTCGTCGTTTCGTTAAAACGACATCCAACCGTAAACGACGAGCATCGGGTGTCCATGGTACGTTTGGGAATTAATATTGTTCGAATCGCGTTTTAATCCCAGTTGGGTTAATTGGAAGCGCGTTGGTGTGTTCGGTTGTTAGGCCAGCGTGCCACGTTCCCGCACAGAAACCGTGCTACATATTTCAGCGAGTTTAATGAGTACACGAGGAGAATAGGAATTAATAGGGCGGAACGGGATAACTTTTCTTGCCATTAAAAATTACAGCTGTTTGCGAGTCTCTCCGTGAGCCGCTAGCCGAGTGCTTTCTGACAGACAAACCCGTAAGCTCGACGAATACATCGCTTCGGTTGTCGTCGATTCGTTTCTTTTTTAGCAAATAAAAAACATGCCTTGCAATGATGTTTGAAAAAATAGAAATTTTTATTCGAAAATTGTACAGGATTGCTGGGTCGTATATATACACGTGGCGGATAAAAGAAAATGTAAAATCGAATAATCGAATAAGAACGATCTATTGGATTGGCGACTAAGTGATCGCGGATTTTGTCGATATCACCTAATGACAAAATCCGCAATCACTTAGTTGCCAACCCGATATTAACAGATTCAGCAACAATGTCAGATCTTAGCCGCAGAATTGAATTGTGCGATGCTTTGTTAATGCTATAAAGAGCAGTTCGATGGAAATGATTTACTAATAGAGTGGCGACAATTAGAAATTTAAGACATGGGTGAATCTAGGTCAGATTTATAACGAAGAGTTAGATCAAAACGAACTACTAATAAATTCATGGCAATTAGCCTGTTTTGATTCCAGTTAGCAATTCTGAATTTCTGATGAGTCTGCGCGCGGTACATAGCAGAGTTTTACATATTAAAGCTAATGGTACGCGATTTTGGCATAGATGAGTTGTATAATAAAACACCATTGGATATCGATTTAAAACACCAAAATTATTTAGTAGCTTGAGAAGAAAAAAAAATTGGATTCGAAAGAATTAGAGATTTGCGGCTCTCGCAGACGGGAAAAATGTGATTTAAGAAATATAATGCCTAAATAAATTGCATTTATCAATTTTCAAATATATATACCGCCGCTAGAATATTATTAATTTACCGCTAAAAATAACAAGAAAGATAATTCGTTCATTTAGTTATAAACTGTTTTCTATCAGATTCTATATACGTTTTATTTCCATAATATCGGATTTTTGTAATCGCATGAAAGTACCAGCAAATGATAGGAAATTCAATAGAATTCGATCAAATTAATAAATGCAACAAGAAACGCGGTGGTGTACAAATGCATTTTGTAGCCACTTTACGTTCACAATTCCGTGATATCAACCTCGAATACTTGAACTCTCGTTCATTAAGACTCGATGAAATTATTGTTGCCACCCGGTTAAATCGTCTTTAGGACGAAGACTTTCCCAAGAAGACACTGGCGATCTCATAAAAGATTTCAAGTTCGTCGAACTGGAAAATTAAATCGCAGATAAGACATTTTATGACGAAGGTTGTCGCAGTTAAGACTGTGGTGTTTCCGCGAGTATTTCAGTCGATCGAGTTTCTCATTGGATCGAGAATAGAACGATTCGATCATCCGGAATGTTTCTCACAGTCTCGTTACAATTATCCAGTTTCATTTGACATTTATCGTATTTTGTATTTGCAGGCGATAAAAGTAGAAAGAAAAAAAAAATGAAAACGTAACGCGAAATGTCGCAAATACGTTGAACCAACCCAGGCAAATTATATTTTATTAAAAAGCTGCACGTTTATCGTTCTACTGGCGAGGCACGAAATTTGCAGAACGAGATTTCGTAACTAGGTGAATTGGAACTACACCGATGACAGTGGCTTGGATTCCGTAAAAATGCAAATATGAAATTCCGTGAAACATTGGCAGGGAGTTTTGACCTGGAAAATTCAACGACCCAATTTATCATTTGAATTTTCCCACGGAAGGCGTCAGGATTTGGATGTGGAAAATTATCCGCATTTCATTGTCTGCTTCCTTGTTTGTCTACCGTTTTCGTGTTATTTCGTTGTTTGCTTGAAATTTTCAAGAATTTATCGCAGTAGCTATTTTTAACTGGCTGTTAAACGTTTGAAACTGCGCGATGTAATTTATTCTACGAGTGGGATATTTATTACTATCCTCGTACCAACTATTACATATTTATTTCTATCACCTTGTTTAACAGCCATTTTAAAAATTAGAAATAAAGCATAGTTTAATCGATTATAAATATATAAAATTAGAAATAAATAAATAAATAAATTTTTTAAATGTTCATATTAATCAATACAGATCTTCCAATGGTTAATATTTATTTCTGTCGCTGGGCATCATAGAAATCTCTTTAAGTTAAGTTAAGTTAGACGTTTTTTAATATTCAATTAGACACCTGTATTTTACAAGCTTCCTCGAGCACGCTTGATTCGGTAAAAAATAATTTCCTTTAGAATATCAACTCTACAGAATTCTTAGTAATTCAATTTCAAGTTGCCACAATTTAATTTGAAATTTGTTTCAAACTTGCGTAAAGGAAGGAAACGTTGTATAATATTTTCCCATTTCTTACGAGAATCTATTTTAAAGCATCCCTTTGTTCGAAATGCAATTGTGATACAAAAGAAACGATCCTATTCCGAATGAGATTTCCAGTAAGAATTAAACAAACTTAAGAAAGTAACGACGAGCGAGACACATCATCCTACGATATTTTGTATACTTTTATTCTTGCCTTTTTATTTTTAATTTCGTCTTAATGCTGGCTTGATCGTAATTAATACTTAGCGGCCGACACTGTCCCGATAAAATTTATAATAAAAGTTTGCCATGAGATACATGCAGATAAAATATTTAACATTGGATAGCAACGATATCCTTGAACTCCTTTTCTGCAAAACTTTTCAGAATAATGTTCTTGAAGTGGCTGCCGGTTCTTTGTATTTCATAGATTTTAAAAGCACTTTTATAAGGTAGCCTTCTACACGCATTCAGTTTCTACGATCCTTGTTGGAAATACACGAGCGAAGAAAGAGCTTTATGTTTCGTGTAGCACGAAAAGCCCGTGAAATTCCTGTCAATGGTTTCATAAACGAGTTATTGGAAAACAAAAGCTGTTTAATGCGTTTTTCTTTCCCATCTTTTTATACGCTCGCTCTGATCTAAATTTTCTAATTGATGCCTCATACACTATAAATTATATATTAATTCGAAAGAATACTTTTCTACTTTCTCTTTTGAAAGCAAATTATTAAACCAAATTACCACGTGCGTACATCGAGATATCTTCTATTCTATATATAGTATCGTGGACAAATGGCTTAAGAAATATCGGGTGAACCATAAACAATGTTGCGACAAAGTCTAAGTGCCGACAGGCCTGTCAATGTGTCGTCGGTGCTTCGGTCGAATAATTACGCGGAAAAAAGCCTACGTGACCATGACCTCGGACAAAGGGATGCTTAACACTTTGACTGCCACGTTGGTCATAATGACCGGCCACGGTCTCTCCTGTGACGCAATGGTGGTCATCGGTGATCGGAGGGCTTGAATTTCTTACAATTGTAAAAATTGAATGAAAATTGACAGTTAGGGAATTTTGAATATAACCGATAAATAGAAGATACTTTGAAGTAAAAAGTGCCCCATTGGACGATTAAACATTTTTATTCGAACATCGATAAAAAAAAAAAAGAGTACAAATCTTGCATCTAACGGTGCATTGTGTTTGCGTCCATATCTTTGAGAGGTAATCTACGAATATTATTATAAACACAGCTTAGAAAATAATCGTAAACGCTGCTTTATAATCGTATAATTGAAGTTACAAGTGTGAACATACCTTGCTATTATATATAGAACGAGCAAATACCGTTTACTAATATCTTCTACACGTTTCAACGATATATTCCATACGTTTTACTTACAAAGAAATAACGAAGGCGAATGGTTTGTTGAAATAAACGAAGCCTCGTTACAATATGTCGCTATCGACTGTTACCAAGGTGCCACGGTGGTCGCCCGTGACCACCAATGAGTTAAACGGTCCATTAGGGAAGAACGTGGTCTTACATCGTCAATTTATTATTATTTCGCCATTATATGCTTTGAATAATAAAAATACTCCCGTAGCGTCCTCAGCGAAACATGTGATTTCGGTGTGGCAGTCAAAGTGTTAAGGGAGAAAGACGAATTAACAGTCAGCAGTTGAGTGAGAAGTCGGCGTATTGTCAGCGTTGTCGAGGAGGATGGTGTGCGTGGAAGAGAGCGTTGGAACCGTGGCGACGAGAGTTGTAAATTAACTATTTAATTGTCTTAGTTATAGCACATTATCGTATTGAATTCACGTTAAATAACCATCGTTTCCTGTTTAATATTTCTGAATAAATAAGAAAATCCTACATATATAAACACCATTTCGCCTTGCGGAGAAAAAAAATCCCAAAACACTCTGTATAACGCGTATAAAACGCGTATAAAATGCGTGTATAACGCGTATAGAATGGAATGCCTGGATATCGCGTGTTTTTACGTTTTTACGTAACCCGGCATCGATTGTTTCGTCTTAAGTGTCTCACCTTCGAGTACATGAGACTGAGAGGCAGGCTCATGGCGATGCTCAGTACCCAGACGAAGCTGATTTTCAGCATGACCCGCCGCCTGGTTTTATTCCGGCCGAATTTCATCGGGTACCGTAGACTCAGGTACCGGTCCACGCTTATGGTGCACAAGTGCATGATGCTCGCCGTACATAATAATACGTCCAGGCAGATCCACGCGAGGCAGTAAACTGACGGCAGAGGGAAGTATCCTGTAATAAAAATGAATGTTGCTCTATTAGACGCGCTGATTATGCAACTCTATTAAATTCAAGCGTCTGATCATTTGCACTTTGCAATATTTTCCTTCGCTACTCGCACCAGCGCAAATTTACCGCGCCAACGTTCTTGTCTTTTAATTAGATTGTTTACGAGTAGTTGTATACGATTAACCAATATCATCGTAATCTACACACCGCGATTAAATTATCTCTCGTCAGGCGTTAGAATTTCATTGTAAAGTCCAGTATACGATTCTATGTCGCATCAAGGAGGAGGGATTTTCGCGTGAAGACGATAAAGGCAACCGAGTTTTCGAAATTTTTGTTAGACTTAGAATTTTTGTTACTGGTTATATAGAACTAGACTCTTTTGAGATGTAAGTATCGTGGATATAGCCGTGAAGTAGAAATGTAATCTTTTTATTTTAATTTTTTTTTTTATTGTCTACTGTATAGCGTTTGTCACGGACATCCGAATGCAAAGGTTAAGAAATTTTGCTAAAGTCAGGTAGTTTACGTTGGGATGGAACCAATTTTTTGGAGAGAGAAACATGGAACATTGGAAAGTTGCAGCGTTTAGAGGAGAAACGTACTTCTTTTCCAGCAGATAAATAGAGTTGACGTTGTTTAGAAAAGTATTATGAGTAAATAATCGAATAAAAATTGTTCCAATCCCCGGAGAAATTTGCAACAAGATGAATCAGCTTCGTTCGAAATTGATTGATCAATTAGTTTTCCAGTTATCGTGCGCGCCAGTTTGAAAAGTTATTAAACGTGGCGGTATTCAAAAGTTAATAAACCGCAACAAGTATAAATAAATAATCGAATAAAAATTTTGTTCAATCCCTGGCGAAATTTGCAACAAGGTGAACGAGCTTCGTTCCAAATTGATCGATCGATTAGCTTTTTTAGTTATCGTGTACGCCGCAGTTTGAAAAGTTATTAAACGCGACGATGCTATTAAAAAGTTTATAAACCGCAAGAAGAATAAAAAAAAATTACATCCGTCCTTGAGGACCATATTTACAGCCGAAAATGACTATGCAGCGGTCTGCCCAAAAAAAGAAGTTCATAAGATCACTTCGTCACTCCCCTGAGATTCTCAACACGAATTCACAAACGTTCAAAGTTTCTCGCTATTTTACCGCTAAAATCACGTTTCTTCTGAAAGCTTCGCGAGCCAAGCTGTACGTTCCAACGAAACCAATCTTCCAGAGATCTCAACGAGGATTTTCCCCGCCGGGAGGAACGGCGCAGCCACTCGACAAAATATTTGACGAGCAATTAGGAAGTTCGAATCCGGCGGCTGTGGGTTCCGACGCCCGTTGTCCGCAAAAAGCGCAAGCTACGCGCCAGGATTGATCGGAATCTCAGTGCGACGATGGCACGTGTGATTTCTCGTTCCGTGTTCGCGAGAGTTTCCGGCGGATCGGATTTCCGGGATCGCTCAGCGCGCGAGCGTCGCTTCGCCCACTCTCGCTTAGCTTTCCACCCTCGCGTTACTCCCCGCCCGCGTTTACTCGCTCAACTTCACCCTGATACTCGCCGTTTTTCGCCACTTTTTACCTCCACGCGGCACGCGAACCGTAAAATAATTTACTGTTAGCGAAATAGTTGGCCAGTTTGCTACAACGAACATCGACTGTCAACGTATCTCGTAGCGTAGATCGATTTTCTTCGAAATTTCTGCGATATTTCCAGTATATTATCCGTTGACGTAACTACTTTAAGAAAAATTCTACATCTTTCTTTACGTATATCAGTAACCTGGAGACTGCTATTACGCAGAAATATTCTAAATAATCTATTTGCATCCAAACGCGAATTAATCCGCGCGCTGCGACTGTCTTCTGTAACCAAACGCGGATCATTACGCGCGCTACGACTGCTTTTTATTTTATTCGCTAAGTATTCTTCAGATGTGAGAGATCACGTTTGACCCGTTTGCTAGCATCTCGCCTATATCAGTTTATTATTTTCTAGACAAGTCTTACTTTTCTTGTGAAAATCTTTTTAACTGCCACTAGGAGCAAGTACTGTCAATCTTAATTAAATTTAACAAATTCAAGTGTAAAAAATATTCTAATTCTATAATGTAATTTACATGTAATAACATTATGTATTGACCATTTAATTTCCTTTTTAATCTAAATAATTTTTTTTAAATAAATAATTTTTACTTTTTCCTCTGTCATAAAGAATATAAAATGCGATGTTTGCGAAGTAACATTGTCTACCAATCGTTTTGAACAGTAAATTTTCGATAAACTCCATGAAGAATTTCAATGTCATTTACTGCACCTACGACCGATCGCGCGCGGTGATAGAGACTCGAAGAAAAACTCTACATCTTTATTTACGTATATCCGTGACCTGGAGACTGCTATTACTCCGAAATATTCTAAATAAGGAGCGGTACATGTTATTGTATCGAGTAAACATTATGTTTTGGGTTGCAAGGTCTAGGAGCAAAGGAACTAATAAACAGATTTCTATTTATGTTCCCTGTAACCTCCAGCCAAAGCTACAAGCTTCACTTTTTTGGTAATGTCCTTTTGCTATAAATATACGAACGTGCTACCTATCATTCCATTGTCTAGTAACACTAAGAGAGTAAGGATGTGAATCAGCTTAAACTTATACATTATACTTATACCTTTAATTATTTCGATATACTTTTCTATTACAAATTCATCCACTCGTTGTTCAGTCAACCTCAACCTCAATATTATCTATACGCGGGTCGAGTTTTACAAAAAGTTCAAGCCTTACCGAGATGAAGATCTTCGTTCTTAAAGTAGAAACTTTAACGCGTAGTGGCTACAGCGAGCCGCTGTAAAAATGATTTGTCGTTTAATTACGGAGAAACTGTTCTTACAAAAGTTGGAAGAATGCTTTCTTGAAAAAAAATTATATTAATGCTTCATGGCCGTATTTACGTTGTAAAAGGATCTCGTGTAATAACTGGCAGCAGTTGGTGTAAAAGAAATTCATAGAAATCACTTGCTTCTATCGTCGTTGCGCGACAGTTGCCTCTGAAACTCTCAATGCGAATTCGGAAGCGTTTAAACTTTCTCGCTATCTTACGGCTAAAATCACTTTTCTTCTGAAACCTTCGCGAGCCAAGCATTCTCCACGATTTTTTCTCTTTTCTTTCCTCCTTTTTCCAACAAATTCAGCTCCGACCTGGCCGTTTTCGAACGAAAGTAACGTGAAACGCGTAATATCGGTAATTTCGGCGTCTAAGACGTACCGCGATGTGAAGTTCCATCGATTTCTCAATTGTTTGTTGGTGTGTGCGTGTACAGACAGCCAAGAAATTTCTTCCTACGAGAGGAATGTCAGCCATGCGCGAAGAATATGGCTTTCGAGTCTCGGCGTATTTTACTTTTGAAAGACGTTGTCGCGCTGCGAATACCTTAAATGGTATTCTTAAGGTATTTCTCCTCGTACAGTCGCTGGCGAAATTATAGCGCGCGGAAGCGTAACAGACTGCGTGTCAGCACACGCGGCAGAGAAGGAAACTTTTTGGAAAAACTGAATGCAGTAGCCCGCCTTTCGCGTAAGCTCGCGTGCCTTGTGTTATATCTGTGCACAGCGCACACTCGCACACGCGTACTTTACATTCGTCCAGAAATTTATGGAATTGCATATTTTGTATTTCTCTGTCTCAAAAATGATACCGGTCAGATCTGCCCATTTTTTAATAGAAAATTTCCAACACAGATTTTTTACATCGTTGAAAATCTCGTAAGAAAATTTTCGCTGTAATAAACGAAAATGTCATCTCGTTGCCAAACGCGATTGTTTCATTGTGTTAAATATGGAAACGTTGAATCCTTGAATCCTGCATCATTTTCTAACACGTAGCTAAAATTTGAAGTAATTAATTTGGTTGTCCTAAATAAGTTGGTGGTGTAATTATTGGATTCCAGTTGTTTCTTAATTAAAAAGAAGAAAAAAGGTCCACGTACAGAGTAAATATTTTTCAAATTCATTTTCCCTTTAATTACATTTAATTACATTTTTATTTATCTTTAACGTACTTACGGTATAGTGGTATAGCCACTTGTTAAAATCTTGTAATTTTTACACATTTTGAAATATTCATGAAATTCTGCACTCATTGAGCAGAGAATATTAGTATTTTAATAAATGCTATATTCGTTAACAAAGTATCGTTCATTCCGTTAAGTTCAATACACAACCTCGTATGAAGTTTATTAAAAGCTTTCCATAGCATACGAACAATTTCATCAAACGCATGTCAACGCCAATAACACCGGCAGAGACAACAATTTTAGAGAAAATAAATTATATCACTTCATATAGAACTCTGCATAACATTCAGAACTACCGTGAAGGATTATTATTATGGAACAATCGAATCTCTCCGTGATCGAACGTTTCAAATTGTCCTTATCGATCCTCGCAATCCATAATTACCTCTAGTGTTTATTTATTAGCCAACAATTATCTCTAGTGTTTATTTGTTCAAACATGGGGAATACAGTGGCTTGCGAAAGAGTTGGAACATTTACAGAAACCCTCTATGGATGATCGTGCGTGTCATACGGAATTTTTCGATTTTCACTTTGACTCTTTCGATTTCATCGACAGCGCGATAACAGTTAAATTCTTGTTTTAACGATTGAAATTTAAAGGAAAACACCGGAGGAAACTCAGCGGCATTGTAACGAGTAGATAGGAAATTTTTGTGCTTCTGTAGGAAATTTGAGAACGCAAAATTGTATGGAAGTTTGTTCGTATTTTCTATAGAAATTTCTACAGCTTCGGATTGACATGCTCCAAATCTGATCTAATCTAATGCACATTTTGAACGTTAAGCGGATTAAATTGAAAGATAATACGTTCTTACTTACTTTCACGAAACTTGGTTTTCTAAGAAAGATTTAGAAATGTCAGATTTTCTTCATAAAATACTCTGCATCGATTTCTCGAGACTCTCCGATTGATTTTTTTGTTTGGACTAAAACTAAGCTTCCAAAAGCAAGACCGAAGAAGTTGAACAGCAATAATTGAGAAAGTCGGTAAACTCCGTAATTACCGTAAATATATCTACAAGTAGAACGTAGAAATTTCATGGAAATTCACCGAGGACACCTCGGTAAATGGCGTTTCGTTTTGTTCAGAGGGTTTCATATTCGCGTCGGCGGTCGTTAAAATTAAACGTGGCGATCTTCTCGAGCGAAGACGGCCACCCGCTTAATGACATCGCGCATAAAAGGAAAACTGCGCGTCGAATTTATCGTTAGCCAGCAATTACAGGCCGAGTTGACAAAGTAAGCTGCGATAATAAAAATAAACGAGCGAACCGCGAATCTAAATAAACGTCGTGGTCCGTGGATTTCGCGAACCCGAGATTCAACGCTGTTCTACGAGATGTTTTTTTCGTGGATTTCAAAGGTACTTTCCGCAAGTACACGCAACGTTGACTAAGGTCGCAGAAACGACCAAGCAGTTGACTCAAAGCTGTAAATTTTAATACGGCGGTTCGAGCTTTTCGATGTTAACTATACGCGACTGAAACGCGTTATGAAAACAACAGATCTCGCAGGGGAATTTTTTAACATTTTCCAGGGGTGTGAAAATGACGAGAGAAATTGTTTATATACGTGGATACGCGTAGCATTTTATTGGACGATAAAACGTAATTACAGAAAAATGTGGAAGTTAATATGAATAATAATTGAAGCCGATGGATATGAAATCGATTGCAGTTTTCATTGTATGATGCGCTTTCTTCGAAGAGAATAAAACGTTCAAATAATTCCTGTAGAATATTTTGTTCCTCTATTATTCGCATTAACGTTAACGATTAGCGACTATTATTTGCAAATTGTATAATACAAAAGCCCTTGTAATATAAAACACGTTACGAAGCATCGAATAAGCCACTCTGTTAATTAATTTTATTATGTCTTTCTATCAGGACGAGGTTGTGCTTTGAACATATTTCGCGTTAGACACACAAAGATATATTTTTTCCATATTATCGCTTAACCTCGTCGATTACATAAAAATACATTCCTTTCGCATAAAATTCTTCTATTTCGATTCGTAGTTGTTCTTTATGAAAATTGATACGATTGAAAAAGGTGCTGGATATGGATAAAAAGGAGGACGTATTTTTACGCGAAGTGTTAAACGGTAAAAATTTTTACGATGTGAAATATTTAAAAAATCCGTAATATTTAGCATTTAATATTTTTCACAAGATGCTTTACAAGATTTCTTTCTTCTCAGTCGCCATTTATTTGAAAAATTGTATTAACACAGACGATGCATCTCGTAACACACGAAGAATATTTTTCCTACAATGAATACGTGTTAAAAATCGATGACTGTAAAACATCAAGCAACTATCCACTAATTTAGAGATGTATACATTAGACACTTCCTTAAGGGAAGTAATATGAGTCGGTTGTTCCATCCTCCACGCTAACATAATATACTTGAGCATACAGCGACACAGGTATGATCATAAATCAGCTTTCAAAGCGCGTCGAGTCTACCCTCTTCTCGAATATATCCACGTTCAGCAACGATAAAGCTCGCACGATGTCACGAACAATCACAGGAACATATCCTATCGCTGCTCCCGAAACCAGCAATAACGTCAAACACACTTCTCCGAAAATTGATATAAAACTCGAAGAACTTGTACACCGAAACAGAGTTTAAACTCAACGAGAGTGTGAAACCAAGATAGAGCGAGTAAATTGAGAATATAAATTCATCTGAATGTACAACCATCCACGAAAGTGTTTTTACACGCTGTAAAAAAAGAAACCATGTTTATTTACCGTGCTCAGAGAAAATCGCCAGATTAAGTTAAAAGTTTGCGTGGATTTTGAACAAAATTTTGATGAATTCATTTTCCTATAACAACTCTAAACTTCGTAACGTTTTGTCAATAAAATTACAGATATTTTTCATGCATTGGGACAAGTACAAGACGATCCGTACACCGTGTAGCTTGAAATTAGAGCTTGAAATCTCTTTCATCGGTAAAATTATAGCTATTTTTAGAATGTTTTTTTTTTATTTGGTTTTAAAGAAACGTTACCTGGCATATAGCACGTGATAGAGACTTTTTAACGTTTCTAGAGAAGTAGCGCAGGAACATCGTGATAAGTTTGCGTTACTCGAGTCTATAATTTCCGAGAGCAATCGCCTTGAAAGACGTAATACCTTCACTCACGCTATTACGGTGACGTATAACGTGCCAATTTTATGTTCATAGGCGTTTTCATGTCATGATAAAACAAATATAAAGAAAGTAGATTAAACTCGTGGCCAGATGTACTTTTATACATTTTTATCGGATCCCGGGGTTAATTTCAAAGATATTCTTGACTGGTTGTCGATAATGCAACGTAGCGCGGTTTATAATAGTCAATACGCAATAAATTATACGGAAATATTAGGAGGTGTTATTAACTCTAGAATATGAGACAGAATAATTGTCGGAAAATAATTTATCGCGCGAAAGTTTGCTATTTCGTGTAAATAACGTGGATAAAACTTTTTATATAAATAAATATTATTTAGCTGTGACTATGGAAATACCGTTATATCGTGACAAATATGTTTTCAAACTGTACAATGCATTTTTATGGGTAGTTATCGTTCTTTATCTGTGGCCGTTTTACCGCGCGTATAATCTCGATACGTTCGAACTTTTCATACGATCAGCTATCAAAGTGAGAAAAATTATAACGATGTTTAATCGTGAAATAAAAATTGGTTGATGTCATAAAGGATTAACCTATCGGCATAGACAAAAAAACCGAAACATTAAAAATTTCCACGGAATTTTAACGACACGACATAAAGAGAAAACAGCGATTCGAATGGAATAACGCGAGATCCACGAAGCTGCGTTAAAAACACAGAAATCGAATGGATTATTTCAGGCGAAAAATTTTAATATCGCATTCGCGCCTCGAATCTGCCGCGCGTCTGAACCCAAGCGAAATTTAATTTCTCGTTTCCGCGCATCTGCTTCGGCGGAATCGTTTAAATTCGTTTAATGCGCCGCAAGGAGTTTCATTTTACTTGTCACGTCTATCTTTTCGCGGCACCGCGAATCGAACGAAAGAGGCGTCGGCGAAATTTAAATCGAAAAAGAACCGTCGCCGCTACCTCGGGTCAGTTATTCGTCGCGATTTTCCGATCGTGGAAAAACTTTTCCAGAACCGAATTCGACTAGTTTCTCGGCCAACTTCCG
Source organism: Bombus huntii (assembly GCF_024542735.1). Classification (NCBI taxonomy): domain Eukaryota; kingdom Metazoa; phylum Arthropoda; class Insecta; order Hymenoptera; family Apidae; genus Bombus; species Bombus huntii. The sequence goes on from NC_066243.1 coordinate 15,464,643, forward strand.
TCTGCAATCGAACGATTCCTGATTCCGTAGCTTCTTCCCATCCTACGTCGCTTTTCCTTCAGTTTATTCGAGTTTCGTTTGAACTTTTTTAGTTACCAGTTACCAGTTCTTTTGCCGTTTTAAGAAACGCGTTCCTCGTCGACAAGACACCTAGCTCTTGCAATATTCCTTTCAATGTATATGTATGCAAATTCTATAGAATTCAAGCTACCCTCCAACCGACATATTTACTTTTGCTGTTGTTTCGGCAGCTATTTTACCGAATAGGTTAGATCACGAGAAAAGAGCGGTAATTTAGGACTTAGAAAATCGATTCTCAATTTTCCAGGTAAAATTCTTAGTAGATTCGTCATTAATTGTTATTGTATATAATTTAAGTTATCCCCAAAATAAAGTCGATTTTCCAGAATCGATCGTCTTATTTACCACAAGGATTCGGCGAATCGGTATGAAAAGGAACTTGTGTCGATGCAGGAATCAGGATAGCGAGTATAATTTTGTAGGCGATAAATTTCCTTCCGAAATGAATCCTCGAGAAGGCTGCTAATTTATTAGCAGCGAAGCCTTCGAGAACGTTCGAGCAAAGCTCTTTTTTTTTCTTTCTTTCTATGTCGCATCAACTACAAGATTTATAGCGACAGCTTAAGATTAACTATGTCGGTGTTACATTAATCCGTCGATTAATTTGGACTCTTTCACGAAGTCAAGTAAGTCGTGACTCTTCTCATTTTCCAAATTGTCCTTAAGCGAAGGTTTCGATCTAAATTTATCACGAAGATGTTGTACTTGAAGCAGCGTAAGAGCGGACGATCCGCTGCAGTTGCGAAAGAGTTCTCGTCGCATCGAACAATAAACATTTTTCGTCTGAGGCTTTGTTTTCGAGAAAATCGACTTTGAATTTTCGCTCGGTACGCGTCCACTTTATCACGTCTCGTTATAACGGATCTCACGGTAAATTTAAAAAGAAATTTTTTTAAAAATTAAAACAAAATTTTTTTATTCTATATTTTCGACTTCTTTTTTCGCGTAGAATCATCCCCTTTCCACCAGTTCCCCCTGTACCACCATCCCCTTGTACCACCAGTTACCAACCACCCTGTATATAAACAACGCAATATAATTCTACTGGCGAGAATGTTGAAGTAACTACTTCAAGAAAAACTCTACATATTTATTTATGTATATCTGTGACTAGAGACTGCTATTACTCAGAAATATTCTAAACAAGGAGAAGTGCATATTATTGTACCCTTGAGTATACATTATGTTTTGGGTTACAAGGTCTAGGAACAAAGGAACTAATAAACAGATTTCTATTTATGTTCCCTGTAGCCTCTAGCCAAAACTATAAACTTAACTTTTTTGGTAATGTCCTTTCGCTATAAATATATGAACATGCTCCCTATCATTCCACCGTCTAGCAGCACTAAGAGAGTAAGTATCTGAATCAGCATAAACTTATACATTATACTTATACCTGTAATTATTTCAATATACTTTTCTATTACATCCACTCGTTCTTCAATCAGTCAATCTGAACATCAACAGAGAACAATAATCACGACGAATTTGATTTGTCTTATCTTCGTTGATTTTCGTCTTAAATCGATCAATGAAAATGTTAAATTACTATCACGACCAGGTGAATTCGTACGTTACTAGCTATCGTCGAATTCATTTGAAAAATGTAGCCTCTTTGCAATTTCAACGGCCATTTATTCCGTAATTCGAGGATCCGACTATTCCGAAATCCTGAAGTGTCCCTCTCCGAGCTTCAGAGTGCGCATTTAACCTGCAATTTTAGAATCTAGTTACCCCAAAGCTCTCGAGCACGAAATTATTCAGCAATTTAAGAAGCTGGTTACGCGGACGTTTCCGGGTCGCGGTTATCGTGGCGACCGTGACAAAATTATTAAAAAAAAAGAAGAAGAAAAAAGAAAGAACGAAGAAAATAATCACGTTCCTCCTCGTTTTCTCTCTTCGTCCGCGGATAAGGAGAGAGTTATGAGGTCCTCATGCGTGGTTGAACGATAATGTGGTCGGCCTTGCTGGAGTTATTAAACATTTTTTCCATTAGGAATTTTTGTAATAATATTTCAGGAAGAGAGGAACGTACGCGTGGCCGGTAGAAAATGGCTTCAAAATGAAAGTATTAACCAGTGAAACATCTATTTCGAACTGTTCTTGTTATACTACTGGGACTCGTTAAAATCATCATAGATAACTAATAATAAGAAATAAATAAATTAGGAACACATACAAATTATGTTCTACTAATTAGTAGTACTACAAGTTACAGTAGAAAGATAGTTGATAAATTACTATTCGAGAGAATGAGAGATGAATTACGAAAAGAAAGATGGAAAGCAAAGGATGGTTATTTTAACGAGTTTAATATAATTCAAATGTTACCTAAAATATTGTTCGACAGATGGGCATATTTATGTTGCAACCAAAACAGGCAAACATTTGAATCGCTCACGTGTGATAATTTCTCGTCATGTTTCAATTTTCCGAATAGAGTTATGCGGGTTTCGCGGTTTCGTGTTTCAGTGGATAATTAGCGAAGCAAATTGAAACGTGTACGTTGATTGAAAAACACGGGAATTTTGTGAAACTTTCGCACGCGTTGTGCATCCATGTAAATCTATTAAAACTGTAACTCTAAACGGAAGCTTACCGCATCAAATTGATCCCAGCGCAAGGTTTACACGGTTACAGTTTCGCTTCTAAACTTAAGTTATTCGATAATATTTCCGTACAACAAATACCCGCTAAAATATCGCGTAAACTTACATAACAAGCTTCGCATGTAAATAATATTCTTCGGAGCAGGAAGCGTCATTTTTAGGCGACATTTAAGGTAAAACATTACCCGTCAGGTATAATTACAGGCATAAGATTATAACATTAATAGGAGAATTCAAATGTTCCGTCATATTTCTTGAAGAAAACCCAGCATAGTCTAATTATATTATTTATCAGTCTATCTCTTAAAATAATTCGCGAGAGACGATAACGTCTGAAATATTTAATAAGTAGCCAAAAAATATTAAAAAGTAACTTAAAACAACGACTCAAAGATAAGAACATTGAACCATTAAAGATACACATATATATATAAGAATAAGCCATCAGTACGTACACTGTGTAATTATTCTTGACGATGCAATCCACATTTTCATCAAACGGACCGCGGTTCCACGTGATTTAAAAGTCGACGCACACGAGCGACAGGTGTCAGTTTTGTAACCGCGTTTTAGCAATATATAAATTTATACGAACACAGGTTCACACATGACGCAATTTCTGATGGCAATTTGTCTTGTTTGTGCCTAAAAAAAAAAAAAAAAAAAAAAAAAACGTGGCTACGATAGACGCATGCAACTGGTGCCTACACGGTTGAAAGAATCTCCGCTATAAATTATGGCCTCGTGGTAATTTACTCTTTTTCTGTAAGTGTCTTAATATGCACAGAGGTGTATTTAAAATTCGCTGTCCACGATCGAATCGATATTTATGAAAGCCTGTCAATCTGCGCCACCGTTTGCAACAATAAATCCCGAATATGTACCATCTGAAGCTGCAGGATCGACCTTTCCGGCCCATTGTGTCCCCCATGATCGATCGGACGTGCATTCGTTTTCGTCGTAACTCGTTTCATAATAAAAACCAAAAAGAAAGGAAGAAAGATACGAAAGAAACAAAAATGGGGAACAGAAAAATGAAAAATATCGAGAAAAACGAGAAACGGAAACAGAAAGACAGGAGCAGCATCATTTCCGACCGGGACGATAAATTATGCTTCGGCGTATCCTTCCGGTCGTGGAAAATTTATATCCGTGGCTTGTAGAGGATTTCGTATGGTGAACGCGGAGCACGAAAATAGTACGCCAATGAAAGATATCGATTACGTCTGTGCAATTAAAAGCAGGTTCAACGATCTGCCCGTGTGTCACAAACGCTTCCCTCTTTCGATCCTCACGTTCTCTGGTTTTTACGCAAACAATAGGATATTGTTAGGAATCCCGTTTTGCTTCCTTGCCAACCCCTCCCGCAGCAAAACACAATGCCACGATCTCGACGTGGCTATCAGACCAAAGTCCAGATATATCGTTTAGGATGGCTGACCATCCCAAGTTTACGATGTGGAGTTCGCTACTTTTGAGAGTCCGAGTATTTCAATTTGTTTGGCCCCGTTGTTAACGCGTCAGCCGTAGAATTTCATACGTGAAATTCATGTAGTGTCGTTTAACGCAGCGTGATGCATCGCTTTTCATACCGACATCGGCCAAACGTGACATGTCGATTTTGGTAGAACTTCGTAAATTCGCAATTCTTTTTGTTCATCTGCGATATACGAGCTATTCTTTGAATTTGCAACTGGTCCGATCGGCTCATTTAGCGAATGCGATCTTGGCGATAATTCGGCGTGCGAGAAAGTGCCAAAGTCCAATGACAACTGTTATTAGATTTGGCTTTTACTCTGTGCACAGTTCCGAAGGTTTACAAGCTTTTAGTTCTCTTCAGCCGTCTTATCTCTGTTCGATCGTCGATGAGAGAGCTTGCTGGCTGATGTGGGTGGTTTTGCAGTCTGTGTTTATGCGCTGACGCGTGTTCTCTCGCATATTGGCGCACCCGTTCCACGTTAAGCTCTTCGTTCCTCGAATACCAAGAGGACTGCTGTTATCTTCCTAAGAGTTTTGCCTTGCAGTCGTTGAATACATCAGTTTTTGACTTTTAGCGCAACTTGGTAATCGAATTTCACAGATCCAGATCAGAGAGCTGCCAGTTTTGTCCAAAGTTCCACCCAGTTTTATTTCATTTATTTTCCAGTCGTTGCCTCTTAGCTCGTAGCTAAGTAGGTTCATAGCGTCTTAAAAATATTCAACGCGTCCTTTGTTTCGTACATTAGGAAAAGATAGGAATCCCTTCGTAGGAAACGTTGAAATTTCCGGCAAATGCAGACCCAGCGTTCGTTACCGTCTGATTTGATAAGACGGTCCAACAAGGATAAAACGAATCTAGGGATTGCAGGATCGAAATCGGACGAAGCTTTAATATTAGTCCACTTTAACGAAACGTCGGACGAACAGGGAGTGCTCGGTGGTCCTAGAGTTCGCGAGTGTTCTGAACTATGACGAAGAGCAAGAAAGTTTCCGGCACGCTGTCACAGTGAGCAAAAGAGCGTTCGCCGACGACCCTGACTTTGCTCCCTCTCTCTCTGTCACACTGTCTGTGTCTTTGGTTAGTCCTGTAGACCGTAGATGGTTGCATATTGCAACAGGCGGCGCAGCGTGGCGCGGCTGCATTATTAAGAAGTTGGTGTAACGCGACGGAGACATCGTTGCCGCAGCTGTGGTCGCCGGGAAGTTGCCCTCCTCTCAAGGAAATCTAATAAGCGAGCACAAGTAAATTAACCGAGCTAACTTTTAACCAGTCGAATAATCTCGTTCTTAGCGAATTGGTTTCGCTTTGCCGCGTCTTCACGAGCGCTCTCTGCGAGGTGAATTCGACGCTCGTGCAATTGATTTAAGCAGCCTAAAGGATATAAACGATGCTTTGTTTTCAAGGAAACTGAGTTGAAGATCGTAGGCGTAGAGTGAAACGAGCAGGTTTTTGTAGAATGGCGTCGTAGCGTGGTTGTGATTGTTGGAACTTTCGATTGGGATTACTGAGATCAGGGGAAATGTTTCTCTTCGGTCGTCCACAAGGTACCCTTCGTGTTGCAATCATCCTGAAAACTGACCTGAATTTTAATGGGTCGTCCTCCGTCGCTAGAGAATTCGAAAGAACTTGTTTTTGCAGTTAGTAGCTAATGGACGAAAATATTTTCTCGAAACTCGGAAAGCGCTTCTAAATTATTTTCACATTTTTACATAATAACTGGAGGAGACTAGCAGATACTGGGAAGGGAGGACGAGACGCAAAGACGGAAGACTTGTAGCGAGATACGGATATGGAAATCATTCTAAATCGAAAGAATATTGGAGGGAGAATGCGGAAAAGAAGCGTAGATTCTGAAGAGGGGGGAGACGAGACCAGTGCCGTGAGAAGACAAGAACGGAAGAAGACGCGAAGATGATATTAGGATCAATGGGTTGGAGAATAGAAATACCGGGGAGAACAGAGAGGATGAGACGATAGCTAAGGTAGGCAGGAAGGAAGAAGAGGGGAGAACAAAAGGGTTAGGAGCAATAGTAAGAAACAGAAATGAAAGAGGGACAGGAAACAATATTGAACATCGGAAGGGAGACGAATAGGAGGAAGAACGGTATAACAGAGAGAACAAAGGGAGGATTTTGGGTAAACGATAGGTGTTGTTATATGCAAATGTTGAAACTTTAGAATAGGCCGTAGGCGGAGTGTGGGAGGTAAACGTAGAAAATAAGAGGAAAATGTAAAGCCGGAAATACGTTCCAAACCGATAGACAAGTGGGCTATGCATAATAAATAAATAAATTACATGAACATATACTTAATAGAAAAAATATCATGGAAAGTGACTATAACGTTGAATCTTACGTTGAACCTCGATTTCGCGGATTCGGTGCACCTTAAAACAAGAGAAAAATGCAATTAACCGTCGCTTTAAATTTCTCTTACATCTCGTTGCTACTTTAAAGGATCCAAATTAAACTCGAATCTCCTGTACGTGACTGGCGTTAGACTGCACATTATGGAAGTGGAAAGAATTTTCATATATCTCTCATCGTTTCTATTTCATTTCAATTCTGCGCCGTTTTATCGAAGGATATCATAGCATTTTTTCGATTGTTTGTTCGACTATTAAAACGACTGAGAAGGTGGTGAATAGAAAAATTCTTGGAAAAACCAAAGGACGTAAGACGAAGTATCGAATTTTCGCAAGCTTAGTACCGCGACACGACGTTGTACGTCGTAAAATATTTCTCAAATCCTACGACGAAAGAACACACACTTACGCACAGACACGGACCCGAGTTAATGCACGAAGGAACGAGGAATTAGCTGTAGAGCTTCACGTGTCGAACGAAATTGCCATGGCTCGTGAAGGCTTGCATATTCATGGACCTGGATTATCATCGTTTACACACGATACTGCATCGCGCATTATTAATGTACTCTCCTTTGTCTAGTGATTTTCCCGTGTTCTAAATTCCTTCCACACCTCAGACACATCCCACTCTGTTGCTTCGGTTCTTCATGAACCAAACGTCATTTACTTCTTTATCAAAGATAGCGAACAGACCAACTTGAATTTCTACAAATTGGAATCAAATCCAGGCTTCGTTTCATAAGACTTGAACGCTATTCCTACGATACAGTGGTTCGTCCATTGTGCTTGCCAAATACTCGATCTTCACAAGCTGCTTTCGAACCAGTTTTCGGAACCAGTACTCACCGATTTCGAAAATCCACTTACAATTAGTAGGGCAATTTAGTTAATCGAATCTGATACACAAGCGACCGTATTGTACTGGAGGAAACATACCAAAACATACCAAACTGAATCGCCGTAGAGTCTCGATTATCCGATTATTCGATCTTCAGATAGACCTACCTCGGATAAAGATCTGTCAGTGTTCGTAAATCGTTTAACAAAGTCATAGAGGAGATTTTGACAATGTAACGTATTGTTCATGCATCCAGGTTTGATCAATTATCTAATCTATTATCTGCGAGAGTTTGATTAACCGTTTTCACGATAACCGGTTATTTACGTTTTCGTAACTTTCGTTTTAAAATTTCGACAAAAGTGAAGTTACGGTAAAGTTGAAAGCGTGCCGGACGCTATGAAAACTTCGATTAAACGGTACTCGGATAACCGAGACTCCGCTTTAATTCCATCCATCCACGTCAATTTATATTTCCAATATTTAAAATCCTGAATTTTCTATTGCATTCTCCCTCTGAAAAATGAAAAGCGTATAATTCAGAAGAACACAATTTGGTGGCGGAAACTATCCAGCTTTCCTTTGACACACAGCGCTCTCGTACAAAGTGACATTTAAACGTCGATTCGTGCCACGTGCGCCGTTCGAATCGAACGTAACAACATTTTCCCGGGTTGACTTCACTCGTCTCGATGCTCGCTGCGGTTTAGAATAGAACGGAGAAACGAGCAACAAGCCGAACGCGTTTCGTCGGGACAAAGCGACCGGTGGTTTTTAACATCGGCCAGTCGTCCATTCGACCATCTATTTCTGGATTTGCCAGGACAAATGTCTCCTGGGTGAATAACCGAGCGCGATTGTAGGTATTCAGGACTGCGGCGACATTCTGGTTGCCTCTCAGGTATGTCAATCGATACGTCCAACTGTATTTTTGCCAGTGTATCGATATTTTCGGCCGACCAGGTTGCTTTATTTCCGCGAAACGAAACGAGCTCCAACGAATTGGAGAAAGGATTGCGCGGGATTATTTTTTACGAGTATTAGATCCGTGCGAGGGGCGTGATTACTCTTCTTTCTTTCGTTCTTGCTTCGGTAAATTTGTCGGTGAGCCGATTAGAAATATTTCCACAGAGGAACAGTTAGCAGCGTTGGTTAATTTCTTAGCGAATTCGTTGGAAGTTGATATCTCTGGAAGATTGTCTTTTTGTTCTGTGAATTCTTTATCGTGTTTGCATTGTGAATTTGAAATATAGTACAGATCGTTTGTAGGATTTACTTGTAATATTAAAATAATATATGATCTGTGTTATGATAGAATATGGTGACTAAATGATACGTTTAAACGTCTAAACGTTTGACTTATTTGATTTATGGCGACTAAACACGCGTGATGTATATTATATTAAATATCATGTCGTTGTTAATTGTATGAAATGGAATAGCTATATTGTAATTACATGGAATTATTTCATACTTTTTGATGTTTAGTATCACCTTCCTATTTGCTTTTTAAATCAAACGCACGAGTAGGTAGGGGCACCGATATATGTAGAAAGCATTTTGAAAGTTTTTGATGAAATTAAAGTAGTAATATTCGTACGGCCGTTGATTAAAACGTTTCGACAAAATTTTTACTTTGATATGAAAATTTGGACAGAAAAATGACTAATTATTTCGTATTACTTTTGACGCGTTCAACGCGCGTTTTAATATTTGAAAAATGTGTAACATGCGAAAACTGTTGGCAGTGAACGGACGACACCATAATGTAATCATATTATAATTTACAGACTACGTAAAACTGCAATAATTAATTTAAGACAAAGTACATAAACCAGGCATGCAGCGAAATTAAAAAAGTTGTTTCTCCTTCCAACTTATTTCCTTTCGCCTAACGTAAACGTCGCACGTTTCGAAGAAATCTTAAAGTTCGTACGACGAATTAAATTCCTACCACGGAATAAATGGATAAATTAAAACGGGTGAACCTGTTTCCAGCGTCAAGAGGTTTCCATTAAAAACTCAATCTCCGATAGAACGATGATGGTGGCTCGTTGTTTAATAACGCGACGCAATTACCGGCCGATGTCAAGAAAATATTCCGTGATCGCTTTAATCTCGAGTGAATCCGCTGAAAACTTATGGCAAATCATTGATCGCCAGTCACGAACTCCAACCCGTGGTATTTCGCACTGGGAACGAGAACGGAAAGGAAACGTCGTTCCAAGAAACTCGTTGCTTGTGAAATAGTTGTGCGATGTCTGTCTCGTAGGAAGACGTTTTCCAGTCTTTCGTGTTATATAGCACGAACCAATGTCGGTCTTCTTTAAGCATTAAAAATCTCGTTAATACACCAGCCATATCTCGGCTCAACGGAACCAAACTGAAGCAGACTGGAAGAAATCGGTGATTTGTTTTCGCTAATAAAACGTCACAACGAGTATCATCCCTCGAGAGTATTTTATCGCATATCAGTCGCGTTCCGTAGATTTATGCGCCATTAAACTTCCCATGAACGCGCGTAAATTTGTAGTCTAATTATCATGTTCGAAGATAATTCTTTCTGCCTTTTCTCTTTTTTCTCTCTCTTCCCTTTTTCCTTCCTTTTTCTTTTTTTTTTTTTTTTTAAATTATCGGAGCAAGATTGCAACGCGACATAAAAACACCCCTGGATTTTTCGAATCTGATCGCGTGCACCGAGCGTTTCCGGTGCGTCACAAGTGTAACGATTCATTTCCCAGAAATTGCGCGACGCTGTTACCTTTTTCACGACGAAACTCGTGCGATACGGTCGTATTTACGTGTAATTGCTGTACATCGAGAATGCATGACCTATGCAAAGCTGAGTTTGTCGGAACCAATCGAATTTAATCACAGATCCAGTACGGCCGTATGGTCGTAATCGAACACGTAGTCGACAGACTTAAGTTCGTGACCCTCCCTCCCCTCCTGCTGCACCTCCTGAAAACGCGTTTCACGACCAAACCAGTGCTCTTAAAACGGTACCGTTTTCTTATCTGCGTCACGAAAGCCCTTCCGTGGCTTGGTTCGCTTAGTAATAGGGTTTTAGTGTCTGGCAGCGAATCGCATGGCGAGAAATGTTTCTTAGCAGAAGTGAAACTATCCGCGAAGTAGTAAAACTAGAAGCTGTGGAAGCTGTGGTTCGGATAATAATAAAATTCCCAGTTAACAGATCCGCTTCTTTCGCGCGGTCGCGAGTTCAGTTTTGCTTCTTGTATCGAGGAATTGATTCCATAAACGTAACGTAATAAATACGATACGATAAATATAAATATCACAAGAGCTGGTATTTGTAAGGTCGCCTACAGAAATCTTCATACAGCGTGTCTTTTACAGTACCTGGCTATCGCTTTAGGATCTGCAAATGTTCGATGGTCTTCACCTTTTCTTCTTTCTTTTTTTCTAGTTTAGTAAACTGTACTTTTTTCAGTGCGTTACGAATACGAAGCATTTTGAAATCTTATCAGCTGTGAGGCGAGACTAGATCATCGTGCAGAGTTTGAAACAAATGCAGGGAATTATAGGTATAGAAATTACAACGTAATCGGTGCACTAAATGTCTTGCAGTTTCTATAAATAATACCAGAGTCGCTTGACAATGTTCAATCGTAATCAGCACACTCCGATTACAAGCGAAACGTCGCGCTAACATAACGTGGGCCTTGGATCGATCAAGGGCCGCTCGCGTTAATACCACCGAACACGACTTTGTTGATAATCTACAAAAGTCAGAAAATTTTTATAACAAATGGAGGCTGTAATCTGTTCTGTTGGAAGGGTATATATAGTAGTATCGCTGGCTACAACGTAACTTTCGCCACACCCAGCATTGATAAATCGCCATCGTGTGTATCGTGTCGGTCGTACAATCGTGACACACGCGATAAGCGTCATTCGAATGTTATTCGTCAACCACTGGCTACGCCCCTGTCGTTCACCATCGGAACTGACATTTCTGCTATAATTATTGCAACCGCTACGTATATACAATCTATCGTACAATTAAATATTATTAGGAAGAAATTGTTTACGCATTTTCCAGCTGCAACAGACGGTGGAAGGTAGTTTCGTTAGAATTAGCAACACGATGATTAAATCATCGCTTTTGTGCTCGAAACGACATTAATACGAGCAACTGTACGTTTTCAGCAACTTGCAGAGAGGCTATTACGAGAAGAATTACCGATTTCGACGAAATTTACTTAATAGCATATTGCGTGTAACGTGATATGTGGCGGTGTATTCTATCAGCAAACGCAAGCTCTCTGTCCGAATCGATTTCACCAATAAATACAATCGATAAAAGCAAACTTCTATCTGTGAAAAGCAAACAAACGGCTGCGATAGCGTTACGTCAACGCTCCACAACTTTTAATATTCTATGTATTATTTTTCTCTGCTTTTACGAGGTTTTCGCTGCTGTATCACGCGAAACGATTGTCACGGACTTTTGGGTAATGCGAGCGTTTATTTACGTTTCTTTGTGATTTGCGTTAATTGAAAGCCGCAGGCGGTGAACGTCCAATTCAATTTGTCGCTTTGAAATTTCAATGAAAACGACAGAGACGAATATCGCGACAAGGAATTGCGCGCCGATCAAATCGCTGACACCCGAGCCTCGATTTTATCCCTGTGGATTTACTCTTTTGTTTCAACTTTGTGGGGACAAGCGGTCTACCAGTTCTACATTCATTCGGCAAGTTTGCTTTCCGTGCGAAATTTAACGGCACACGACGAACAGTCGCAAGAGATCGACTGTTCCGGCTGCATTTCACCATCGTTCACGTTCATAATAGGCACACGACCGTATTTCTCACACTATTAGGTTGATGAATGGCAATTGTTGTTCCTCCGACGCTGCAATCTAACGTGCTAATAACGACTGCTAAATCTTGTTGTATCGTTAATTATCAATCGTCGAAGATATTTGTTAGAAGTCACACACAGCATGTTCTGTTTAAGTGGAAACGCTCAGTTACAGTGGAACCTCGATTATCCCAATTAATTGTATTCAGAACAATAGGATAATGGAACGACTCGCGTTATGACTATATTCTGCACGAAAAATCATCATTCCTTACACGTTACGCGTATTACGTACAATACATGCGTTTTAATCGTCTTTGTTCTTCAATCTTTTCTGCTAAATTGTATATCCTTTTTAAAGTTAGTATTGTCATTGTACGTCTGTCTACGTCACTGTCCTTTTCAATACCAACGGTCATAGGAGAAATCGACAGGTACGCAGAAAAATACAAGGAAAAAACGGCAACACATCGAAACCAGCTGGCTGCTGAAGCGAGCAACACTCTCATAGAAAGAAGACTAAAAAGAAAACAGTCCACTGACCTGACTAAAGAAATAAAATAGTCAAATTGGAAAATGGTAACCCGCTGGGAGTAGCCATCCGCGTTTTATTTAGCAATTAAGGGAGAAAAATTTATCAAACGTCCAGCTGCACATATTGCAAAGTACAAATTAAATAATAAAAAACAATTCTACAAAGAAGACTAAAAAAATATCCCACTGACCTCACTAAAGAAATAAAATAGACAAACTTGATGATGGTATTCCGTTGGGGGTAGCCATCCACGTGTTATTTAGCGATTAAGCTAGAAAAATTTACCAAATGTCCAGCTGGACAAATTGTAAAGTACAAATTAAATAATAAAAAAAAATTCTACAAAGAAGACTAAAAAAATACCCCACTGACCTCACTAAAGAAATAAAATAGTCAAATTCGAAAATGGTATTCCGTTGGAGGTAGCCATTCACATGTTATTTAACAATTAAGCTAGAAAAATTGACCAAATGTCCTTGTAAAGTACAAATTAAATAATAATAAAAAAAACTATCCTTTTCTACCTCGTTTATTCGTATATATATATTACATAAATTTATAATTAACATAAAAGCATAAAAGTATCAATAACTAATATCGTAAATAATCGTACTTCATTGTACCTCGATATATTACATTTCATACAATATTACAAAACTGTTACCAAACTGGAACGACGTTACGAACACAGTTACCAACACTGGCGCGTTAGAGTTCCATCGATGATTCCTAATTACAACTACGGTTGTGAGCTCATTATTTTATTAAGCCGCGTAACGAGCCGTCAACGGCTGTGCATTGTTAACGAGCACGTCGCGTTTCCGTTGAATCGCGCTGGCATGTCGTGGGTGCAACGATTTCACCGCCATTTTACCGGAAGCCGCGGAATCGTGTGTCCAAACCAAGCCACAGAATCGTGAATCGACCTTGTTTTGAAGAACTTGCTGTATCTCGAATAATTGAATATCGCGAACGATCGGTTTCATTTCTTTAAATATCGATCGTATTATCGAAAGTGTTTTAATGAAACGAGTATACCTACCTGGGTATTAGGAATTAAGAATCACGAATAGACACTATTCTCTAGTGTTTGTTTAGTTGTTTCAGTTGAAATAGTAAGAAAGTAAGAGATAGTAAAATAGTAAGGAAATAATACACGCACAATGTTCTTTGTTTTATATTAGTTTATTGAATTATGTACGTACATAATAATAGAAATAGAACGAAATGGATCACACCTAATTCAATAAAATAATATAAAACAGAAATTGTTGTTTATCTATTATCGCCTTATGAAACGAAAGAAACTTTTCGGACAACAACCTCATACGTAGCTCGAAACGCGTAATGGAATCGTAACGTGCGTTGTATCATTAACAGCACGAAGATGTTGCGTTTTTCATTTATTCATAATTTATTTCAAGTATTACCATAACGCAGAATGTATCATAATCGGTAGATTAGGTGGTAAAAAGATGAAGATGAATTCGTTCACGATTAGAAATTTTAATCTACGTATCTGTTGACAATTGTGGATCTTAATCGCCGAAATAAATGTATAGGAACACTTACATTACACTTAGAATTGATATCAAAATAGTTTCACATTTATTTGATATGTGATTTACAAGATATTCGTCGATACGCGTTTGCACGCGTCTCAGCGCTCTCTTTGTCTTAACATCTTCTTTACCACACTACCAACGGAACAGTTACATTCATTGTTTTACGAGACGCTGTGCACGCACATACTCCCACACGCTCATATTCGTATACGTGTGTCACTACTACGCGGCAAATCCAGTGTAGTACACAAAATTACACATATCTCAATAGTATCAATTAATTATTTCTGATAGTTCGTTTCTGTTGCGTGTTCGCCTAAGTATAGATTATTCAAGAGAATTCTATTTTGTGAGAATATAACGACGCGTGATAATTATGAACAAAGTAATACCTGTAATATAATTTATCATAATGCAATTACTTGTACGTATGTATCACGCGTGTGTCATCTATAAATTGATTGAAACGAAAATTAGATAGCAGGTAAAGGTAATAGGAAAATGAGCGTGTGTATAGTCGCGAGCAACTTTAAGTGAAATTAAGATAAGGAAATACTACGATTCCCTCGGTACGTATAATTTCCGCACAAACTTAAAACAGACATTCTTTACAATTCGTAATAGAAAGACACGATATACAAAACCTACGACTAACATAAATCATCAGTTCTATTACCCACGAACACGTTAATCGCCATATAGCGTTTCTTCGAAAATGTTTGACATTAAAACATACTCTTTTTTAAATCGTTACACCATCTACCTCGTACGAATACGAATGTTAACGTACGTTGATGTCGTAAGACATTAAACTTGCGTTTCGATTTTATATCACGCGAGCTTCTGGAAAGCGTTGCGTCATTTGACCAATACATATCCAGATAGAATCTGGATTCCCTTTCGTAATTAGAATACGCCCGAGTATCCAGATAATTTAATTTCCGTTATTTAATCTGCTAAGATTACCGAGAAACGTTCTACCATAGCTACCTATTTTCAAAGTTTCCAAGTAGAATAAACGAGTTAGAAATGATTTCTATTTTAACCGTAAATATGTTACGTATCGCTATTAAATTAATTCGTTTGTTAATATAATTCCAAGGATTAATTAAATTGAACACGCACAACTGTACGATAATTGAGTTCGATGATAGTCCAGAGTCTAGGGAATGTCTATGAATTACGTCGATATTTTATCGCCGATTAATATTTCATCCGGGTATAGCAGCAATTATTGCTGTTTATTACAACAGGTGAAATATCGTGCGAGCAATGTTCCATCCGTGAAACGAAATGTTCGCGTTGTTTCATAAATTCTATCGTGACTTTGTTTGGTAGTGGCGAGTAAGTAGATGGGAATTTGCCATAAGACGACGTAGTTACTCGAAAACTAAACCAGCGAATTCTCTGCTTTGGTTTTCCAAACGCTATAAATTAGGATCCGAAACGAGGAAATTAACGATATCGCGTTATTGGCGTCGTTATCTTCGAGCATTATCACCATCGATGCATTATCATCGTTAACCATTACCGTCAAGAGACATTATCATCAAACATTCCTATCACTACACTTACATTCAATATCGAAATTATCTTCGGCATCAACGTCGTAATTAGCTGTTAATCCGATCAATTCTAATTATCCGAATATTAATAATCCTTTACCAAACAAAAGTCAGTTGCACTTCATTAACTACATGCGCAGCGTACCGAGAATTATATTCACATTGTGCAGTCGTTGCGACGTATCGATGAAAGCAACGTCGTTCGTATAATATGGTCCTCCCTTTTTATTTTAATTTATCTTCTACGCGAAAAATTATAGGAGATTTGACTGAGAAAAGTTGCAATTGTATAAGACCAGATTTAAATTCATATTAACTTTTCCTGGACGATCTTCTATGTGTTAGTGATTATTACGTTCGAGATTGACAAGATTCGATGAAATTCTCGGATAGCAGACAACAATCGCTCTTTTCGTACGAAATTTCATTTATTCGAATACAGACCAACATCGATCGAGAAATTCTTGAAATACTTGCCGATTCCGTATCTATTTGTCTGCTGAGTCACATAATTCTTTCAACGATACAAGTAACTGCATAAAATTACACTCTTTCTGTACTTGGAAACATCGAAGCTCTTTTTCCTCTCTATTACCACTTTCGTTTGTTATTTCCATTTCTATGAAATCGTCGTCATCATCGTCTTTATCGCAATGAAACGATTTCATGAAATCGGTGTATTTAAGGATTTTCTACTGTCGTCAGCATCCGAGGAATCTACGTGGTCCAGACAATTGTCAACGGTTTTGTTTTTCAATGTCTGTGATTGTGACTTTTCCGACACCGTGTGTTTTCCTTTTTTTTTTTAGTTCCATGGCACTTACACCACTTTCGATATTTCTAATTACGTGGTTCTTCGTCTCGATAACTAATGGGTTGGCAACTAAGTGATTACGGATTTTGTCATTACCACCTAATAACAAAAACCGCAATCACTTAGTTACCCACCCAATAGAACGCCATTAGTTTCATATTAAATTCATTTAATCAGAATTCACTGGATCGAATAAAGGAAAAAATACACTGTATAGGGAAGCTAGTAAAATACGATATACAGGGTGGTTGGTAACTGGTGGTACAAACAGAAAGGGGGTGATTCTACGCGAAAAAAGGAGTCGAAAATATAGAATAACAATTTTTCGTTCGAGGCTTTGTTTTCGAGAAAATCGACTTTGAATTTTCGTTCGGTACGCGTGCACTTTATCGCGTCTCGTTATAACGGATCTTACTGTAGATCGTTGTCTTGATGGAAAAATTAAAAAAAAATAAAAAAAATTTTTATTCTATATTTTCGACTTCTTTTTTCGCGTAGAATCACCCCCTTTCCGCTTGTACCACCAATTACCAACCAACCTGTATACGTGTACATGTTTAAAATATTGCGTTTGGATAATCAAACTTTCGGACAGGAATGTCTTTATTTTGTAGATTGCTCTGGAATGTATTCAACCTGTTCTCCGTATGTTTTGCAAATTATTCTAAGCAAAAGTCTTTATCAACAAACTCTGCTAACAGTTGGTCTATTATTTCATCTCGTTATGGAAATAGACACACTTTGCGGTAATAAATGCAAAGCCTGTGTAGGGCATTCAGCTGTTGTTGAGGATACGTTTCGGTTACTTCTTCAACAATGTGAATGATGTTTGCCTGTTTTTCAAGTGCAGGATACACCGACATGATATTCGTATATAGGATTTCTGGAACTGCAACTCTAAAACTGTGGCAACCGAGTGACGTCAGGTCTTGCATTATGATTATGGAAATAAACTTGATATTGTTATGTAAAACGTTATAACGCAAAACACGTGCAAAATATTTCCTTTATACTTGGTACTAATTGTAATTGTAGTTTAAGACTTTGTAGCCTTTATTTATAAATTAGAAAAATAAATATTGTACTATCGTTCATGTACAACGATATTGATAATAAATAATTGGTAACAATGGCAGTGAAAAAACCACGTACGTAAATGTAGTATGTTGGTAAACATTTTGTACTTCTCACAGCGGATATACATATTTTGTTATTATTAAACTTTGAGTACTTTTATCTTTTTATGAACGCAATGAAGAGCATGGTGGAATCTAAACAGAGCTACGTTTCGCTCATGAAAAATTCCAACGAATGCTATGCTTTAAATACGTCATATGTTTTAACATATTACGCGAATTCTGCGCATTTTTGTGCCTTGAAATTCTCCATAAACATCGAAATCCTTCCAACAATTTTATCTATCTTCCTTTCTACCCTTTTATATTTGTAAAATTATTTCGCTAAAAAAATAATTCTTAAGGCTATATTATTAATTAACGTCGTTTGCTATCTAACGTTTCTCACAAACACGAGATATTATAAATTCTGTCACGATTTACCGCAAAAAATATTTTCGTACGCGAGAAATGTTCACGAGAACGAAACTGATGCATATTATAATTATGTATCGCGGTTGATTTATGACTTTATCATGAAAACACGAAATGCATTTATAATTGCCCCGTATTATCGTGCTGGGAACGTTCACAGCGAAACGTTTTTACACGATTTCGTTAATCGATTTCTCCGCTAGTATCGCGATCAAGATATACTTCACTTATTCGATCGCGGAGAAAAGAATTTGGCTAAGGTAAGCGCGCC
Organism: Bombus huntii; assembly: GCF_024542735.1. Lineage (NCBI taxonomy): Eukaryota > Metazoa > Arthropoda > Insecta > Hymenoptera > Apidae > Bombus > Bombus huntii. The sequence goes on from NC_066243.1 coordinate 15,483,146, forward strand.
GAATAAATTTCCAAACCTACGACTGGATTTACGTTTATCGCCGGATGAAGTCGAATTTAGTTGTATCGTTTCTGCGGCGAAATACATTTCGAGTGTTCCTTAATCTAAATACTAAGCTAGGATTAAATAAATTCAGGTGAATTTGATAGAATCTCTAAAAGGAAAAAGAACGCGGTATTTCCATTGTTTGTTCTACGAGATTAATACGTAGAACAGTATAAACGAATGTGTAGCACGTGGAAATTCAAAGATAGTTTTAATTGCTGCAATAGTACACGATATATGCAGACAATATCTTGTTCCTTGCTTTCAAAAGCCCAGAGACTATTAGCTACCTATTGAAAGGAAAAATCTTGTCGTTGATAAATGGTCAACTTACTTAATAATTTTCTATCTGAAATATTCTACTTTAAGTAGAATTTAGTACAAAGTTTTATTTATCCTAGTCACGCCACTTCTTCAATAACTCAACGTTCTTAACCCCAGTTGCGGTTCTTTGCATCATTCAAGATCCAAACCTGTGTTTTATTAGAACTACCAAATTTCAGGTTATTTTTTTCTTTTTTTTTTTTTAATTATCGTATCTTGGGCCAAAATTAATTTTCGTTTAATTACGACCGTTCTACTTCGATCGGTATCGTTCGAATTATACCGATTTATACCAACGTGGAATATCTAGGCACCGTAGTCGCAGCCTTAATTTCCTTAAGCGTCTGTTAAAGTTGTTCTTCAAACGTTAAAAATCGTGTTGCTCGTTAAATGGACATAAGAAATTGCGACATAAGGGAACGAGGTCCGTAGCAGCGTTAATTTGCTACAAGACAGGCGCCAAGGAATATGACACGCTGATCCAGCATAATCCTTTTTCGCATTTCCCATTTTTCTCTCTGACTTTTTCCAAAAGATTTCATTTTCTCTCGTATCGTTTCTCTTTTTTTTCAACATCGACGAATCCCTCGACCAGGTACGCGATATGCGTCTCGTAAAGAAGAAAACAGACGATTCTACGATATTTAGCCGTCGGAATTGAATTTGTCGAGCTTTTCTTCCGCGTCCGCCTGATTATTAGTCGTCAACGTTGGTGTTCTTCAATTAGTATCTCTCTCCCTTTCTTCTTTCTCTTTCGCCACCTTTCACCATTCAAAAGGACGAACAAGAGAGACGAATGGATGCGTTTGACGATGAAACGCGAGGTTGGCGCGTGTTAACCATTCGAAAGTGATGGAACTGCATGTAAAAGCGGCATCATGAACTTTAATAGCTCTCGTCACCGGCTTGGAAACGTGAATTAGAGTACCGCTTTCAACGGATTCCTCCCGCTAGTTGAAAGGATGTTCCAGGCGTCGAATAATAAAGACGCGCCACTGTGATCTACTTTGCGTTGATTATTCTGTAATTTGCCGAGGGCATACGGTTCTAGCGGTGTTTAAAAGAACGTTGGGAAATTTCGTTTCGGAAATAGTTAAACGACGATGTTCCTTCTGCAGTTCGATCGCGTTATTTATCGTCTGTCCGATTTAGAAATAATTATTTAGACAGTTATTGTTAATAATTATTTAGGTAGTCTATTGGAGGTGATTATTTCGTTTAAACGATCTTCTCTTTGATCTTTGGTAGAAGTTGCAAGGTTGGACGTCGCTCGGTTCGAAAGAGTGTTCCATTTGCAAGAACTTAGGAGTCATCGCATTTGATTAATTAAAAGTGTAGCGAGTACGAGGTAGCTAACGTGTTACCTTATAACCACGTGACAGTTCATTTGAATAATGAGCAGAGAAATTTCGCGAGCTCCTTACAAATGGTTTTGCAAGTCAAATCCAGGAAAGTTGGGGCCGCGTGACGTGCGCGTGAAGTTTGGAAATAGTCATCCAGAATGATAAATAATTGCCCCAGTTACTACGAGTGTTGCGAATATTCCAATTTCTGCAACACTAATGTCATCTAATAAGACCTTTGATATTAATCATTTTTTTCCCAACTTGTCACGTTCGAGTACAATCTGAAATGACGAAAATACGAGGAACGAACGGAGTCAAGGCGAATCGATACGAATCACGGAATTATCATAAATCGTTCGATTTTCCATTTTACTCGAAAGTTTGGAAAATAAATTCCGATAAAATTGAAGGCAGTTTTCGAAAAGGCAAATCCCATATAAACGAACTTTATTCCACAATTTTGATTTATTATCGCAGCAAACGAACAATTTATTTCTTTTTTTCTTCCTATATATTCCGAATCCTCTCGCTTTCATATTGCATATGTTTTTACCTTCGTTGCAACGAAAACAAAAGTGGCGCATAAATTCGCGCATTCAACACGTGGCAACGTAAATTTCCTTATTCGTTTCAATCCATTCATCGGCCACTAAAATAAGAAAAGACCCGCGTTATTACGAAAACACGTCCTCTCTATTCAAGGTGCGCGACAACCAATCTAAAGCGGATGCTCGCGTGGATATAATATTTCTCTCTCGCGTAAAACACGAATGTTCCAAATGACAGCGAACCAGAAGGGATAATCTTGCATTTGACAGCGACAAGAACTATATCCTCTTGCGCTGCCGTAGCTCTTCTCGGCGAACGTGACAAAAAGCTGCATAAAGTTGGCCGAGAACACTAGAGAATCTGGCTACTGGCTCTTACTCCTAATGGTGGCACGTTTTGCCGCCGCCGTTTTTCTCTCGGCCGCGTTCTTTTTTTTCTTCTTTTTCTTCTTTTTCTTCTTTTTTCGCGCCGTGTCAAAATTTTCGCGCTATTAACGGAAACGTACGCCGATAAACGCAATGCGTTGGAACAATACGTTGCTCGACATTCCGTAATTTAATTACGAGACTCGAGGGAAGCTTTTGGCGAAACTTTCTATTGTACGGGGTAATTTTTTCGCTGGTTAACTGAAAGGCGAGTTAACTCAATCACACCGCGGATCACGAACTGTGGTTTCCATTGTTTCCCACTTTTCAAACGCCGTTATAGTAAAAGCTGAACGACTCAAAGCGAAAAAATGTTCACCATCGGGAAGAGTGAAAAATTTCATACGGGAAACAAGTAGAATGTCATTTCAAGGAAAAAAAATGGTCAACGTAATACACGCCGGCTCTGGAATCCAGCTACGCACAATGGCTGGTGAAAATATTTCAGCTCTTACAGAAACTTTTCGCCGATACAGGTATTTCTCACTTGGAGAATTCCCGCTTCGCCAATTTTTCCCATTGGAACTTTTATTTTTATACCGCGCGACGCAAAGTGAATTCTAATCGTTTCCGGTTCCAATTTTAGTGTTTTATTATATTACAGATTTTTATATCTTATTTAGTATAGCGTTATTTGATATAGTAGTATATTTTAGTACAGTTCCCATATCCAGAGTAGGTGAATAAAAATGATCAATAATTCTCGCAACCAAGCGAGAGAGAAATATTTTGTGAGAAAGTTATTCGACGTAAGGCGAGTCGTTTTACGAATTTAACAATTTTACTGCAAATACAGTTATTTACGAAACGTTGGTCGTTCCTGCCTTTTTTTTTTTTTTTTTTTTACGACGTATCATACATTTTGTTCGTAGTTATTTCTCTGAAGGAGTCGCATACGGAGGATTAACGAGGTCTGTCAACCGGTCGCGTGTATCTCTATAAACCTAGGACAAAGTATAGCCATAGCCGCATACTCGTCGCTACAGAGATGTATCGTATGTATTTACGCCAAAAACGCAACTGTGGAAGCATTGGTGTAACTGTTCTTTAGCCGTACAGAACGTAGTTTCTTCGAATAAAACTGAAATGCAAATTAAATTGCCAATCTTCAATGATTATTTCTTATTTTATTTTTATTTTATTCTTTTTTATATTTTATATCTTTTTACGCCTTTCCCCTTTACGAAGATGTAAACGAATAAATGGTGTTGTTTCTTAACTATACGTGTGTCAATGTGCTAACGAAATTCACAAAGCTAACGTTTTTACTGTGATATTTTATATTTAACGGGTGTACGTATACGTTTGTAACTGACCGCGTATATACGTTAAAATTGTTACACATATTTTGCCGAAACAGTGAACAGCGTTTTCACGGTGCATTACGCGTTGCTCGCTGTGTACCTCGTCCAGATATTAGGTTGTCCGAAAAGTTTCTTTCGTTTAATAAGGTGATAATAGATGTTTCGACCGTTCGCAGAGAAACGCGATCTCGAAGAAACGCGTCAACGGGAGTCGTAAATTCCCGTTACGATTCGAATAACCAACGTCACGAATCGATCGATCCCCTATTTCGATTAGGATAATAGAGGTGGTTGAGTGAGTATAACGCTGATTTTAACAGGTTATAATATATATATATATTTCCAAACAATTCAATAACTTCAATATTTGATACAATTGTGAGTATGTTGACTGCCAAACTACGAGTGAGTACGGCCTGAGACTCTTTTCGTGTTGGCGACTGTGTATTGACTTTGACTGTTGTCGAAATTTGACTCTTATTGACTACTGTGATGACTCTGACTGTTATTATTGATTGACTGTTTTCGACTTGGCGACTGTGTTTTGACTTTTACTGTTGTCGAGATTTGACTCTGACTGTTACTGTCGATTGACTGTATTCGACTTGGCGACTGTGTTTTGACTTTGACTGTTGTCGAAATTTGACTCTTATTGACTACTGTGATGACTCTGACTGTTATTGTCGATTGACTGTTTTCGACTTGGCGACTATGATGACTGACTCTGACTGTTGTCGAGATTTGACTCTTATTGACTACTGTGATGGCTCTGACTGTTATTGTCGATTGACTGTTTTCGACTTCGCGACTGTGTTTTAACTTTGACTGTTGTCAAGATTTGACCCTTACTGACTACTGTGATGACTCTGACTGTTATTGTCGATTGACTGTTTTCGACTTGGCGACTGTGTTTTGACTTTGACTGTTGTCGAGATTTGACCCTTACTGACTACTGTGATGGCTCTGACTGTTATTGTCGATTGACTGTTTTCAACTTGACGACTGTGTTTTGACTTTGACTGTTGTCGAGATTTGACTCTTATAATAATATATATATATATATTTCCAAACAATTCAATAACTTCAATATTTGATACAATTGTGAGTATATTGACTGCCAAACTACGAGTGAGTACGGCCTGAGACTCTTTTCGTGTTGGCGACTGTGTTTTGACTTTGACTGTTGTCGAGATTTGACTCTTACTGACTACTGTGATGACTCTGACTGTTATTGTCGATTGACTGTTTTCGACTTGGCGACTGTGTTTTGACTTTGACTGTTGTCGAGATTTGACTCTGACTACCGAGCTTTGATTTGTCTGAATGACGGTACGTGGACCCTTGACGACCAGGCAATGAAGGACGGCGCACGGACTATCTCACGCGACGTAACAATAGATGAACAACAATTTCTGTTTTATATTGTTTTATTGAATTAGGTGTGGCCATTTCGTTTTATTTCTATTATTATGTTCGTGCATAATTCAATAAACTAGTATAAAACAGAAAACATTGTGCGTCTATTATTTCCTTATAAAACGAAAGATACATTTCGGACAACCTAATATAACGTCACCTTATTATCATCATAATTAGCAAAGTTCAATTTTACGATTACGCGTGAAAGCCTCGTAGTATCAAGTACTTGCAGCAACTTTTAATCCGAAAAACCAATCTTCCAAGTATAGTCGGTGTACGTTGATATTCGATGCACGCGTTTATGGACTACGAAAAATAATATAAAAGACGTGGTTTCACGGTAAACTGAAAGTACAAGGCATCTGTGCTACTGCGCGCGTATTATTCAACTTTACCAACGAATATGCAACATCAAAGAATTCCAAGCAAACTGTTAGTTTGCTAGTTAGTGAGAATTTTCACGGGGGATTTCCTACTCTTGCGCTGAAGTAATTTTTCATTCCGTGGGGAATGCCAATGCGTAATTAGATTTTGATCTCGACATTCGAATTACTATCTTTTTATTTAATAAAAATATGTACCCGAGACTTTTTTTGTTAATAATTTATAGTCTGAGATACAATTACTTGCAGCTTGAAATGGAATATCCTGTGCTCTTGATAAAAGTTTGCCATAATTACGTTATTAAACTTTGCAAAATTGAATTCCCATTTTAATCAAAATTTATATAGTTAATTACGATGTGGAAAAAAAGAAGGAAATTATTACAAAATAATAATATCTTAGATCAATGGTTAGTTTGAAATATGAAATTGTCTAGATTCGAAGCTGTAAGTTCAGAAACATCAGACAAATACGTTTTCACGACGATGCCGCGGATTCATAGGGAAAAGTGGTTGCCAATTTTCCAGAAAGAACAGTTGATCGTATCTCGGACAACGAATAAAGCCCTCGGCAGTCCAACATTACTTGGTGACCTCTTGCCTTCACGGTTTAACCATGAAGAATAGTGGTGAATCCATTCGAATAAATTCGATAGAGAAAAAAGAAGGTTGAAATTTTCGTTAAAATGCTGACTCGTAACTGCATTTACGATTCTCTCGGATCCTCGTGGTAATTAGATTTTCTCTGATAAAAGTATTTGGAAAGGATACAGAAGGAAATGATACTATAGCTTTCAAGTAAAACCTACGTTACGAGCGTTGTAGTATGTTACTTGTGTATGTTACTTGGAGAAAATTGAAGCAAAAGAGAAAGATGCGATTTATTTTAATCTGATCTAATTTTGGCAATTAATTCGTTACTTGTAATTCCTATTACAACAATGAAACGAATTATTATAACGAACGACATTTATTACGACGACGAATTATTACAACAATGAAGGAAAGAAAAGATAGTGTGGGTGAAGATAGTGTGAGTGGGAGAGAAGGAAGACGCATTTACAAGAGAAAGCGTAACGATAAAGTTGTAACTGTTCTCACGGAAAATCTGAACTTTATCTGTTCTTGCGCTGATTCTAAGATTAGTTAATTCAACAATTTCACTAATAAATTACCATATAGTGGAAGATCACCGGAAATACCTTACCAGCTGAGAAATTGGTTTAGAAGATCGATAATTCAATGATCGCGTTAATAAATTACCGTGTAATTGAAAATTACCTAAAATACCTTTACCAGAAGAGAGAAATTGTTTTAGAAAATCGATTAGTACCATTCAGGAATTTCCTCGCTAAACACGGCGCTGTGTAAAGGGACTTACAGTTTCTTCGCTGCGCGTTCCAGTTTCCACGAACAACGCTACTTAACAAATTTCCCGGCGAACGTGGGACGTGCGATTGTACGCGCGATCCGGCATACTCGAAAAGCCGCACCCTTTAATCAGAGATTATTGAAAATTCCAAGGAACTCGGCGGAATGAAGTTCTACAAGTTTCTGTGAGCGCGCGTCTGATCGGCCAGTCATTAATTAAATTTCATTCATTACGATTCGCTGTTTAAAGTGCTGTTTAAAGTGCAAGTTTCCAGTAATCTCGCTTTGTGTCCATCGTTGTTCGCGCTACGTTGAATTCTACGTTTGAAGATTATTCTCCATACGGTCGTTCGTAGTGTCGGATCGTGCTCAAAGTAAATTCACGATCTTAATTTTTCAACTTTTGGAAGATAGCGCAACGGAAAATTCTTACACGCGCGTTACGGTATACCTGGAAAACGTGGAAAAATTGTTTTGTGTATTTACTATGAATATTCGACTAGAGGAGAAAGTAGAGCGTGACGATGATGTTTAGGGCTGAAAGATAACGCTAGCGACTTTCTATGCCGAGAAATTTTTATAGGTACGCCAGATATGACCGGTCGTAAATTTTAAAATGATGAAGATGGATGACGGCTCGCGCTACTGAGCTGCATCGAGAATTGTATTTGCCGTGAAATGGACGCGGATAATGGTAATACGCGCCTTATGTGCCAGGTTTTGAGGACAAGACATTACGTTATCTGGAGCCAGCGAGAAAAAAAGCAAGAAAAATTGCAACCATCTTTGCGCTAAGGGATAAAAGTTTTCGGGATAAAAGTTTCTAAGGGATGAAAGTTTCATTCGATATGAAAATATTTCTACATTCGCTATCTATCAAAATTAGTTCGTTTTATTCGTCCCTGGATGAAAGTATTATTAGATACAACAAAATTTTATATCTTTCGATTCCATTAAGCAATATTTGAATTGAAAAATTGATACAGAGATCGTACAAATTTGGAACGACAATTTTTGAGTTCCAGAAATATTACAGTCTTTCAATATGCAATTCCTTCTGCGATTTCTGTGTTCCGTTTTAAGAAAAGTTCCTTTTAATTCACGGCGATAATGAAATTTCAAGAAGTTTTCTGATATCTATACCTTGGGATAGAATTTGGATGAAATAAGATATTTCATTTGTTCACTTGCGCCATATTTCGAAGCTATAGATGGAACTACGAACGACGTTAAGTGTGTAGATTAACACTAAAACTACCGACAGTTAAACGAAGCTATTTCTACCAAAACCAGTGAAAATCACTGGTCTTTAAAAAATACGTAATAATAGAATATTTTTATATTTATTGATTCATTACTTTCTTACAAAAGAGCAGTGTTGAGCACGTTAAGTGTGTAGATTAACACTAAAACTACCGACAGTTAAACGAAGCTATTTCTACCAAAACCAGTGAAAATCACTGATCTTTAAAAAATACGTAATAATAGAATATTTTTATATTTATTGATTCATTACTTTCTTACAAAAGAGCAGTGTTGAGCAGGCAGATATTTTTAAGAATTTCCTGGCTAGAGGAATATCGCGATATTATTACAATCTGTGGATTAAAGTCGATCCTTTTATATAATACACGACTCGATCGTTTTCCATACAGCTGTTTCGCACGCTTACGAGACAAGCTTTGAAAATAACTGTGTAACAGACGTAGCAAAGAATCGCAAGGAAGGCAGTCAAAGAATCAACACCTGCGCCATCGACGTAGGCTTCTACGTTCCCACGCAAGCGATGCGCTTGCAAGTTAGCTGGTGACAGTTTCGTAAGCTCGTTGAAACTTACGGTGAAAACTTTGTACTTAGCGCTTGGTAACCACGCCGCCGGAATGGAGATGCATTTGTTGCAGTCGTCGAGCAGAAATGCTCGTGGGAGCACGTTGGGAAAACCGATTGTCGAATTTTGCCTCACAGCTCTGCCGTCAAGTGCTTGTGGCTGGTAAATGCATTACAAATTATGCTGCTCCATGCAGGCCAAATTTTCATTAAAATTTTGTTCCATCGATATCTTCAGTTATATTTCAACGTGTTATCCAACCAGATCCAATTCTTCCTCGTTATTTTCAAATAATTTTACCATTTTTTCTTACAGTCGTCGTAGCATCCACTTTTACAACGACAATTGTACATATTCTGTCTTGTGTTTCCTTTCAACGTGATTCGTGTCGGTGCAGCTGACACAAAGGTTATGTAAATCGGTAGCAGAGGAGGGTAAAGTGAGTTTATCGGTCTATTGTGTTCAACGAATGATTACGGTTAAATCTTCCATTTGGTACGCGTGAACTGCTTTGAATTTCTGCGGTTTACAGAGCGTATAAAGCGTCTAATTAATTCAGTTGATTATTCCGATCGACAGATCTGTGTTGTCTTCTTGTGAAAAAGAAATCTTTTCCAGTTTAATTAACACAATACATCAGATGAAACGAAACTTTCCAAATTGACCAATTATCGTGTTTCTCTCTCAGCTTTTTAGTTCCAGTAATTCAGAAATTCTCCAATCCGCGTGTTACCGAATTTCCGCGAGAAAACAAACTTGCCGAGACTCGTCATCGTTCTACGATCTTCAGTCTGCAGTGTACCAACTTGTCAGTCGTCTTTAACTCGTGCGTCTAACAAACAGTCAGTTAGCATCTATCGCTGTGCTCTGTCTAAGCGTCGAATTAATTCAATTCGACGATCGAACAAACATCCAGTTCGTCGTCTACCAAGTCCGTCGTCTGTTGTAAAAGCAGAATAAATAGCGTGCTCACCGCAGGTTAACTTTGTCCATTGCGTTCCGAGTGGGTTCAAAGTTCGCGTCCTGACCAACTCGCAAGCCGCTAAGTCGCTAAGAGGGCGACTCGCAATGTATATTACGCGTACTTATTGGACGAAACTTTTTGAAATTTCATGAATTATAACGAGACGAGGTTACAGAGGCGACGTATAGTTCGCCACGTCGACCGGCCGAGAGCAACTTGACAAAGCCGTTGTCTTTGACGAAAATAGGACGTAAGCTTGAAAAATAGGTTTGACAGCGGAAAATACCTTCCGCGGATAAACTTGAATCAGCCATAACCATAATTACAGAAGTTATTCCGGAAGTTGGGGCTCTGTAAAGAGAAGAATTTTCCAGGGACGAGGAATCTGCACGTTGGAAATGTAGTTTGAGAAAGTTCGAGAATTGTCGTAATAAGTTCGCCGCGGTCAGGTTCGCAAGAATGCGAACTGACTGGTTCAGAAAAGAGATTTCTTCGTTATATTCCTTCGTTATATGGCAGATATTTATTGGACTGTTTAAAAAGATGGTAACAAAATTGAAGAAAAATTCGTGTATGGGGTTGTCCGAAAAGTTTCTTTCGTTTTATAAGGAAATGATGGATGTACAACATTTTCTCTTTCATATTGTTTTATCGTGTTACGTATGATCCATTTTGTTCTATCAAGATAAAGATTACAACGTTCGACAGATTAGGTTTCATGTTTGTATAAAGATACGTTGTTGTAAAAGACGTGTGTGTAAAAGAAAGACACTTTCCGGACAACCTGGATGTCTGCTGTACTGTGTTTCTTTCACGACGTTGCTTTATGATCGCTTTCGCAAATAAGTTGTCGTTTAAGTAAATTCCAGTTTCAAATGGTTCTTGTATTCCAATGTATTCCAAGGTATTCTGTTTCTGATTGTTTAAAGAAGTTTTGTAAAAACTTCGTCGATAGACGAAGCTCGTTTTGTTGAGAAACGATGTCTTCTTTATCGATCGACTTTGAATCTTTTTCGTCGATCGTTGTATTTAAATTTGGAATTTCGTTACTTCACGAAACTGTATAACAAACGATCATCTTGCAATTTTGAGAAGGATACGAATTTCTTGAACGAATTTAATACCAATTTTTTTGTATATTCTTTCACTTTATCGAATTAAACTTTCCTGTCACCGTCCTTAGTTTAGTTGGAAAAATGTTTACCAATCTTTCTAAATGAAATTAACAATATTATCGAGAAGATAGGCACAAGTATGAGAAGTTTATATTTCTTAAGCTTTTTTTACATGAAAGAAAAAAAATTCAAAATTTAAATGCTGGATAAAAATCGTCCTTCAACTTTTCAATATGCGATGATTGTATATAATGCGTCATTATGGTTATCGTTGCCTCAGAAAAAGCTGTAAGTTTAAAATCGTTAAGTTTTATCTGGACAGGGTAAAAATTATTTTTGTAGCTTTAATTATTTTAATTTCTCAGTACGTTGTTATTAAGTTGGGTACATTATTATTAATCTTTATATCGAAGAAAAACAAGCTTCTAACTCTAAAGTTTCTATTACAACGCGATAACAATTATCCTGTCGTAAAATGTCGATATACAGCGTAGAGTTGCAAAAATTAAACTAGTTGTGTATTTAGTATTCTGAATTTGACTTTGCTAATTTATTTGTGCAGCAATTTTGCGCGATTAAATAAAGTTTCGCTTGATGGTATCTTCATCAAGATTTAAAATCTTTAATTGGATGTACGTAGACATTGTGATTAATGTATTCACGAAACCGAGCAAGGCTAATTTATTGTAAATTTAATAAAATTAATATTGCCTGATCTTTTCAATTTCCGTACATTTTACTTACAGCATACGATGAATACGATCACAATATATCAACAAATGTGTGCAAGTATGTAAATTAATATACGACGAACCAATGAATCGTTATTAATTATTTATTATTATGTTTAAAAGATACAAATTAATTTCGACCGAATGTAATTACATCGCGGAAAAATTTTACCTAATTAAACAAATTCTGAATTTCATAACGGTGGTTGTTTTCATAGAAAGAACTAATTCTCATTCGAACATACATCGAATATTTCTTGATATGATTCTACAATATTGTAGTATCGTGAACAAATGGCCTAAGAAATATCGGCTGAACCATAAACAATATTGCGAAAAGTCTTAAGTGCCGTTAGGCCAAAGGGCCTGGCAGTTTTACCGGGTGGTCGTCACCTAAAGAGTCGAGTGAGGAAGTTGTGAGTTAAGAGTCGAGTCGAGTAGTCGGGAGTTGAGAGTCGAGTTGAGTAGTCCAGTGGAGTAGCCGTGAGTTGAGAGTCGAGTTGAGTACTCCAATGGAGTAGTCGTGAGTTGAGAGTCGAGTTGACTAATCCAGTGAAGTAGTCATGAGTTGAGTAGTCGAGTGGAGTAGTCATAAATTGAGAGTCGAATTGAGTAGTCCAGTGGAGTAGTCGTAAGTTGAGAGTCGAGTTGAGTAGTCCAGTGAAGTAGTCATGAGTTGAGAATCGAATTGAGGTAGTCGCGAGTTGAGTAGTCGAGTGGAGTAGTCGTGAGTGGAGAGTCGAGTGGAATAGTCATGAATTGAGAGTCGAGTTGAGATAGTCGCGAGTTGAGAGTCAAGTGGAGTAGTCGTGAGTTGAGAGTCAAGTGGAGTAGTCGTGAGTTGACAGTCGAGTGGTTATGAGTTATAAACTACTAGTTGTGAGTTGTGAATTTTAGTTGTCCTAGTTATAGCACGTTACTGTATTTAGTTCACGTTAAATAACCATCGTTTCCTGTTTAATCCATCGTAAATAAATCTATCGATCAATAAACTTATCATATAGGATAGAAATCATTGGGAAGCTTAATTTCTAATATCTCTGAATAAATAAAAAATCCTATAATATCCATTATTTTCGTCTTATTTATCATTCTATCTTCTATCATCAAGTATTTGATTAACTCTGCTATTCCACGATATCGATCTCGTGATATCGGAATTTAATCATATTTCTCACTACTGGAACGCGCATTATTATTTAGAAAGACGACAAATTTGACTGCTTCTCCGAAGTATACTCGAAAGAATCCACTTTCTTTGACATATTTATAACTAGAAAGCCGTGAAAGCAATCTCCTAAAAGGATTCCTAAAGAATCACAAAGTTATGAGTGTCGATTCCCTTCCGTCTCAATCAGATTTCCTATACACCACGCATCACGGTGAACTCAACCTTCCAGCTCTGTTGAGTGTATTATTGCCTCTCGAACGAGGACAGCCTTTCGACGAATTCCAATCGAAAAATGAGCGCTCGCCCGAGATCGAAATTACTTATAGATTCAGTGTTCCGCTACGAAACGAAAATTCAGCGCGTGAAATATTCATCGGGCATGGTGGCGTTTCCGTCGAAGTGACTTCCAGGTGTTTCCGGAAGACAATATCTCTTATTTACTCGGCAATCTTCGGCCGTGATGCACTTCTCGCGTCGAAAATCAAACGCCAGCGAGCGAACTGAATATTTCCTTTCATATTCGAAGGTGCTATTCCTGTATAGGAATTTCAAGGACCAAGAAACGAATATACACAGGGTGCCCCATTTGAATACTTCCACGTAATTGTCTCGCAAAGTATTTAGTCATTATGGTGAAAAAAATGTTTCGCACAAGAGTTGTTTCGTATCGAGGAGGATGTCTTACGATGACCACGAGATTTATGGTGAAGGCGTTTCAAAGCCGATCTTTGATTTCTTCAGCGGAACTATACGTCAGTTTACTATATTTTTAATTTTAATTGTCGACAAGAGAGCATCGAGGTACTTGTATCTGAAAATGTTTAGTTAAAAAGACGCTTCAACGTTAATCTCATGAAATTGAGCGTATGGAAGACAAGGAAACCTTACGTTTTATTATTTTCACGCGATGAGTTTTACGGGATCAAAGTTAGAACATCTTTGAAAATATCTTTCATCTAATGTGTCTTGGTTAAAATAGGACACCCGGTGTGTTACGTAGGTTGCGCGAGATGCAATAGGACGTAAACTCCGGTAAATATTTGAAATTAAATTCTATCGCACACTGCCCATTTTTATCGTCAGATTCTTCAGCGTCGGTTTAAAAGACTATTCGTGTCTTGTGGAAGAAAGTTTTGCTTAATCTTAGAACTATTCATCGATCTTTGATAATAATGTGCACAGCCAGTCTTATCGATATTCGAACACCACGGTAATCGAGAGATTATTGTTAAGAATTGTGCATCTTAATTGCCGAAATAAAAGTAAAGGAACGCTAAGGTTACACTTAGAACTCATATCAAAATAGTTATAGATTTATTTAATAAACGATTTCCAGGATCTTCGTCGATATAAATTTGCACGCGTTTCAGCACTCTCTCTTTGTCTCACCATCTTCCATACCACACTGAACAGTTACATTCATCTGTTTTTTGGCACATACTTCCACACACTCATATTCACATACGTGTGTCACTACTACACGACCAATCCAGTCTAGCACACAAAATTATACATATCTCAATAGGTATATTTATTGTTGAAGTAATTGCTTCGAGAAAAACTCTACATCTTTGCTTTTGCATATCCACGACCTGGAGACCGCTGTCACGAAGAGAATAGAATTCAGTGAAACAAAAATATTGGAAATAAGGAGGGGTCCATATTATTGTGCCCTTGAATATAAATGTTGTTTTGGATTACAAGGACTAGAAATAAAAGAGCTATAAGTGGATTTCTATTGCTGTTTTTTGTAGCCTTCAACTAGAGCTACAAGGTTAATTACCAAAAAGGTAATGTTCTTTGCTATAAATATATGAACGTACTCCCTACCATTCTTCTGTTGTATTGCAACACTATAAGAGTGAGAATCTGGATCAGCATACATTATACTTGTACCTTTATTTATTTCAATATATTTTTCTATTACAAATTCTATTCTATCAGTCGACCTCGACATTTATTTATAATCGTCAGGGAAACAATAGTTCTTTTTAATATATTAAATTGCAAGTTTATTATTAGTAGTATACCAATCATTATTAATGCTATATATTCGTAATAGTGATCTATAGGTAATATGTTATAGTTAAGCCCGCAGTTGCAAACTGGTTCGTTTTCGACCAGTAAGTTTAAGTAATTTCTCACCTTTTCCATGTTTTTGTCTAAATTTCGCTTTGAAAGAAATTAATTTCTTAATTAAAGAAACGAAGGCAACGCGTAACAAGGAAAGTTATTAGATTATTTTCTAGAAACTCGGAAAAGAGTGCTCAAGCTTTTCTCGGGGTTTTTTGAAGCACACAGACCTAAAAAAAAAGCTGTATAAAATTGAATGAAGCAGCGTGCTAGTACTATTATATATAGTACAGAGTAGCATTCTTGGAATTATTATAGCACTGTTCGTATTTTTAAATTTATACAATAGTTTACGATAAATAGCTCCACCGTGATCCTGGGACATTCCCTCGCGAGAGTAGTAATTTTAGTAATATCCCGAGTATATCCGTGCTGAATGTTTGTCGAGGATGTAATTCGATCGCAGATACCAGAACGACATGCTACAAATAATTTTCGTAATTCTCCATTAGGAAAATTGATGAAACTGTATCTGCAAATCTATAGATCGAAACTAGAGTCAGTCGAATTGTAAATCGTCCTGATTTCGTCCGAATGAGAATCACGCGTTTCGCCCATACAACGACTCTTCGCCGTTAAAACTTCCCTTTCTTTTTTCGTACAGTTAAAACTCGTATCCTTAAACCTTCCCGAAGAAAGTAATTCTTAATAGCTAAAAAATATAGATCATTGATAAAATTGAAAATCTAAAATTGTTGTAAAATTTAAGAATCTTCTACTATCGCGTCGATATAAATTATTCGAGCTAACGAAGATATTGCAGTGACCACGAACGATACTCGAAGCGACTCTGATTATGTTAACGCGCTGATTTATATTTACATTTTATTCCGTAATAACGGAGTTCATGCGATTCATAGTTGTGCTACAGTAATTTATTATGCTACTAGTATTAATATCGGTTATACTCATTTTTGGATAACCAGAATCTTTGCTAATCATTCGGTTGGATTTAACGTCGAACGAGGAATTTAAGCTGTGAAAGTCACGTTATTATCCCAGAGTTTCCACATTTCCGTCGTCACATGATCCAACGTCTTATACCATCATTTCGAGTAAGTCTTATCGTCCCATAAACCTACGACGTGATGCACGTCACTGACTTCAGCGATATTATAATCCTCGTGTCCCGTTTCTAGTTATATGTATTTAGTTCACTGATTACGTTATACATTGTATTTATTCGCAGGGAATAATCTCGCATAGTATTAAATTTAATTTCTCTCTTACTGCGACCAACTTTTTCATCGCTCTCTACATTTCTCTAAATAAGTGGCTATATTTTAAGTGTTTTATTACCAGTTTGTAAAAGTTGCCACTTTTTTGTCATTTTTCTCACCTGTAGCTGATAGAATTAAAGTTATTATTGAGAGCGATGATGATAAGTTACATTAATACATTAGGACGCAACAGAGGGCGCATTTTAACCCTCTTTCAATCCATTACACGGATCAAAGGATTCATCCATATGGAGTTAATATCATATTTACAGTAATTAACATGTTAATACCGTGTTAGACATAACAGCTGCGTATAAAAATGTAGGTTTCAAAGGTACGAAAAGATCGCGTTCGTTAATTTTATTCCAACTTCAAAATAAACTCGTTGTGACTACATTCGGTTACGTTCGAAATTTCACGGACCATGAAATATATTTTTCGTCATTTTTCTAGCAAATGATTCTCGAGAACGAACAATCGGGAGCGATATAATCGCAAAAAAAGAAAAGAACAATCTTCTATCTTATCGACTTAGATCTTGAAACAGAACATTGCCAAAATACGAAACGCTATGCTACGTAATGTTTGACAAAATGTGAAATACGAGATTTTGTTGGATCTCTGATCGTAACCGGAGACGCGATGTGCCCAAACGTCTATCGTTCGAGATCTATCGCCCACTGACATAGTACGAGGATCAACATCCTTAACTCAAATAGCTGACAGCGATGTGGCACTGCTTCGTCCTTGCTTTCCTCCGCTAACTACCGGTGTTAACCATACACTGGTTTGTCGACGAAAGCTTACCTTGCGGCTTCCAACGATCGTGTGCCACTGATTCGTCCACGTTTGTCTGTCCTTGCACCGACTCTGTTAGTTATATACACCGGTTGTTCTTCCAATCCCACGCTGCAATCTCAGTTTATCTAGTCATGTCCGGTTCTCGCAATCTAACGCTAGACAGAAACAACGGGTCAACCATAACAGCCAATTCTGTTTCAATCTAACGCGTTTACCATTAATTTGAAGATATCGCTGTGACCGTGAACGATACTTCAAGTGACTCTGATTATGTTAACGCGTTGATTTATATTTTAACGTTGGTTTACATTTTATTCCATAATAACGAAGTTTACGTGATTTATAGTTACGTTACAGTAATTTATTGTTGTCAGCCGAAGAAGTCGATATGTAACGTAATAATCTAGTAATGAACATTGAACTTTGTCATGTGCCCAAGTAACATTCATAGTGGAAATCTATAATACACGGTAAACTCATCGAGACAGAACAGAGGACAACGTTTCGAGGGCAATTTTCATGCTCGTCGAGCGTTTCTCAGCCAACGAGGTCACGTGTAGACACGTTCGAGTCCACCTGGTCTGGTTAAATAGCTTGCTATCATAGTTACGAAACTTGTGCAGCTGCAGAGGCCATTTCACCGCAAACGGGAACTTTCTGTTCCGCTTCGGCAACACTCTATCCTGGCTGCGCGCAGGCAAACTTATCACACGAGTTTCCGCCTTTCCACATGCGAGACGTTGTGAAAAATGTATTCTGCTCTTCCTCTGTCTTTCGATGAACACACAGTCAGCAAGTTGTAATTTCTCGGCTTCTTTCGGTGCCGAGCTTCTCTGTCGCCACTCTACGCATCGCTTTCTCATTGATACGAATTTATTGCTACGTTGCGAACTTTGTCTGGAAAATTGCATCTTCACGAGAATGTTCGATTCGTCTCTCGGAATTTCGTTTTTATTAGGACAAATCGACCACTGAAAGTTCGATTCATATTTTAACATCTTTTAACCAGACGTTTTCTCTGTGTATAGATTAGGGAAGTTCTTTCAGTTTGCAGAGTAATTTGTTAAACGACGCGGAACATTCTTAAAGCAATTTAGAAATATACCGAAATATTCGATAAGAAATTGATCGTTCGCAGTACGATAAACACACACGTAGTTCATTCTTGTTTAAATATCGCGTCTTTGTATGTGCACTGTCGTTCGTCGATGCATATTTGCGTATTTGCTAATCTCATAGAAGACGCGAGAATTGGCTGAAATTATTAGGAAGATGATTAATCGGTAAAGATTCACAAATTCATTGTAAATGACGACGACTCGATAACGTAACGGTTAGCTGTACATACATCGACGAGAAAATGTTAAATAAATTACGTAGAAAATGCAGAAGAGTCTACGGAAAACTCGAATCTGCCTGGTGAAATCGTTCGCGAATAAATTATTAATTCTAAATAATTTTCGTCTTAAACATGGAAATTTTGTTGCGAATCGCAGTCGACAAGAAAATATCACAATCAACGAAACAACACGAATTTAAAAGAAAATGAATTTAAGCTGCAAGTAGTTCATATGCCGGTTATTAAATATCCTGTTGAACTTCTTCTGGTCTGACCTTTTCTCAACAACTTCTTACTCCAAGTATATCGTTCAACTTGAATTTCTTTCTCTTTCTCATTCTCTTTTCTCTCGGCTTCTTTCTCTTCTTTGTACGAGGTATGATCATTTTATTAAAGTTTCCTGTTAGAGAAATCACTTCTTCCGAAAGATAGAGTCTCGCGATATTTCCAGACAGATTATTAAAATGTACTGCTCAGGTGCTTCGCGAAAGAAGGATATCGGCGAGACATTTATGACACGATGTCGTAGCCGTTTCACATTGAAAAATCGGAATTTGCAATTAAAATAATAGCTATTCTTATTTAATAGTTTTGAATTGTTATTGGTCATCGTTGTTATTTCTGTATTTAGAGGTAGGATCACGATAGCTGTTATTTTATTCTTTGGATAAATCTATCACACCGTTCTGAGCTGGAAAACCTTTATTACACTTTCTTACATGGACTAGGGATAAAAACGAAAGAGTATCTTAAACCTACCGATTAAATCTAGAACTATCTTCTAGTTACTATTTATTGTAACTAGCGCATCTGCATATGGATGGCGAGCGCGAATTCGCGTTGTCATTTTCATCAGTCGTGTAATTATGTTAATTTATGGTGTACGTATAGATGCAATAAAATATTGAAACAGCGGTGGATACTTGTTACCTTATTATAAGTATCGAATCACTCGATCATCTTTGTCGGAAATCAAAGAGAAGAAAATACAGACGACTAATGTTAATCGTATTGGGTTGGCAACTAAGTGACTGCGGATTTTTCAATAGGCGGTAATGACAAAATCCGCAATCACTTAGTTGCCAAACCAATAGTATAATAAAATAAACGGCGAAATATTTGCTCGACGATAAAACGTAAATGGGAAATTTCAAATGCAATTTAATCTTTTATTTCTTGAAACGTACGTATTTTTAAACATTTCATCTCGTAGTCCTGTCGTAGATAATACGATCTAATAGTTTGCACCGATGTACAATCATCGTCAATGTAACATCATCATTGATATACATATGTTATTTGCCGCAGATTCAATTTCTGCCAGCTACGTATCAATTACCTGGTGTCGGTCTCGTCATTGTCTGTTAACCCATATTCATTCACGATTATCTCGACACGAGTAATCGTGGTCGAAACAGAAATTGGCAACTGCTTGCTCCTTAAACGCAAACTACCTGCTAATCTTATTATTAACGTTAATTTTCTATATTCGAACTATCCATCTTTTAGTCCGAAGGAAGAAAAAAAAAAACATTTCAACGTAAATTTATTGTAATTGGGGTAATATCGATAAGAATCGCGAAGAACATACTTTGAACGAAACGTACCGATTTTACGATTTCGAACAGACTGTGTAACTAAAGATACGTTCAGAGCGGAGCTGCCTCCTTATTAGCGCGATTACCTCGATTATTACGAAACGTACACACGTGCGATACAAGTCACGCTTTATCGGTCCAACATACTGCGGACTTACAGCAATATCTCATAATTTTCTCGATGCACAGGTACAGATACTACCGAAGCATTCGATGAAACATTCACGAGACGGAAAATTCAACAAGCCCGTATCACACATATGGAAATGTATGCTGCTAACACGCTATCAATATTGCAGAACGCGAGAATTTCTAAACAGGCTACCCTTGCCACAAGCGCAATATCGCGATGCGACACGCCAGCAAATATTTTCACCGTCGGGAACGTGACGTTCTGAATGTTTAAGTCGAACAGCGTCGAAATTCGTGGCTCGTTGCCTATTTTATTATCGCTATCTCGCCGAATATCGTTGCTCCATACCAGGCAGTGTAATTTAGTCGAATAACGAACAAGGATAAGCGAAGCGGTCGTTTCATAGTTGTTCGCTAATCACGAATAATCTTGTCTTATTTTTCTATTTTATTTCATTATTTTGTATGATAAAAGAGTCGAGTGAAGTAGTGGAAATTGAGAAATTAAACGTTTTGTCTTATTTTTCTATTTTATTTCATTATTTTGTAAAATAAGAAAGTCAAGTGAAATAATTGAAATTGAGAAATTAGATGCTTTACCAATCTTCTTCTAACTAACCAATCTTCCTCCGAGGCTCTATTTTCTTAAATTATATTCTCAAAAAATATGAATCTGCGTGGATAAACCGCGGTTTAATTATCACGTTAACGTGGATCGCGCGAACAAAGTTAGGCGATAATCGTTGTACTGCTAAACGTAAGATAATAAGAAAAGGGACATAAATACATACGTAATAAGTGGAAGAGAATAGAATAAAAGGAGATAAAGTAAAGTAAAAGTAATACTCAACTGCTGCGTAATACCATGGATCGTGCAGCATCAAATATTCGTCGGTCGGTTTCCCGTACCTCGTCACGATTCCATCGCCGCGGTTATTTCATTTTGCACACGTTGTAAAGCACCCGTTGCTAACGTAGAGGAGACACGTTGGAACAGTGGAAGAGGAAAGCATTTTTCCATACAGGACACGCGGTGTCGAACAAAGAGGTTGGAAAATTCGTTTTGTATCGGGGAAGAAGTCGTTTTCCGGAGAGACAAACGGCTACTCTGTGCTTCGCTGCTCTCGCAAGCAGTAAGTAAGACTGCGAGACAGAACGATATAATAAAGAGAGAAGAAAGGGTAGGAGAGCAGAAAGTAGATGTGCAGAGGTCATTTAAATCGTTGAAATATGGCGTCGTCTATTTTAAAAGGATTGATTTGTGAGGCTATAGCGACTCGCGAAAATGCATCGAATACTTGTCATAGAAACTTTTATAAATATCACGATGATAGATGAACAATAATTTCTGTTTTATATTATTTTATCGAATTACGTATGATCCATTTCGTTCTATTTCTATTATTACGTTCGTGCATAATTCAATGAACTAATATAAAAGAAGAAACATTGTGCGTCTATTATTTCCTTATAAAACGAAAGAAACTTTTCGTACAACCTAATATAATAAATTATGCGATAGATATATATAGAAGTGGCAAAACATCCAGGTGATAAAAGCATTTGGCTAAACGAGATCGCCTAATTATCTATCTTATTTACTATTGTAGGAAAAACCATCTTGAGACGTAGTTAAACTACTTCAAGGGATGCATGCGAGTGTGGAAAGAATTTTTTCTCGAGTTCATCTTTTCAAGGAGATTTCAAAGTTATCGGTATATTTCTTAAGTGGAACCCTATATCTTTTTATCCATCGATCGGTGCGTTTTTTTATTCTCTAAGGAAAAAAAAGTATCGTGGTACCTGTGTCTGAAAATTCTCAGTTTAAAAGATATTTTAATCTTAATTTTAATTTTGTTACACTTGGCGTATGAAAGACGAGGAAAGACGCAAAGCGAAGCTCTCTTATCCTTACGTTTTTCTTGTCTTCCACGTACTACATACGGTGATTATGATATGATGACTCAACCGAGACAATCTGTACACTGTAATATTAAAACGATCGATAACTAATTATATAGAGACATTCGCCTTTTTACATCTGGTTCGAACTTTGCCAGCATAGAATGGCGGACAGAAAAGAAGTTTGTAAGATAAGGAATACAAAACGACGCCATAATTTTGCAAAATGGATTTTTATTTAATAAGAGCAATAGAAAAATATAACATACACTAAACGGTAAAAAATTGTTGGTATAAAAGTTACTAAAATTCATATTGTCCCAATCTTAAACTTTCTTTTATTCGCCGCACTAGTCACGTTAATCCTGGCTCGCGATTGATCCAATTTTTAAACGATTTATATAATATGTAGACCTTTTCTACAAACGTTCCACATATTTTGATGATAAAAGCGCTACTTTTCTCCCAATCAGGCGATCAAACAATTTGTAATCTCATTGTTGCAATCCTTGTAATCTCGTGATAATCCCTGTTAATCGATGGATTACAAGTCATTCGTGGAAATCGCAGACCTCGTAATAGACTCGACTGTGCACACAGACGAGACTCAGGAAAGCGATGGTATTAATGCTTCGATGGTTTAATCTTCGCGAGTTCTGTTCCACTTCTTGACTGCTATTCGTCGGTACGAGTCAGTTAGCAAACGAGTTTCGAGTTGTCGGTTTCGCGACGAGCACTTTGAATGGGCCGTGGTTCAAAAGCAAACAGGTATTTCATTGAACCTTTGACTAAGATGTGGGAACGCCAAGCGTAATTAGATGCTTTCTTCGCGCAGATATTTCCTGCAGATATTATCGGCAAGATTTAACGATGTTTAATCGCGCTTTGATTTTAAAACAGCTTCTTTCCTTTCATCAGAAATAAACAACTTCGTTAAAAGTATCCTTTGAAATTTATAATACCGATTTGTATGAAAGTTACTTGTATTCGCCATGGAATCCGTCTTTCGTTGAATTTCCACCGAGTCTTCATTTTCTTAACGTACAGTTACGTTTACGTCTCACTCGTTTTACAGATCTTTCGTATTGCGATTGCGGTTTATTCAAAATTGTGAGAAATCGTAAGGGTCCTTCTTTATCATAAATCTAACGTTAAAATTATCGGCAATTGAATGTTACAAAAATACAATTTAATGTGGCCTGTAGCTGTTGTCACTAACTTTACACAACCCTTTGCACATTTATGATAAACTACATCAATTGAAATTATTGAGATATGTATAATTTTGTGTGCTGGGCTGGGTTAGATGCGTAGTAGAGATACTTGTATGTGGGTGTCAGTGTGTGGAAGTATGTGTATGTGTATCTGAAAACAGACGAATGTAAACTGTTCAGTCGGTTAACAGACGGGTATGGAAGAAAGTGCTGAGACGCGTGCAAGTGTGTATCGATGAATATCTTAGAAATCGTCCATCAAATAAATATATAATTATCCTAATATTAATTCCAAGTGTAAATTTAGTGTTTCTATTACCTTTATTTCGGCTATCAAGATGCACAATTCTCAACAGAAACATATTCTTACAAAAGAATGTAAAATAGAAGTAAAAGTGCAAAACATGTATTATATAATATATGTATATATAATATAAACACATAATACATATAAAAAAAGAACACATTTTTATAATCAAATTTCTATCCATTGTAACTTTTTTTCTTTTATCTATCTACTTACATTCTATAAAGATATACATTCGCAAGGACGTCCGACGAAATCGAATAATAATCAAAAAACTGTAAATACGAATCAATCTTTGCTTCTATCTTGCCAATTAACGTTTAATGTGTATATTTATCGTATCTTGAAGAGCAGAGCGTACGACCTTAGTAGTTCATAGTAGAAACACGGATAACGTTCGCCGTGCAGTAGTCAGGGACGGGCATTAGTCAGACGTAAGCAATGCGGTCGAATAGCTCCGCAGTGATAACTGTGGCGCATTAGTCAGACGGAGTACAAGTGATAGCGCGTAGCATTCTCGGTTAGCAATGCACATTACGTCCGAGGGGAATGTTATCGCGCCAATGAACCACGTACGACGCTCTACGTTCTCCTCTGATTCGTTCTAATCGTTTTTGGATCACTTATCTGAATTAACTATAGTAGGTAAATGAAAATTGCGGGAAAATCTATACGAGCAGAATTTTCTCGATTTTTTTATTTTCATATTATTTAGTAGTTAAAATGCTACGCTTTGGGATAACATATATCGTTATATATTATTATATTACATTACATGGAACTATAAGAAACTTACGTATTATCATAAGCACGTCAACTGTATGACAATTATTCGTTTAAAAAATCTTACGTTAACGTAACTTTCGTTTCTGTTGAAGTAATTGCTTCGAGAAAAACCCTACATCTTTTCTTTTGTATATCCGTGACCTGGAGACAGCTGTTAAGAAGAGAATAGAATTTAGTGAAACAAAAATATTGGAAATAAGGAGGGATGCGTATTATTGTTGTTAATGTTGTTTATGTAAATATGTTATGTTGTTAATGTAAATGTTGTTTTGGATTAAAAGGTCTAGAAACAAAAGAGCTATAAGTAAATATCTATTGCTGTTTCTTGTAGCCTTCAGCTACAGCTACGAGATTAACTTTTTGTTAATGTCCTTTGCTATAAATATATGAACGTTTTCCCTATCATCCCTTCTTATTGTATCGTAAGACTGTAAAAGTGAGGATCTGGATCAGCATACATTATACCTATACTTATTTCAATATATTTTTCTATTCCAAATTCGTCCACTCGTTCCTCTATTAGTCAACCTCGACAGTTTCATATGCAGTTGTTTAATATACACAACATTTGTTCATATGTGAATATCAATTTTGTCCAGCGATATAGTTTACAGCATAACGAAAGTATATTCTGATTAGTAATGTATAGATTACTATTAATATATCGACATATGTCGTCGTAATTAAAAAGAGGAACTAATTCGATTTTTATTGATAAGTTCGATGTACCTGCTAATTAAATTCTTAGTTTCCTAAAAGAATGGCCAGCCTCCTGAAAGAATATCGACTAGCGTGAATAGTATTATACTGGAAAAATCAATTATTTCTTGTTTTTATTTTAAACTCTGAATACATGATGGGCATGTCTGACTTATCATACACATTGTATGTTGCACTATTACTTTAAAAACATTGAAAGCTACGTAATACCGAGGAAGGTAACAAAAGACGACGAGTAAAGCGACAAATCGATATTATATCAGACTGATCAAGTAATAGCATTTCTAACGGTATTAATGATCCGTCGTATACAGCAAGTGGTCAGAACGTATTAGTCAGACAGTGGTAAGCAGTACGCAATGTTCAACGGTCAGTGGTGGTACAATACATTAATCGACCAATAGCCAGACAACCGCATTGGTCAGCAACCTATCGGGCCACATTTCTGGCCCGATACATCGAAATTTGTCGCTTGGCAATAATATCATTTTTAATAACCGTTCAAATATCATTGCTTGACAGCAAGACTTTGATTTTTAGCAACCAATCGAATTCATATATATATACATACATGCATTATAGATATACATTCTGGTTATGGAATTTCTAATAAATTTTTTCATTTGTATTTTAGTTCATTATCAAATAGAAATATTCCTGTTGACACGACGTACTGTTTCTCAACATTGTCGGGTTACCTTATGAAAAAAATTAATATGCAAGAATTTGTATCTTTTAATTTATTTCAATGGATCTCGATGCGGCTTCATACTTTACTAATTTATAGTGCAAATAATAACGCGAACGTCGACAAAAATAAACCTAAACCGCTAGCAATTCATTTTTCTAACTTTATCCGATTAAAATAAATTCATCCACTTTCGTGTATCGATCGACGTGTACAAGAAAATTAAATTCAATTTGCAAACAAAGCTTGACGCGGAAAACTTCTTCCAGTACGATCGTGTAATTCACACGTACCACTCTACAATTCGCAGACTCATTTTTCTTCGAAATTATTTCTTATCAGGAAATTGTCTTCCTCATCTGCGATTTATCTTCTCGCGTAGAATGTAACAATTCGAAGGAGGAGGAAAAAAAAGGATAAAATTGCCCGAAGAAGAGAACTCGCGAGAATAACCATTAACGATATCTTTTATCTGGTGTAATTAACCGTTTTAGAGACAATCCATTGGGATCGAAACTTTCCATCGTTTACCGGTTAAACCGCGGCCAATAGCTTCGACGGGGATTCGATAAAAATCAGCCATTATCGAGGAAGGTTGGCCGAGGTGGATAGGAAGGTTGTGCGAGGTCTCGAAGAAGTTCCGAACCACTTGGCTGGATTAATCATTATTATCGGGGAAAGTGTCAGTTTGAACAGTCGGTGACGCGTTATTGTCGTGGCCGGGTCATTAATAATCGTTCCTCTCCAGGAGAAACGTTCCTGAGTGATTCGCACGAGGAAGTTCCCTTTTATCGGTGAACTTAGCGAACCTGATGAACTTGGTCGTATTCAGCAGTTCCTTTACATTCGCTTGAATGTGAAAAAAAAATGTAGGAAGTGATATTCTTAAACGTTACAGGCGAATGAAAAAGGAATAGAACGTACGATAGTTGACGCGGAGATTGTTACACAAAACGTTTTGAAATTTCGTTAAAATAATTTCTTAAAAATTAGACGTATCGCTGCTACGTATAAAAAACTATCGGATAAACTTTACAGAATGAAAATCTGTTTCTTATTTTGTATCTCGTGTTTTCCATCTGTTTCTTCTTTTCCCTCGAATATTCTATTCTTTGCCATTACGATTTAAACAATTTATCGCCCCGCTACTCTTTGAGAGTAGAATTTCTAGAAACTCGAGAACTTTGTGGAAATTACGAAAAATCACGGAATCGAGGATCTCGTATTTCTGCAACTGAATGTTCCAAGGACGTTCCAGCGTTTTAACCGGTCTGTAAGCTGTGCAAAACCATCGTTCTTAAAACACCTGACGTTTAGCTCTTTGGATTTACGAGACTGATGCTCCTAAAAACACTCGAAATTTAGCCTCGGGAACATTCGCGAGACTCGAGAAACCATCGTTCCGGGAACACGCGAAATTTCCCTCTTAAGAACATCCTAGGGAAAATGGACGTAGAACGTTTGGATATAAACTGAGCACGGAACTAGCGTCGTTCGAACGCCACCGTGTTATCCGGCCATCGTATTCCTTTCCTCTGGTCTTGAAAAATAAAATAACGATTCAGTGTTATCGGTGAATAAGTTAAATGAATTAAAAAAAAAAATCGATGGACGAGCATTTAGATAAATAGCGATGGATGGAACACGCGTTAGAACAGATCGAAACTGGTCACCGTGTCCAAGATGGACTAACCGAATTGAAACGTGAGTCAAGATAAATCTGGAAGGGTTGTTACGAGTCGAGGAATCTGCCGCTGGATCGAAGCGAATCAGAGGGGATTAAATGTAGTTTAGAGGGATCGGCGCGCGTTCGGTCAGATTGCTGTGTAATCGATTCAAATCGAGTTCTAGTGGATTCAAGAACGTCGAAACGTGGCGTTTTCAAAGCGGCAAATTCCATTGCATGCCGGACGATTCTTGTTTGTTTAGGCTATGGCTGAGCCGAGACTCGTACAAATAACGGTAAAAAATTAGTTTGCTGATCTTTCGTAATAGAACTTAGCTTTATGATCTATCCGATTCGATAGAAATGTGACGAATATTGCGTCCGATTATTCGTTCGTCTTCAATTTGAAATTTTCCTAATATTCGCATGCTTCTATCAAAACTTTATCCAAGTTGTTGAGACACGTTTACGAGAATCGGTGTGTTTCAACGTTCGAATAGCAGATCCAGGAAAAGAAGGTGCGAAAGAAGCATTTACTCGGTTAGACGAGGTTAACAAATTAAGTTTGTTTCTATCGAAATGTTTTGCAAAGCGATTCATCGTTCTGGAATTTCACAGGCTCCTGGTTGCGCTTGCTCACGATGATTTATCAAGAACATGACTTATACGAAATTAATCTTTTCAGTATAAATTGCTTTTTTTCAGTTTTATCCGAGTTACGAATTGTTTTATCGATTTTCGTATGTTTGCGAAAGATAGGCAGGTAAATAAGGTTGAAGTAAATTCCCAAAGAAGTTTCACTTGTTGATGTTAAACCAACTATATAATTCAGCAACAACACGTAATGTCATCGATCGTTAAATTGCAATTAAATATACAATTTGTAATTACAGAGAAGATCGAATTGCGTGTATGTTTCTTGTAAATAAAAGATCAGATACTTCTTTGAAAATATCGTTAAATGTATCGAAGTCTGAGCAACGCGAAAATTTACAAATAGCATCTTCGAAAGCTTAACAAATATCTTGGTCATTGGCCTTGATGGTTCGCCAACTTACTATCATCTCTAGTCATTTCTCTCTAGCATACAAGTTGCTCGTAAAACAATTTCATTGCTCCGGATGTCGTACGATCAAGCACGAGCTTTATGAGTGAAACGATATTGTCTCGTTTCGAGGTTCATAAAGCGTAACATCGATCCTGTAAATGTTCTGTTTCCTACTTTTCGCTACCTATGACAATGCTCCGGAACGTTGACTACGATTTCTACGTTTCTACGATTATGCGTTTTATACGTTTTATACGTATTATACGTATATTCCCTTGCGCGTAATTTTTGAAAAACTTTTAAATATTCTTCTCGATACATTTCGTACGAATTTTTTCCTTCGTTCTTCCAAGAAATAAGATCGTCGTAATCGCAAGCTCGATTTCTAAACGTAATTAATTACAGTTTCAAAATATCACCAACGAAATATTTATTTAGCCAAGGAACTGGTTCCTTCTTTTGCAAATTCTAACGTAGATCTTCCGAGATTTCTGTGAGATTCCAATACCAAAACAATTAAAAAAGAGAAAACAGAAAAATAAAAGACAGTTGCTATGCAATGTGTCGATACGACGAAAGAGAAAACTTGGATCGTTTGATAGATAGTTCGGAATAAAAAATATCGCATGGACGTGGGAATCGTTTCGTAGGAAATTCCACAGGACAGTGCCGTGATAATATGCGATCGACGCGCAACGTTGGAAAAGTTACGGGCGTCGAATAAAACGACGCCAACTCATGAACTTCGAACAATGTGGATGCAATGGGCGAAAGTGTTTGGAGCAGGTACCGCTCGAATCTGCTCGTATTCGAGGCTAACGAAGCGTGTTTCGCCTGTCATCAGGACAAACTGCCATACTTTTTCACGCTGCACCTGTATTGACAGAACTGACGCCCGGGTCGGATTTATGAGTGATACAACGCGGTTTCCGGTGCAAAGACCGGGCTTTTCGATGCTCGTTCGTTGCCATGCGTTTGTTCATGGTTGAAAGGCAATCTTTTTCGTCTGTCAGTGGAATATCTGTTTCTAGCTTTGTATAGAGTGATTAGCTAACGACGAATATACAACAGTATCAGCTATAGCCCGCAGATACGTTGCGTGAAATGCATAGAAATTTGCTACGTCAAATAATTTATTCTTTCTATTTTTTTTTTTTTTTTTTTTAACTACGACACTGTGAGAAAAATAGTTAACTTGCCAGTCAATATGAACAGTCTGTTGTGTTCGATGAAAAATTTAATAAATTCCAGACGATTTCTATCCGCGTCAAAACTGTACCAGAGATTGGACATTTAAATAGAATTAAACTATCGTACAGTGTTGCTGATGATCTTCGACGTGGAAGTTACTTTATTGTTTGATAATTTTTGCGTGTTCTAATCGGAATCTCTTGTTTCACGTAGCATACATGATGAGAGATAGGAAAAATTAGCCACGGGTGGGAAATCTAAGTTAACAAACTACACGATCGATAAAACGAATAATTCATTGCTCTTTCATGTCGCATAATTGATTCGCAACCTATTCATACGTTCTACGTGTAGAATCAATCAGTGCAACAAACCACTTTTTTTTTCTTTTTTCGAATCGAGAGATATAAAATTTCGAGATGGATTTACACACTCAGTAGAATGAATAATTTATTGTACCTGTACAAATGAATAATTTATTTGTAATTTATTCATACGTTCTACGTATAAAATCACCAGCCAACAAACCCTTTTTTTTTTCAAATCGAGAGGTATAATGTTTCAAGATCGATTTACGTAATCGATAAAATGAATAATTTATCGTACCTTTACAAATGCATGATTGTTTCGTAATTTATTCATACGTTGTACATGTAGAGCCATTTGGCAACGAACTTTTGTCTTTTTCAAATCGAAAGGTACAACGTTTCGAGGTGGATTTAAAAAGTTCTCTCTTCTAGCATTTTGTGTCCTACAAATTGGCATCTTCAAATATCTTATTATATTCGACAAAAATCATGCGTTCGAAGGTTAAGTTTAAGTAACCAGTGAAGTCATTATCGTCAACCACGTTGTCGCGATTCTAATCGGAAAACGATATAAATCTTTCTTATTATTTTCTTTCCTATTTTCTTTTAAGTCTTCTTTGTAGAATTTTTTTATTATTTAATTTACACTATACAATTTGTCTAGCTGGACTTTTGGTAAATTTTCCTAACTTAATTGCTAAATAACATGTAGATGGCTACCCCCAGCGGGATACCATTATTGAGTTTGTCTATTTTATTTCCTTATTGAGGTCAGTTGAGTGTTTTCTTTTTAATCTTCTTTGTAGAATTATGTTTTATTAATTTGTAGCTTACAATTTGTCCAGATGAACATTTGGTAAATTTTCCTAACTTAATTGCTAAATAACACGTGGATGGCTATCCTCAGCGTGATACCATCTTCGAGTTTGACTATTTTACTTATTTTGCAATATATTCATCCTCCTTGCGAGATATCGGACGTGTTACGAATCGTCGCGAAAACATAGACAAGATACGAAAGTGGAGGAATAATTGGGACCTCGAGGAACCAACCGACCGATGAGTAATTTTTCTCAATTACCCGTCAGAAAGCGGCTGAAAGAAAAAGATCGGACAGAAAAGCAGTCCGCCGGTAATTACCTTCCTTCTTATATCACGAAAAGTAGGTACTATCGGACGTAAGTGATTTATATCATTAATTCCCTTAGCTAAGAAGGTGAAATAGAAAGATAGAGGAAAGACGTCGAACCGACCAGTCTCGTCATCTTTTTTTTTAAGGCGTGTCTACGTTGAATATTAAATATAAATCAATTACAATGACGAAGGTAAAGAAACAAGAAAGGATAAAAAGAACGCGTTTAATTGAATTCCTTTGAATTTTTTATACATTTGTGTTTGTCTAGCTGCATCGATATATTAGTTGGAAACATCAACGCGCGATATATTTTTATAGATAGATCCGTTTCACGGACTAACGAATCGATTATCTCGTGAATTATAACGCGAACAGAAAGAGAGTATATTCGTAATTATTTATATATTATTATTCAATTCGTTTCGTTTATTTTACTACATATCATTATTTGGTTTAAATCAACGAATTCTAAATTGATGCTGTACGCTATCCTATATCATAAATTAATATTACAAAAGCGAGTTTGAATTTTGAATTAGACAGCAATGCGGATCGATTCGGCCATACAACCAGATTCAGACTTGTCGATCGCAATACCACACAGATTTTATCGAAATATTCAGACGAGTCCTTTACGCACCTAATTAAAATTAATTCTAATTACATTCTAAAATTCTAATTACATCTGCAGAAGTATATACAGCGAGTGACAAATTATATTATTCCCGTGTTTTTTAACAGGCAATTAAATGTACAATCTGCAGTGCTTCTTGAATAGTATCGCTTCCGATCACTGTCATTTATACGTTTTGGTAAAATTCACATTAGACTACCGATCTGTCCTGTTTTGCGACCAAGTTTTCAGAAGAAACAAGAAGAAACAAAATATACTATTTCCATGTTTTTTAACAGATAATTTAAATGTAGTCTGCCGTGCTTCTGGTCACGGTCATTTATACGCTTTGGTCAAATTTACAGTAGACTACCGATCTGTCCTGTTTTGCGACCAAGTTTTCAGGACACAAGAAGAAACAAAATATACTATTTCCATGTTTTTTAACAGATAATTTAAATGTAGTCTGCCGTGCTTCTGGTCACGGTCATTTATACGCTTTGGTCAAATTTACAGTAGACTACCGATCTGTGCTGTTTTGCGACCAAGTTTTCAGAATACAAGAAAAAACAAAATATATTTTTCCCGTGTTTTTTAACAGGCAATTTAAATGTACAGTCTGCAGTGCTTCTGGAATAGTATCGCTTCTGATCACTGTCATTTATACGCTTTGGTAAAATTCACAGTAGACTACCGATCTGTGCTGTTTTGCGACCAAGTTTTCAGAACAGAAGAAGAAAGAAAAGACAATATAGTACAAAAATAGCGCTTTTAAGCAGCTTAAATTCAATTATAATTGGAATGTTAAAAATGTAAATCCGACAGAAAATATCGTATGGCTACGTCGTATCGTCGCGTAACGGTGCTTTTGCCAAAACCACTTTCCAATAGAAATTCCTTGTTTATTGAGAATATACATCTGTAATATATATTTTTATATACGTTATATATGTAAAGCTTAGGTAAAATTCACATTTTAAGAGATTACTTAAGATCGTCTGAAGCGTGCGTTCTTCTATAAACGGTAGCATATAAACGCGAAAACGAACAAAAATCCCTTCTTTGTTTCTATTGGAAATCTTCGCATCGTTTATCATTTCGAGTTTTTAAACATCAACGACCCCAGCACCTTTCGAAACTCGTCAAAGACAGTGGATAAAAAGGGAGATAGGAAGTTCCTTTACACGAAATAGACGATCTCGTCGATATCAAATATCCGAAACGACGTGATATCAAGGAACGAACCCTCTTCAGACAGAAAATCGTTCACCGGCAAGGAGAAACAATACCGTAGCTTCTATTTGTCTGTTCTTGAGTGATTGAAAAACGTTTCGTCGATTTGTCGGACGATGCTCCACACGTTGTCTACGCGGAAATATGATGCATAAAGCAGAAGCCTGTACGAATCACAGGCAATTCACGCCATCGATCCTCTCGACTGAAAATACAGGCGAGATCTGCGCGTCGGATAACAGAGAAAATCGGCGATCTACTGTTTTTACGGCTGGTTTCAATTTGTCGTATGTGTAACTGTACACAGTCGGTCGTGAGAGGCGCACAAAGTTCGATAGGTGTACGTAGACTGACTTAACAATGAAACTAATGAAAATCTGCTTTCACGCAAAATTATTTACACTTCGCTGTATCTTTCATTGACAACCACTTACGTATCGCGATACAGTGATTGTCAATGAAAGATAAACATATTTACAGGGCTGTGAAATTGTCGAGGAAATTGCAAAAGAGAGAAAAGAGAGAAAGAACGAAGAGAGAGAGAGAGTATCTGGTTAACCCATTGACCTACGATTTACGTTCGAGAATGCCCGTAATATTTACGTTTGGCTCGATCATCTACTACGGGCTATGCCCGTAATGTTTACGTTTGGCCCGTAGTTGTAGGTTAAGGTGTTAAGTAGGTAATTAGGCAATTAGGTAAAGATTTATGCAATAGATAATAGATGATAGGCGTGTATCATGGTTGGTAGTCAGGCAGATGATAGACATATAATACCGAAATAAGGGTAAAATAAGGCGTGTGTGTGAGTACATGGATGTGTATGTAGATTTATAATAGGGGAAATAATTGTAAACCGAGTTCCTTTTGTGATCAGGAGACTGAACATAGATTATGCCTCTACTACTACC
Organism: Bombus huntii; assembly: GCF_024542735.1. Taxonomy (NCBI): domain Eukaryota; kingdom Metazoa; phylum Arthropoda; class Insecta; order Hymenoptera; family Apidae; genus Bombus; species Bombus huntii. The sequence goes on from NC_066243.1 coordinate 15,517,067, forward strand.
ACTACTATAATACTATTACTACTACTATCGCTATTATTATTACTACAGTTAATGTACAAAAGAGCCTGCTTTCCATCCAAACTAATAGGAAGACAAAACTGTTGGGATAATGGAATTTTCGGACAATAGAACGATCACTTTTCTAATATGAAATCCCATTTATTCGAATACAGATTATGATTAATCGACGTATACTTTAAACATTTGTAAATCCCGTGTCTTTTGGTCGCATAATCGTTTCCACGTAAGTAACTGCTTACAGGAGTTACATTCTTTTCACACTTCGAATCGTCGATGCTCCTTTTCGAATACTACGAATGCTTCGTCGTCAGAAGAAACTTCTCCATTACCATTATTTCGTTTGATATTTCCATTTGTATGAAGTCGTCTTTATTGCCGTTCTTATCGCTATGAAACCGTTTCAGGACATCGGTATATTTAAGGCTTTTCTACTGTCGCCAGAATCCGAGCAATTTACGCGCTTCGGATAATCTTCGATATCGTATTTTTGCTTCTTAACGTCCGTGACTGTGACTTCTCCAACGCCGTGTATTTTTGCCAGTTTCTCGTTGCGATTACACCACTTTCGAGATTTCTAATTACGCCGTATTTTGTTCCGATAATTAGAACGCCTACTAAATTCTCACAATCAGAATTCACTCGTTCGACTAAAAGAAACGATACGTTGTACGCGAACGTTAGTAAAATATGTTCGGATAATAGAGAGTTCGAAGATCAGGGTATTCGGATAACGAGGGTTTGGATGAGAGGCAGCTCTACTGTACTAAAATTTCTAAAAAGAATTTAGCAAAATGAAGACGCTTGTGTAAAAACAATTCTTGAAGTAAAATTACATCAGAAACGACAGGTCACTTCACAGTTGGTCGATGTAGTTATCTTTTGATCGTCCAGAAAATAGCAACGATTCTTACGTATAACTAAGCGGTGGCTCGCAAAGACGTTCACTCACACGATTACACTTGCAATAATTACACTTACACATTTTATGGGTGTATTACGTTATACGAAGCTTGTCGAAAGTTGGTTAACGCCGTAACGAGACGCGACAATCGGTCGTTCTTGAGCCATCCGTTCTCGATGAAACTTACTCTCATCGGGCAATTTTTCAGCGAAAGAGTCACAGGAAGCTGGCGATAACGGCAATCCTCTGGCACGAATCGTTTTCTGCGACGAAATCAAATTTCTTAGTCGCCTGTTATCCTTCCTTTCGTCTCTCGAGCATGATTCGCCATCGGCTGGAGCGCGATCATTTTTCACCCCGTAGCCTGGATCTTTCTTCGTCGATTCTTTTTCAGCCGAACGTAGAACCGCGAGGGAAACACGGAAAGCTTCAAAGGAACCGACTCGCGAACAAATATTTTCCCTTTGCCGCTGGCCTGAAATTCGTTCGAATTAATTGATCCGACTAACGATATCCTTTTGTCCTGAACGGAAAGCTTTCACGTGTACGCTGAACAAAGCGCAGCAGGAGCAGAAGGTCTGCTTTCGTAGGTTGTGTATCACAGTGCGGCAATTTTCAGCGAATTTCAAACCGATTCAGCTGACACTTTGTTACGTGTGTACGTTACGCGATGTAATTCGATAGGAATTGTTTGGCTGACTAGTTTTCCAACGCGAGTACAAAATATTAGACTGCGAGTTCATTAAACGACGTGAGACGATCTCTGCTCCTGAAGCATCGTTCCCAGGCGAACAGAGAAAAATTACGCGAGAAAGCGTTGTGCGTAGTACGGCCATAAACGATAAAATACGAGAAACTGATCGAAGATTAAGCCGCCGTAAATAAGCTCGATGAGTGTTTCTGCATATCCAGGAGGAAGCCTCAGGAGGAGAAACAGGAGAAGAATGAAAATCCCTTGGCGAAACGCGACGATCGGATCTCGTGGCGTTCGAGTTCCCTGGACGAGCGGTGTAAGAAGAGCCAAACACCTTAAATGTATTCATATTTATGCGAGGTCCGGTTTCCAACCTGCCTGCTGCATTTACGCACGACTTTGAGATGTAAATGGTAGGCGGAATTTGATTCGAGGGACATGGATCGTTAGGTTAACGCGATGGGAAGCACGCGATTAATTTTTCATGTTTCGCCCGCTTTCCACGTCCTGTCACCTACTTTCGCTATTCTACTTTTCTTTTCTTCTTCTTCTTTTTCTTCTTCTTCTTTTTCTTCGACGTTACACGTGTCGCCGAGCCGGCTATGAATTCGATCGGAGCAACAGCGTCATAAATTTCGGCTCGCAGAAAAATTAATATGCATGCAAAGAGGAGGCTGCTGAGCCCTGTTATGGAAATTAATGTTAAGGGCTTAGCTCACGAGTGGCTGCTGCTTCTTCTGTACAAAGTTTCTCTAGGTGCTACGGCTATCTTTCAAGTTGCCGACGTGATTTATAGATCGCAAGGTACTTTCGATAGGTTGCAAGCTTTTACGCGGAACCGCAGTTCCGTGGAATTACCCAAATGGAACATATCGCATCGGCAACTAAGTGATCGCGGATCTTGTCATTAGGTGGTAATGACAAAAGCCGCAATCACTTAGTTGCCAAGCCAACACGTAACGTATTCGATGTTCCGCTCGAAATATGGAATTTATCTATTTGCGCGGGAAGTTTATTGATTTTGTATGTTTAAATAACGCCGCTATATTTCTGATTAACAATATCCAACTGGAAGAACGCGCGCGGTCTTGTTCCATAGCTTTCTTTTTTCTCGTCTACAGCTTCGCGAAGCATTTTTGACGAGACTCTCGTCCTCTTTGTTAACGAGTTCCTCCATGTACTCTCACAAGCTTTTAAAGTACTTATCCAAGCTCTTGTCGTTGAATAATACATTGTACAGATTATTTCACGCAGTTCGACCGAGCTATAGTTTTCACGTTAATGTTAATTTAATTATTCGGTCGGCTAGTTTCGTTTCTATCTCTCTTCGTTTCCCTTTCGTATCAACCTGATTCTCTCGTGAGTATCTGCAAGCCTGTAAAAACCAGCAAACTCACGAAGCAAAATATCATCTACAAAATGTTGATCTTAAAGTTGATAACTGATACTTGTCAAAGTAAAAGCAGTCGTTCAGATTATTCGATGCTTCGTGAATTTGAACGAACTATTCCTGCGAATAAAATTGAAATAATTCCACGCTGCTGAAACGAGAACAACGAGACGAGAGTAGAAACGATTCGTCGTTTGAAATTGTTCCTCTTCGCTGGAGATAAAATTTCATCGAGCCAGGTACACGCGCGTAAACTTAATAGCAACGAATAACCCGCTATTAGCAATTTTGTTTTTTCAACTACCCTAATTTCCATATATATTCATATGTAGAATAAAAACTTCCTTCTGCTAACATGAAAAATTAATTGTCCTAATAAAAACGAAATTTCCCATCCGCCCCAAGGGCGAACGTAGCGAATTATTTAATCGTTAACCTCCCCAGCCTCTGGTACTTCGTGCACCGCAAAATTGACCGCAATTATCAACGTCCACGAAACGTCTACTGTTAAGCTGTCCTATATACAGGCGATATGGTTGATATACAGGCATCCGCCAACCTGGAATGCAGCGTGGAGCCAATAGATTGTCCACAAGAACGGCCCAGTAATTAACGGCCGATTATCGTCGCTTAAGGATACCTTGTCATGGAATTAATTAAACGTTGCGGAAGTATTGAACGCGTAAATGAACGCCACGCCTGTAGACTCTAGATCGGCCCGTTTCCGATGACCAGACTGCGGTTCTTTATGCAAATTCATATTTCTATGAACGAAATTTGAAATTGGAATTTACATTGAAATCACCTGTTAAATGTACGTTTTGTTTATTACGCGCAGTCGATGTATCGCGTTGTTTGGAAAGTGTCTTTCTGTCGCAAACGTGTTTTTCGCAACAGTGCACCTTCTGTGAAATGTCGCGGTGTTTATCTCAAGAAAACAAAACGGATCGTACGTAGTTCGACGAAAAAAAATATAAAAGAAACAACGTTGTGCGTCTATTATTTCCTCATAAAGCGAAAGAAACTTTTAAGACAACCTGATATTTTTAGACTTTCGGATTTTCGGATAAACGAACGAACGTCAGCGATCTATTAACAAGAGTCGTTCAGATTTCAATATTTTTCTATCTTACGAAACTCTGAGAAAAAATACTATCGAGGGATATTTTGCTCTAGAATATTATTTCTAAGGTTTATCTCGAGGTTTCCTTTTCGCGAAACAACCTTTTCCACTGCTTCGCGTATTTTTTTTTAATATTTGAAGATTAACTACAGGTTGGTCCGTAATTGTGGTGCAGGATGATTGTGCCACCAGTTAGAAACCATCCTGTATGTAAAGAAGCGTCGTAAAGGAATGAGCAGAAAGCGAAATTTAGGCTAAGCGCGCTAAGCGATGACAGGCAAAGACGAAGCTACTTTATCGCACAAGACAAACTTTAAGCGAAAGTTTGGTAATCTGGTCGGGGAATCAATAAGCTACGTTATCTTTCACATTCTTTGGAAATAATCCGTCGAATTGCCAATTATCTTTCTAATTAAATCTCGCAATTAGACAGCGCTAGCGGCTGGATTCGAGCGAGTTCGTCCGGAAAAACGAACGACGATCGGCCACGCGATTCTAGACACGCAATCTGATCTCGCTTCTCGACTCGTTAATCGGTTTCGCAGGTTGGAATTGTTGCGTTAAACCTGCAATTTGCAGAAGCTTCCGGTACCAAACGTTAATGATCGCGCTAATTACACATGCAGATTGTAATCCTTGGCAACGCAGAGGTTCGAAGTTTCCGCACCAATGACATCGTTACATCGTTTACTCGTTGCGACGTAAAGTACAAGAATCGATTAAGACTTGTGTGAAGAGAAATTATACTTGGAAGAAGCTTCGAGGAGATAAGAGAAATATTTCTTATCGCCAGATTGCTGATTCTTACGCAAATTCATATTTTTGACAGTACAACAGAAAAGGTAAAAACCGTACGTTCTGTGTATTTTTGCAATTTAAAATTTCGCCTGAACGCATAAAAATCTCTAATGTATCAAACTTTCGCGCTGTACAGCACGATGCTCTTCGCTAATGATCTGTACATCATCACCCGGTAATCTACTTATCGTATTCGAGTTAAAATCGAATTGCGCGATGAACATTCCTTACTGGATCGTTCTGTTTAAATTACCGCGAATCAATATGCTTTTAGCGATTGCTATTAATCTCAGGATTTTAAATTAAAATAGCAATGAAATATTTACAATGCTCGTTCTCGTTGAAGCGATACCATCACGACGGATAATTTAATCCTATTTTGTTATTACGTGTGTTCTGAAAACGATACTCGAGCTTGTGCCGTGATAACCAAAGAACGTATCTGATGAAAGTCATCCGCCGACTCATCGGAAGTAATAGCTTTTTAGAGAGCAATATGAAAGTGGTAGGAAACAGGTGAAACAATAAGCTGGTAACTGGCTGAAAACGAAATATACGAGTTGCTGCGAGCAGACAGAGAAAAATATTATTTCATTTACTACGTGCAGAGCTGGATTCAATTTCCAGGCAACTTGTCCCTTGGTCGGTTCGCGTCGTTGCGTCGTCATCAATTACAGCATAAATTAGCAAAACAACAGGTCGACGAGACAGCCGTGCTAATATCAAAATCGCCGCTAATATATTCGGTACATTGTACGTGGCTGGCATGTCGTTGTTCGATTTACAATTAACCGTGCACCCTCGTGTTTCCTGTCGTCCGCGACGGACACGATAGTTTGGCCAGGATACACAGAATGTTCGCGCGAGATACCGAGACCCGACACTTTCGCTCGACATCCTGTCAGCTTTCAAATTGAAATTCGTCGGGAATGCCAACAATTTCTACGCCCGAAATCTAATTTTTATCGCGTGAAAAGAATCTGTCCAACTTCCCTCGCTAGGCTATTTTTCGTGGTTTTATCGTGCCAAGCGAACGTGACTTTTATCGTTGAAACGTAACTGTCGAGACAAAGTGGAGGAAAAGTCGAACGTATCGCGAACAATTGTCTAGAAAATAATTGCCTTAAACAATTGGCAGGTAACGATAGAACTACCGACAGTTAACACAAAGCTACTTCTACCGAGTCAAAATCACTGGTCTTTAAAAAATACATAATGATAGAATATTTGTTTATTTATCGATTTACTATCTTCTTACGAAAGGAATCCCACGTTACGTAGCACATTTTTGGTATTTTTAATCCATCTGGTATCACGATCCTTAAATAAGGGTTGTGACGCGTTTATAAAATATATCGCAAAGATTTTCACGCAATTATAGGAAATCCGATGTTGAGAAAATGCATAGAATGCGGAGAATGTGCAGAAAGGTATAGACTTCTTCGTTTAGTATTTCGTACTTCGTTTAGTATTTAGTAGATAAAATAATTCTCTATCGAGACAGCACTTTTTAAACGATATCGTAGAAAAAATATTTCTGACGCGCAGTGATCGCACGTGTTGAACGAATTAAGGAAAAAGATCGATCGCGAATTTGAAAGAAGAAACGAGGAGAAATATTTCTCAGCCAATTTCTACCGATTATCTTCGCGTAGACCTGGCAGTTTCTCGCGAGCGGTTAATTTCCATGCTGCGATAAACAATTACCGAACTGCCAAGCTTTGCACGTACGGCCGTCATTATTTATTAGCCGCGCAATCAGTTGCATTTCATTAATTTGATACATGGCATAATCGTCCAACACGGTTACAAGCATAAGTCGGATTTACGAGCCGATTCAATTTGTTTAGAGCTTCCGTATTATATTACGAATTGCGTGTTCCACATGCTCGCATAACGCAACAGAGATTAATTTGCCGTAGGCTAACCTACGTTATTACAATGGACGCATCAAATTTAACGTTCTGGGAATAGATAATCGAACGAATATTTCTCATCGTACTCGTTACAGGCGCTGCTGCATCCGTAGCACTCGCATTTCTAGCCTAACTCATTCTCGTTTCCAAAGTTGTCGCGACGCAACAGCTCGTCGAAACGCGCGACTAGTCGTCGTGGCTTCTTTCGCAACATCTCCGTCTCGTGAAAGCTGAGACGCGATACGTGAAAACACGACGATTGTAGATGCTCCGGCCGAAGCTGTTGTTTTTCTTCTCGTTCAATGTTTCAGAGCCGCCGCAGCCGAAGCAAAGCACGTGCGAAGCGAACAGAACAGCCGTCGGAATGCGGACAAAGACAGATTTCTCGTCTCGACTTGGCGCACCGCGAATTCTCCGCGAAATATTTTATTGTCATCGTTGCACGATTCAACGTGACCGCGACTTTGCGTTCCAGTCTGGCGGCTCTGTCGTTCGATCGACGCAAGGTTCCGCGCTCCATCCAATTCAAGCGACGAGATTGAACGAGCGAGGCAGAGTGACAGAGGGGGTTCTATTGCTCTCTGATTGGATCTTTCTTTGAATTTGTAATCTCTTGGCCTGAAATGACGAGTCTGACTCGTCATGGTAATTTGATCTCTCGGCCTGATACGAAGAGTCGAACTTGTCGTGGTAATACAACACCGACGATATACGTAGATCGAGTCAATAACTCAGTTACACCGGCCGCGTAAACAGAATGCAAGCGAATAGAAAAGATATTTTCATTATGAACGCGAACTTACGTTCGATCGTCGTTTCTCGACCACCTGCGAATGCTTATCGTAACGAGGAACCAATTTACGTAAAAAGCAATTTATCGATACTTGGAAATTGTGTATAGGAAATAATATCAGGAAGATGTCCGCCCGTAGACGCTGTGCGAACTCGAACGTAGATCGCATTTTTCATTACATTTTCACACGTTTCGCAAGGTATGTGTTTCGACCACTCGCGGAGAGACGCGATCGCGAGGAAGCACGCCAACGGGAGTCGTAAATTCCCGTTACGATTAGATAATCGACATCACGAAATGATCGATCCCCTATTTCGATTAGGATAATAGAGGTGGTTAATTGAATATGACACTGAGATAACAAGTTATAAATCGCAGTTTATTCCAACAACTTTGTGAAGAAGACAGTTACGCTGGTGCGTATGTATAAGATAAGTGAGTGACTGATCTTCGGGTGTAAACCCGGTCGAAGGATGTTGAATGTTTGAAAGATGGAAAATCAGCGAGGTTCGGTGACGATGCTGTGGCGGAGGAAAGCTAAGGATGTGTCTAGCGCACGGGACCATCGGATTTGTTGGTGACGATTTTGGCTAAGACAGTGAGGGAAATAGGCTTTGTTGTTAATTGGTTATTTGCTATGGTGGTGGGTGAGGAAGGATGCTAACCGCTCTCGAGATAAAGTCGCTAGTGGGAGGCCTCATACGTGAGAAAAGGCGACTTTCCCGTGTCAACCCGTGGTGGACAATAAACTTTAGGAAACAATGCAGCGAAAGAATATCTGTTCGGTCTGAAGGACTTGCCCGCGGTATGTGGCCTGGTTTAGGTAGAGTGTTGCCCGACGCAACAGTATGTTCGCCATCGCTTCTTTATTGAATTATTTGTGACGTAATATTCAGTTAATGTAACAAATGCCTGCTTCAGCTCTATGTTTCCTTGCTTTATATCCGTTGAGAATTGTGGATCTTAGTCGCTGAAATGAAAGCAAAGGAACATTAAGGTTACACTTAGGATTCATATCAAAATAGTTTTAGATTTATTTGATAAAAGATATTCCAGGATCTTCGACGATGTACATTTGCACGCGTCTCAGCACTCTCTTCGTCTCACCATCTTTCATATCACACTGCCAATGGAACTGTCACATTCATCTGTTTTTCGAGGCGCCGTGCACACACGTACTTCCACACACTCATATTCACATACGTGTGTCACTACTACGCGGCCAATCTAGTCTAGCACACAAAATTATACATATTTCAATAATATCCATAAAAATATGGGTTTGTATAAAAATCCGCAGTACACGAAGTATAAAATGACGAATTAACTTTAACTTGGAACGTCCGCTTTCTTCTTCTCTCTGCCTTTCGCCACAATTTTACGAGCTCCGTCTCTATCTATAGTTTCCTCCTGACGACGATAAGAGAATCGTTGTCGAAATATAGAAGAGCGAAAAATGCTCAGAACGCGCAACGATGCTCCAAGACATTATTCCTTGGAAATATTTTAAAACGCTGTAACACGGCGTGTCGCGCTGCTAAATCTATTGAACCGTTAGTCGACGTATAAAATGCGACAGCGTCGAAACAAACGCCACGTTAAAAATTAATGGAATCGGACAGTCTGCGACGTATTCCGTGGCACGGCTGATTTTCTGGCAAAACGGACGAGGAAGAAAGAAAGAAATTCTTCTGATAAAATATTTCGCGCCAAGTGCGTTTCCAACATTCATATGGTTAACGAGAAAGTCACGATCGAAATTATACGGGAAGATGAAAATCACGATTATTATAGTCATTTAGAAGTACAGTTTCATTTTTTTAAGCAGAAATTCGTGACGCGAATTTTTCCTCGTTTCTATTATTCGATTCTAAAGTTCATCGTGTGGGCGAATTTCATACAAATTTACGAAGAATTAAATTTTCTACTTTTCAATTGTTGGGTTGGCGACTAAGCGATTGCGGGTTTTGTCATTAGGTCGTATTGACAAAATCCGCGATCACTTTGTTGCAATACAACGATATTAATCGCATACAGATGAGATGATTGATCGAACGGATTCTTCCCTTCGTTGCCCAGCGATATCCCCACTAGCGTGTGTTCGTGAGATGTACCGCGGCGGTTAGCGCGTGCATGCTCTTTCGAGAATTCGGCGGAAGAAGCGTAAGGATATGGATGGAACATTGGGCACGTCGGTGTGACGCCTTGACGGCATAGCGTTTTGTATCGAGAAGCTACTAGAAGGTTCCGTGGCACATGTGACGCCACACAGACATCTATCGCACTCAGATCACACTCTTTACTGCATAGAGAGTGGGGTTCAAAACCTTTTCAAGGGCCATGGGTCACTAAGTCAGTCAGTCTGAGAATAACTAGCCAACTGTCTACATTACACAACGCTCACTTATATTCCCTGTAATAATTGTTTAATAAATATCACATGATATTATTTCAACACAAACATCGTGTCTTCCACAGATTATTAATCTTAATTCCGAGATTAAACTCTAACACACTTAGTTGCCAATAGTTACAAATTAACTGGAGATCGCTGCGAATTCTCGTGTAATTAATAGATTGAAAACCCAGCTCGCATAATTACGTAATACGAGCAGTACCAATGTGCAAGCGGTATTATGCGACTGCAAGAGGTTTGATAATGTTCGACGAGAAGAAACGAGAAGGCAGGAGAATGGCGTGTCTGACTACGTACGCGCCAGTTCCACTTACTGTCGTTCCACTTACAGACGTTTCGCTAGCTGTTGCAAGTAGCTTCGGTCCGAACTCTGATCGATGAAACTCGCAGAATCTTTTCCTAATCATTTTCAAGCGTCAATTTCGCCAAGATTCCACAATTCCATTGTCGGTGTTTCGAAATGATCTATATACTATATACACAGTGTGCTGCGAATTCTCGATTAAGGAGCAACCGGTCATCAGGTCAAACCGATCGGTCGATATCGCGTACCTCGAATGAATTAACGCTCAAGGTGGAGGAGGTTTAATAGATCGAGTGTTGTAGTAATCTGGCACTGTATTTGCACTTGTAAAAAGTGTAAAAAATAAAAGTAAAGTGTCATGTTACGAACACGGCGATGGTAAGATTTTGTTGAGAGTGAGAAGAATTTCACCCGCACGGTACGATGTCTGATAATGAACTGTCCTCCTACGTTGCTGACTCTCCCTACCAGCCGTTAGGTTTCGTCTATCCGTCGTGCCCTTCCGGCTGGTCTTTTCCCGGAGTTTTTTACCTGACCTCTGAGTCATTAGGTTTACAGCTCGGAGAGTGTAATTCGGAATTTCCTAAAGAAGGGAATAGGCCTGTCCGTGCCATAAACGGACGGCCACTCAAAATTCCGAACACAGTGAGAGTGACATCTGAATAAACGCTGAGAAAGAAAATTTACGTAATAGCTGTAGTAACTTATGGATCTTAGAGTAAGGACAAGTAATGATGTTTTATTTAGAGTTTAGTATAGTTTAATAAGCGATACTCAATAACAAAGGGACCGATTACAATGTCGTCGTACGTCTTATTATCATACTATCCCACTCCTCCACTTACACTCTCTGACTTCTCGATTCACACTCCGTGACCTCTCAACTCACACTGCGCTTCTCAACTAACATTCTGGCCGTTCTAGCATCCCTTTGTCTTTTCCTAGGCCCAGCACACACGTGTTCCGCAGGCCAGGGTCACGTAGGCCTTTTCTACGAAACTATGCACTTGAAAAGACCGATGACACATTGATAGAGCCGACGGCGCCTCGACTTTCGCGACATTGTTCATGGTTACCTCGATGTTTCTTAGGCCCTTTTCCCCGATACTACACAGCCATTACGCGTATGTTGAATAAATTAAAAATCGATCGAAAGGGTATCAAGCGCAAATTAATAGTAAACACATAGATGAGAGAATATTACTCGAACCATATTTCTGAATCTGACCGTGACTCTATAGGAAAGAAAGAAAGAAGAAAACCCCTTTCTTCGTTGCGACGTTGAAACGATAAAACGATGGAAATATTCAGAACCAGCTAATAATTGTTATCGCGATTTAAACGAATAACGCGTATCGTCCAACCGTTAACTGGCCCGATTTAAACTACCATTTCTTGTAACAACGATCCGTCTGACGACGATCGATCGTCAGACGTTTGTATCCGAAACCGTGCAGAAACTGAGAACGAGATACGTATGCGGGGCATTGTTAAAACATTCAGTCGAAACAAGCTGGCAAGTGAGTGAAAAATGGCGACTCGGGGGATCGAGGGTGCTACAAATTGGCCACTTACGTTTCCGACAATTCCGCTGGTATTACTCTCCCCGAACGTGTACGGCAATTTCGGCCAAGCTGGACGGATGTGCACGTTCGTCTCACGTTCCTTGCTGTTTTCCACACCGAAAACGCGATCCCCATCGCAACCACCGTTTTCTTATCCGACTTTAATCGACCTGGCCCCCGCGATCCGAGCTTCTCCAATCGTTGGACAATTAATGGCTCCCAGTCGAGTCGTTCGTGGTTGCAATTTGCGAGGCAGAACGACGAAATCGAAACCGTGCATTTAGAAATTGATCGTAACAGCTTGCAGCGATTGTAGTTACCGCTCGGTCCGTTCGGACGCAAGCCACTTTGATTACTTCGCGTTTGTTGGGACAGTTGCGATGTTTATCTTCGCGGAGTCTCCAAGTCGCACGATTATGGCTGACGGTACGTGAACTTAGTGAAAAATCGTACGTAGCAGGTTGTTTCTTTGTTCCTTAAGAGCTTCCTTCGTTTTACAAGGAAGTAATAGACGCACGATAGTTTTTGTTTTATATTATTTTATTGGATTGTTTATTTTATTGAATAACGTCCTGTCGATCATGTACTTCAGCTGTGTCCGGAACTAGCCACGTTCAAGTATGCTCGATGAATTTTCAAACTCGATTGCCTCGAAAAGGAAGCATCGTACGAACAAAATTTTATTAATTTGTATTTTCTTATTTTTTCGCAAAGAATCCTTACGCCCTGTACAAGCTTGCGTTAGGTTGTCCGGAAAGTTTCTTTCGTTTTATGAGGAAATAATAGACGCACTACGTTTTTTGCTTTATATTATTTCGTCGAATTACGTACGATTCATCTTTGTCTGTTGAGATAAACACCGCGACATTTCACACACTTGGTTTCACGTTTGTACGAAGGTGCACTGTTGTAGAAAACACGTTTGCGAAAGAAAGACACTTGCCGGACAACCTAATACGCGTTATTCAGCTGCACCCTGTACAACGCGAATGTTAGGAACGTCGACGAGTGTCGGGGAAATTTTTCTGATTTTTTTAATCACCTAACATGGTACAAAAACTAGACAAAAATGGCTCGGTTCGCAGAGTACAAAAAGATACGTTTACCTGCGGAGAGTTGAGGCTATAAGTTCGTCCCAGTTGCGTGATACACCCTGTTTAGAAGCAACTTTTCTCCTCGAGGAAGGTCGAAAGAATAAATTCCAGCGTGCTTGGTCCCCAGATGCAAACTCTGAACATCAGTTTCCAAGCAATTCGCGGATTGTTAGCTCACAGGTGATCGCTTTTCTCGCGCGATAGGTGGAAAACCCGAAGGCCGTTTTTCATTCAGCGGCCTTTCTTATGCATAATGGATCAACTCTCAGGAAGGATCGCGAGAAAAGTATAATTGTCGGCGCGATTGCTCGCGAGGAAAATGGGGTCTAATACCGTTTAAAATTATCTATTCTCGAAAGTAGAAACCAGGAGATTCGTCGCCAGCTGCAAATCGTGCATTGACAGATAATTGGTGAAACGTGCGAGTAATTGTTCCGCTTTCTTTGCTTGTGGAAGTTCTCGTTGCAGAATCGCATACGTGTACGTCGCGTTGGAAGGCTAGAAAAATTGTCAAAATTATCTGAAAGACAAATTTAGTATTATTTAATTTAATTTAATATTTAATATTAATTGCAAGTTTTGCTCGACTTTAGCACGTGTCTTGAACACGTGTCCTACATTCAAATGTTACTATTCTTTGTTATTATTACTCATAGCATAAAAGATATGCATGAGATTTTGCTAAGGAATAATCAAAAGAACCTGTTTTACGTATACAACATTTATGTATACGGTTATGTATGTGTACATTTTGAGCAAAATTTTGCTAATGATAGAAGAATATTTCTTGGATGATAGGATTGGGACAAAATTTGCTTGTGTAGAATTTATATTTTCATTAGGTTATTACAGTATACTAATTACTTTGTAAATTGTTAAACATTCATGCAATGTTCTCTGTCAAATATTTTTTTATTTTAGCATATGTATACATATATTTTTATATTTATATTTTTATTATAATGCATGACGCAAAACATAAATTCTACGCTACACGAATTCCGTATCGTACAAGATTTATGATTCATAGATAATACGGAAACATGTTATTTATTGCAAAAGATAGTACGGTTGCTATTGTAATTCTTCATAGCATTATGCAAAATATATCGCGTACAAAATGCAAACAAATTCATATTTATATATTCACCAATATATTATTAAAAATTTATGAATTTCTTGTTAAATGTGCATTTACCAATCTATATTTATCGACAGCAATATTTTACAGCGAAATACAGATATTTTAAACCATAGTTTTATGTTGGAATTAATTTCAAACTTAGCAAATATCATCGTTCTTGGTTGTTTAATCGGATTTAACATTATCGTTGTATTTCAAACTTAATGATAAACCTAGTGCGAAATACGTAGAAATCGTTACTTCGTCTAAAATAGTACTACTTTTTAAAGTTCTAAAACTAATTAACAGTCTGTTATATTCTGCGAAAATTAGACTCGTTCGTCGTATTTGAGATCATTATTTAAGCATAATCGACGCTATCTTTAATATTTCAATTTCATTAATGAAAATTAACATTCATTGACGTCAACGTGTATCATTTAATTCCAATATTTATGTACGCGTCATCCTGAAACGTGACGTGGATAGAGCAAGAGATAGTAGCGAAGCTAGCACATAGCCAAGAAATCAGTGACAAGTGAAAATTGGTCGGCATTTCCGCGTTCCAAGTTCCGCCCACATTGTCCTGTCTAACAACAGATTCGCCGTGTAAAACTTTGTCAAAGATCTGGACCTAACAGTTGCCCGGCTGTCAAAGCCATTGATTACGTGCAGCATACTGTGAGTTTATACGTCGATATCTATCGAGGACGAACGAGTAGGAAGACGCGCAAGTACGTGCTGTATGTACGAGAGTTAAAAGTTGGTTTATATAATTATAGCTTCTAAATGTAACGATAACAGGATGAAACGAAAGCGGAAAATAAAGGGGAAGCAAGGAAATCAGAGGAGAAATGCTCTACAAACAATTTTACGTGGAATGTTACTTCTATTCGACGCTATAAATCAGAGGGATCCAATTATTCCGCATAAAACTCGTTCAACATCGTTAACCACGTCTCTGCATCCTCCTGCGCATTCTTCCGTTAATTAAAATTATTTTCGACAGCCTGACATTTTTCAATTATCCTACACCTCCACTTTCAATTTATCTGGAAAAAAAAAAATACAGAACGAAAAGGGAAGGAAGAAAAGAACAAAGGGAAAGAAACAAAAGAACAAGCTTCCAGCCGAGCTGTCTATAAAAATGAACTTTAAATCGTTACTCGTCGGTGTCTTTCTCTCTGTTTCAATTTACCCAGATTCGCCAAGTGTAAAGATGAGAGACGAAACGATTCGATCGCGTCAGAGGCGCCTATGCACGTGCACAGATACCGGCATTAATATTCGGACACGGGGCCATCTCCGTAGAGTGATATTTTTAAGATTTCGATATCTCGTCGAATGTTCTCAGAACGCAAGAAAAATGGCTGCAATGCAGCAGAAACGTGAGTGGAATATTTCAGGAATTTGCGAGTTGCACTCGGCGTTCGATTAAATTTCACTTAATTACGATATTATGCAGATCGTGAAAGTTCCTGGAATCGAACGTTTCCAGCAGCTAATCCAAACAAAGTGTTCGTACATTAGATATTCTAATTCTAAATTATTCGGATGACCTAGATGGGAACAGGCTGGCAACAAATCATCGTTATTTTTTCAATTAGAAGAGGTTTCAATTTAGAACGGTGCGCGAAAAGTTTCAAGCTTTTAGAAAGCTTTCGAGTAATCTAGAAAATATATTCATCTAAATCTACTTTTAGATCGTTGATAACACCGCGCCATTGAAACTCGAACAAACGGAGTCCGATATTTTCGAGGTACACGATCTTCAATGAAATCTTGTACGTGTTTTTTGAAATACACTAGTCGATGCCATACGTCATTCGCTATACTAAGTTATTAAACTATCTTCTTAACAAAGAGGCAATAGTTTACACACGCTTTAACTACCATATTATCAAGTAGAACTCAATTTTGCACATCGGTCGTTCCAACTTCTGTTTCAACGAAGCCAGTTCTTTTCTTTTTTTTTCTTTTTCTATCAAACTGTACGTTTCACTTTGAAAGTTCGCTGAAATTTTCGAGAATCACGCGAAGATTAAACGATATACCCGAACCTAATTAATTAATACGCGAACTAACTACACCGATAGATAAGACAATGGTGTGCCCGGCTACTTCTCGCAACCACGAGCTAGTTTCTCATGCAACCGAACGCTTACCTCTGACCAACGTAAGAATCCCAAGAGGCATCACGAGCACAGCGACCAACAGATCCGTGATCGCCAGGCTCATCAGGAAGTAATTGGTGACGTTTTGAAGCCGCCTTTCCCTGGCGATAGCCAGGCAGACCAAAATATTGCCAGCAGCGGTGCCCAGGACCAAGACCAGGGCTAACATAGCCCACCAATTATTCAGACCGTCGACGTCGACGTCCAGACCTGTTCCGTTCACCGGTTCACCGTCCACATCGGTGTCGTTGAGTACTCCAGGCACGGCGAATCGGGAACCTTCGCAGAGCACGCCGCTGTCGTTGGCGAACAGCAGAAGATCCTCGTAGCAGGTATCGACCACGGCCTCGTAAGGATCCGCGCGACCGATCGTTGGCGTCGACGAGCCGATCATCGCTGAAAACGGCTGATCTAGGAATTTCTTGCCTCTACTTGCTGCACGACACCGCTGGCATCTGCGACCGCGTCTTCCTGCTTCTCCGTCTTCTTTGGCTAATCCATCGGATCGTGCACGTGCTGATTTCTCTAGAGGGATGTTTGTTTTCTTTCGTTAGTCTTCGCGAATTTTCAACGTCGTCTCTATCTCTAATTTTTGAATAAATTTATGAAAATCGATGCGTTCTTCTTGGATCACCATTTTCTGCGGATGGTGACGACTCGGTTTTCAAGTTGATCGTGATATCGATTCGGTCGTAACAGGTAGAACCTCGATGCACGTTTATTTATGAATTACTATTAGCCGATCGTCGCGCGTTTTATGGGAGATTTGACGGTGCAGAAATGTACGCGCGTAGCATGGACAGATAGAGGAGATATTGGAACGTAGGCGTCATCTCGTCGTTTTATTTTCGAGACAAACGAACAGTTACTACGAAGCAAGGATTTTAGTTAGATTTTCTAACAACGAGCGAAAGGTTCCATCGATGATTTCGTTAATTGCGTGCATTTTCGACCTGGTTTTATCCTGGCATTATCGAGGTTCTAGCGTAAATGGAGAGGAAGGAGAGATTTCAAGCAAAGTGCAACATTTCAATTACTCGGACTGTTTAACTTAATGTTAATAATCGACCGTCCTTTTGATAATTGCGTAAGGTATTAAATCTGCGAGGAAATTTCATTGCTTTTCACGCTGTTGTGCTTATGTTTCTATATATTCGTTGTCTATACTAATTCGTAATATAGTGAGCGTTATTGTGCTCGTACGTCTATGCTCTCTATGTATAATAATTTAAATACCAATATGAATTTATACGAATTTAAATGAATCATCTTCTATGTAATTTATCGATCTTTTTCCATATAAATTCGTCGTTTTTATTCTTCGTTGAGATTACGTCGTCTTCGACTTTGATATATTTTTCGTCTGCAGAGCGTAGCAGCGAATCGAAGTGGATTGTAATCAGAAGAGAAGGTTAACTGTCTTCGAGAAGAGAACAGAGGCGATAAATCATGGCGAAAGATACTAAGAGTATCGGAAATTACAATAAAATTAAGATTCTCATACAACGAGTTCCATGTAGCTGGTGTTTCTTTCTGCTGGTAACGTTTCCTTCTTTTTCTTTTTAATTGACAGTTTACATTTTCACGCGAAATGTGTCATCTATTTATTTCATCGTCGATACACAATTATCATCGATATGTATTTTACTTTTAGATTATAAATAGTTGATTGATATGTCACGTGAATTCCATGCAATTAATACTATGATATCATCGTTATACCGCGTAATATCACTAAGGTAAACTGACATATTTTGTTGTGTCGCTCTATTATCCGCGACTGTAACCATATTAAACAATTAATATTAGCAAACAAAACAAAATCCCCCATTATCTCACATCTGCATCTCATATTGTTTTACTCTCGAGCGTTGACTCGCTATCGCACGATCGGATAAACATAAAGATACTTGTTATCGAAATTGATCATTTTCTAGCAACGTTAAAAAATATGTTCGCCAATGTGTTCCTGACACACGGTACAAATATTCACCTCTACCTACAAAATAGCGTTTGAATTTTTAAATTTCATCCATTTGTTACCAAGTTACGATTATGCGAAGTTAACGATTTCCAATTTTGCTCTCTTCGCACGTCGACTGCATTTTTCCAAATTTCCGATCGTGTTGCCGATAAAAAAAGATTGTATTTTCATAATTTCTTGGAACCTACGGAACAACCGTCCTACAAATATTTATGCAACCTGAGCCATGCAAAACCGTCTTCTACCATCCATCAAAATTTTGTCACCTATTTATGGGATACGTATATCATAATTATCAAACATACTTAGCCAAATAGTATTTCGATTCGATTTAAAATATGCCTGATGCGATAAAACGGTGGAACTCTTTTCAACGAGATAAACATTGCTCGTATAGATATCGCTGGCAGCTAAACTAAAGCAGCTTCGATGCTTAATTGCGGGTTAAATGTCGCGTTAACGCTAGTCCTCGACGAGTTAATTTGACGGGCGTCTAGTTGCAGCAGCAACATTTCCGAATACGCGTAATCGAGCGTACAGTCGGATAAATTGGCGCAGAATCCTGTTGTCACGATACGACATCGTATCGTTTGCTTTTGTAGAAACTTCGCGTGGATCGAATACCGAGCCACCAATATAAATTCAAATAGGATAGCGGCAAGTCATCAGAGACAACAAGCTTGCCCGTAGTGGAACTACTCGCGAAAACGCGATTGATTCCCGTTTCCATTTTCCGATCGCGCGGCTCCGATCGTCGCCGGTGTGACAATGTCGCGCTCTGACCGACCAAACTTTCATCGTCCAGTCCTCCTTTTGCTTGTCTATCGATCCGTCAAACACATCCAACCGTTTGCCAGAGAACTCACTTTCCAACTCGTTGAAATATTTACGTCCAGTCGTTTCGTCCAGATCGCTCCATTTCTCGTACGATCTTCCTTAAAATTGTAGTCAACGAATTGTCTCTCGTAATTGAAATGCACGACGTTGAAACGAAATTTGTCGATACGCGGGGGTATGGCGCTACGAAAGGCACAGGTTTCCATGGTCTTACAACGAGACGAATCGTTTTACCGAAATTCCAAACGTACCACGAACGAGAATTATTCCGTCGTTTCTGACAGCGCCACTGTGTCTAGTCGTTTCGCGTAAAATTTCGCCGAGGTCTCGCTCGCCACACAATAGCAACAACGGACTTGACGTGTTTCGGGTGTAAAAGGAAAATTTCCTTTGGTTTCGCCGCGGCGTTTTACGAAACAAAGTTACGTACGAAGCGCCATATCGCTACAAGTAGCTCGTATTCAAGCGAAACGAGAATATTCAACGAGTAGGTTACCGGGGCAAATTGATACAGGCCCAGGTTCATACGGATAGAAATTATCTCGATACACTGCGCGTACCATGTACTCGATTATGTCGAATTCCGCTTATCGAATACTTACTACCACACGGTGTGTACATTTCATTTTCATCCAGTTGTATACGCAATGTCGAAATAATTATTCTCTGCTCTGATCAACGTGCTCCGTGTATCAACTCGCCTAGGTCTCGCTAAACTTGATCGATCATTTTCCTTGTTCTCAGCTCGTTTCGCGATATAGAGCTCGTCTATAGTCTCGAACGAGGCTACTGAGAAACTATTTTATTACTTCAACGTCTCGTAGATTTCCGATACAAGTACTTGTAACATACCACTCGTGGATATTCCTGCGTCGAACTTGGTTTCTAGGACGCAAATTTCGTAGAAACGTTTACTTTGTAATCGAAGAATCTGCCGAAGCATTTAAAATAAATTACACTCTGTAACTGATGATTTATAGCGCAAGGAGTTCATTTTTGTCACAGGTTCTACCGCTTTGTAGTATATTAGAATGTAGAATTGTAGCAATTGGCGATAAACTGATTTCCATCAACTGACGTCCCATTGAAAATCACTCTAATCGCGAAAGACACATTTCGACTTGTTCGAAAATCTAAAATTCTGTTCCTATCGATGAGCTTGTAATACATTTTTATGGCAAGCCAATGAACACACTTCCTTCTTTTGCTTCTCAATGAACTTACGTTTTCATACGTACGATCGATGCTAAGAAACATCGTTCCTTTCGTAGCACCCGTCCCCTATCAGGAAGATTTCAGTGAAAAACGACACCCAAAACGCGCCATTTTTCGCTTTAAATTTATTTCGAAAACTACGCAACCAGTAGGAAAGCTGGCCGTAGGACGCGATGGAACGTACGTTTCTAAGGAGAGCGTAGAAAGAACTGAAAAATCGCGTTTTGTTTCTCGTACGAGAAAGCGAAACGGTTTGGTAAAACACGCGACGGCGACAGTGTGACGTACGTATGCAGCGACGATGTACGATACTGTGCTGGAAACATAGCAATTTACAGATTCGTTTCGAGCGCGTAAAAATCTACGAGATTCGTCGATCAGAGATCGAAAGAAAGTTAAAATTCGAGATGATAGTGGCGTAAGCCAGTCCACTGTTAGTCTTCATGAAATAATGCTTCGCGTTTATCGCTATAAAATATCGAAATTTACTTCGATACCATGTGTATGTCGATTCTTATCAGAAATAAATTTCGAAACTGGCCAGTTTATTTTCTCTCTCTCTCTCTCTCTCTCTCTCTCTCTCTCTCCAGGTTTCTATACATCTTGATTCGTGCAATCAAAGATTCCTCGCTATTTCCAATTTCGGTTATATTCCTAGATTCTCTCAATTAATTGTTTATACCTAATATTCTTCTAAACAATTTTTCCATTCTATCGAATCGTTCTTGGCGTTCGTGATGCATCTCTCATAATTATGGCTGTTATAAAGATCTGTACGAGTTATTAAAGCAGTGCACCTCCATCGATTTCCGTGTAATCGGCTTACGTGGAAGCGAATTGACGTCAATACTTGCGGAAAAACGAAATCGATATCGACCCGTTAAGAGAGCAAAACGTTGTCTGGACGGGGAAACTTTCGGCTCTATCGATGCACGCGCTGAGAACGTTCGTTGGCAGCGTGCTATCAACCCAACGTTTTCCGATTGCCGGCCGGAAAAGCCATAGATCCATCCGCAGAAAGGGTTATCCTTCATTGCCACGAGCAGACTCTCGGCTGCATCAGCCGACCTACGTGGTTATACAGGGCGGCTCGTTATTGATTGTACCAGAGGCCGAATAACATGATTCTTTGCGAAAAAGAAAAACGAAATTGCTGGAGAATCTAAAACAAAATTCTTTTTCCACGTAGTCTCCGCTCTTCTGCTTCATCTGTCAAATGCATGGACGTTTGTTTCGGAATTAACGTGGTATCTGATCCGCTTACGTTCGAAAGGACGTCGAAAATCTAAAATGAAATTCGAAGACGTAAAACACCTTCTCCGACAGATCTTTCACTATTTTTTTCTAATTTTATCGAATATATCGGTGTTCTTTTATTTTTTCTTTTTTAACTCTAATCGAAGCGAAGAAAACGACAGGCATATCAACATCATCGAGATCTATCTATCCTAAAGGTAATTTAAACGGCCACTATGACTGATAGAAATATAATAATTCGAGCGTTCGATTTTCACGATCGAACGATTGATCGGAAAGCGTCGCAGTTCGTTTCCCAGCGTACGAAAAACACGAAACCCAACGTTGTAACGATGCTCGTTCTCTTCCGAAATGACGTGCATCGGTAGAATTTTCTCCGGGCGGTTTTGTGTTACGGATCGGAATAAACGAGTTCAATTTATTATCATCTCGGCAGAGAAACGAGGCACTTCTCGGTCGGATTAATTTATTAGCGGGCAATGTGGAGTTTGAATATTCACGAGTAGCAGGACGAAAAACTCTGGAGCCTTGTGGCTCGAGATAACCCGATATCTCGACCCGGTGCAATCGGTCGCCCGCAGGGCAATTCAAATTAAATCGTAACAGTTGTGCTGCTGGAAAGCCGACAAGGAAACCTTCGTTAACGCGAGCAAACGACGATTACAAGTGTTTGACGATTTATTAATAGACGAGTGGCAGCTGGATAGCTAGAGCTTTGTGACGAAAGTAGCATTTTCTGTGATACGTTGCTATAACGCAAGGAGGGAGAGGAGAAAGAGAGGCGTAGACAAATTTCTGAAGGGAAGGTACGAAAGATAACGAGAGATTTCTCATGGTTGGATTGAACGTTAAGAACAAAATCGTTGAAGTGGTCACCGCTTCTAAGAAAACTCCACATCTGGTCTTTTTAGTTTTCTCGAGCACTGAAGCCATCGACAGCGTATAGACGAAAGACTGCGACGAAGGCAGACCATAAACAGTAGACAGGCGACGTTGACTTCGGGGTTTTCAGTTGCTGGGTAACACAGCTAGCGTGCGGATCTGGACCAGCTCAAATTGTATTCTTACTTATAATTACACTTCTATTTAAATATATTTTCTACCTTACAATTTATCCACGAGTTTCTCTGTTTACACGTCAAATAACAAAAATCAATATTTTATTGACAGTAAAATTGAACACACGTTCGTGGTATGGCTGTATGTTTAAGGAGCGTAAGACGATCTTCTATAATAGGAAACTAAATTTTACTTTGATAGAACGATTCTTTCATTTCCAAGAGATTCGTCCAAGCTGTATTTGTGTAATATTTTCCAGGACACTTAATACGCGTATCCGTAAATTGAAACGAATGTATTTCACCATTTGGATATTTTAACGCATGCTTTAGAAAATTATTTGCACAGATATAGAACGCAGAGATATTCGATATTCTACGAAAGAATACAAATTTCTCAAGTAGAATTTTCTTCAGTGAGAAAGAAAAAATTGTATAATTATATCTCGAAACGTTATATTTCACGGAACAATGAAACTTTTTTCAAAGAAATGTTCTCGCGTTACCAATCAGGCGATTAATAATCGAATCTTATCTGGAGTAGCGCGCGAAAGAGTAGATCTTTCTTATCAAGAAGGGTGGAACCTTGGCCTCTCCCGCTAGGGGATGCTGCCAACCCTTTCCTCTGCTCTTCTTCGTTCCTTTCCTAAATCAATTATCTAATTATTCTCCAAATAAAAAGCCCAATGGAACCTGCAATTCTCCAACGTTCCAACCTTAAATTCCCCAAAAGAACTAAATTTTCATTACAAACTTCCACCTTCGTAGAAACTCGCACACTCTCTGTCTCTCTCGTTGCTCTAAAAACCAGCCTAAATTTAATTTGCGATCAATTTCGATTCGCCTTGTTCGATCTGCAACCAATTAACAGGATCCTTCGACACGCAAAAACGTGCAAATTTCCTTACCCCCTGCAAAAACCGCCCCAAATTTAATTTACGATCAACGATTTCGGCTCAACTTCTTCTATCTCCTATCAATTACCAGGCAACCCCTAACGTAATATAACGAAAACGTTCGTATACCGCGTCGACATCGACGTACAAAAATCTGCAAACTCTCTCTCCTTCCTCTGACAACCATCTTAAATGTAATTTACGACCAACAATTTCGATTCACCTTCTTCGATCTGCGATCGATTAACAGGCAGCCATTAACGATAGCCACCGAAGCAATTTTTCTTCGATTTCACAGCACCGCGCACAAACACACGAACACACACACACACGCGCGCGCGCGCGACTATTTCTTCGTAACTTGGCAAATTTCAGTTTCCGAATTTCAGTTAAACACTTTCACGGCGCAATCGAGAACGTAACGCACAGACAGACAAACAGACAGACAGATAGACAGACACACGTGCACACAACACGCGAATTTCAACACGAATCTGAACGAATCACAGAAGAAACTTCGAACGACCACTCACTCGCCACAATTCCATCGAACGATCCTCGGCTTCGCGACGTGCCGCGCGCCAAACACGTGTCTCGCGATTGCTCCGGCCCGAACTTCCGGTTCACGGTGCTCCGCGTTCTCTGCGAAGCGTAAGGGCGGCCGCGGCTCGGGGCTGGTTCGCGCGGAATTTCGCGAGGGTTGGCGAGAGGAGCCGCGCGACGGCCGACGATCTACTGAGGCGACGTTATCGCGGATACTACTAGCCCACTGGCCCTCATTCCTCGCAGCGCCCCTTCTTTCCGGCGGCGTGCTTCACCCCCCGTGCTTCGTCCAACCCTGATCGCGGTCCTCTTGCTGGATATAACCGCTTTTCCAGCTATACGCACGCGCCTCGTCGCCACGGACGGCCCACCGTCGCGACGACACAGACCGCGGACACCTGTTCGTGCCGGTGTTTCAGAACTTTCGTTTATGTTCGGCTGATCTTGAGAATTTTATCGTCGCATCCTGCGTATTTTTCCTTCTCTAGAGTTTCTGTAGAATCGTACTTTTTCGCGCCACTTTTACCACACGTTGATTAATTCTTAACGATGGACAGTTCGTTTTCTGACATCGTCTTTAGGACGATGGAATATTCGCTGAACCGTAGCAACGACAGAAACGCTACGTACAATACGATTTCAAATAGCGACAGGATCGAGTGTTTTTACGGTGCGGATGACATTTTGAAAATTTGTTGCACCACACGTCCACGTATTTATGAAATGTTTGTACGAGTGTTCGGATACTTCCACCGACAATGTATTATATTTAAAATTGTATTGGCGTTTGTATTAGGTTGTCCGGAAAGTGTCTTTCCTTTACAGACACGTCTTTTACAACAACGCGTCTTTACCATATACAAACATGAAACTTAATCCGTTAAACGTTCTGATTTTTATCTTGATAGAACAAAATGGATCGTACGTAATTCGATAAAATAATACAAAACGGGAAATGTTATAAATCTTATGAAACGAAAGAAACTTTTCGGACGACCTAATACGTACGCTATGAAAGAATAAAGCGATTGGGATCTTTCACGAGCCGCGCCGAAACGTTTCAGTGCGTTTGTACATCTCGGGGAAAAAGCTGGCTGCTGAAACGAATACCCGCGAAATTCCGGTAGGAAATTTCTTTTAGACAGCTGAAACACTCGCACAGTGTTGTGTGCGATAGTGTCAAGTGCGATGAATAAAATGGTAATATCGTTAGAGGCGGATGTATTTCTCGGTACACGCGAGACGTAAGGAAAGTTGAAGCGATATTTTTAAAGAGATTCCAAAGAGATGGATAAGAAAACCAAATTCTAATACACTTACATTAGAAGAAATACAGCACTGGTTACATCAGGGACCTAAAAAGTTGACCATAGACGATGAAATTGATTTCTGTTGTGAAGATATAGTGAAAAATATCATCAATGCAAAGACAGTATTCGATCATTTGGATGTCGTTGAAACGCGTCGTGCAAGGACACGTTGTGATCCTTATGAAACAATTCGTGATGCATTTTTCTTAAATCGTGCTGCTGTTAAAACGGCGAATATACAGGGTAGTTGGTAACTGTTGGTACAAGCGGAAAGGGGGTGATTCTACGCGAAAAAAGAAGTCGAAAATATAGAATAAAAATTTTTTTTTAATTTTTTAAATTCTTCCATCGAGACAACGATCTACAGTGAGATCCGTTATAACGTGCCGCACGCGTACCGAGCGAAAATTCAAAGTCGATTTTCTCGAAAACAAAGCCTCGAACGAAAAATTTTTGTTCTAGATTTTCGACTTCTTTTTTCGCGTAGAATCACCCCCTTTCCGCTTGTACCACCAGTTACCAACGACCCTGTAGATAGAGCATGTAACTTTATGTTTACTAAACCAGAAGGTTTGGGGGAGAATTAGCTGTTGTGCTTTGCAGATCTCTCATGCTGTCCTTCTTACACGATAAATTTTCATCGACGATAATGACGCAAGAATTTGCCAGAAACAATTAGAAACTTCGATTACAACTCGCAAACATCCGTCCGCCTGCGGCGAAAGAAATTCATTTCCAGGTTCCGGAGAAACCGCATTAAAGCGAGCATTTTAATAATCAAACTGGCCGATCTCGTCGAACGAAACGTGATAAGCGAAGAGACGAGAGCATCTCGGACGTTGCTCGAGCGAAGGAAAGTCCCGCGAGACTCCATCGGCGAGCTAATATCGTCCTCGCGTGGGAACCACTCGTTCCGGCGGAAGTTTTCCGCTTTACGTTGTTCCGCTAAATTTCGCGCTCTATAAATTCGACGTTTAGTCGCGTTCGTTAACGAGAACCGTTCGACGTTGTCTTGGTAAACAAGAGGAACGCGATAAAAATCGCGTTAAAAATTGGAGAAAGATGAGAGCGGCGAGGAGGCGAGTGATCGCGGTTAATAAATGTTCACGCGAATAGATGGAGAAAAGCGAAGTAGAAGTTTCCTCTGCCAGCTAAATTTTCCAGCAACCGACATTATCCGACTCAACCACCGCGCTTTACTACCACTTTTGTTGCCAACTATTCACCGACTAGAAACATTTTGCGCACGGTCGTTGCACAAATTTCGAAACTCTACCATCGCACGGATTGCTTTTCGGGGTTGGAAATCCACAGTTAACCTCGACACACGATTCTACGATAGTCCGCGTCGAAACAAACAACTTTCCTATGAAAAATCCTTCTTTGCTTTTGACAATGGTGGAAACGATAGCTCGTAATTTGACCTTAAGGGAATTCCCTCTATCTCGCTGCGATATCTCGAATTTCCCGGCTAACATACCGGGGAATAAAGTACACCCAGACGGACGAACGTAAAATCCCAAGGTTGATTCACATGATAGAAAAGAAGATTAACACTTTGACTGTCACGCCGAAATCACGCGTTTCCCCGAGGACGCCACGGGAGTATTTTTATTATTCAAAGCATACAATGACGAAATAATAATAAATTGACGACGTGAGACAACGTTCTTCCCCAATGGACCGTTTATCTCATTGGTGGCCACGGGTGACCACCGTGGCACCTTGGTAACAGTCGATAGCGACATATTGTAACGAGGCTTCGTTTATTTCGACAAACCATTCGCCTTCGTTGTTTCTTTGTAAGCAAAACGTGCGGAATATATCGTTGAAACGTGTAGAAGATATTAGTAAACGGTATTCGCTCGTTCTATATATAATAGCAAGGTATGTTCACACTTGTAACTTCAATTATACGATTATAAAGCAGCATTTACGATTATTTTCTAAGCTGTGTTTATAATAATATTTATAGATTACCCCTCAAAGATATGCACGCAAACACAGTGCATCGTTAGATGCAAGATTTGTTCTCATTTTTTTTTATCGATGTTCTAATAAAAATGTTTAATCGTTCAATGGTGCACTTTTTATCTCAAAGTATCTTCTATTTTTCGGTTATATTCAAAATTCCCTAACTGTCAATTTTCATTGAATTTTTACAATTGTAAGAAGTTCAAGCCCTCCTGTCACCAATGACCACCATAGCGTCACAGGAGAAACCGTGGCTGGTCATTACGACCAACGTGGCAGTCAAAGTGTTAAGAAGCTCTATTTGACCACGGGACATGTGCGGGCCAGGGCCTGGGTATAAAAGGTAGCTGTTAGTGAGTTGCAAGGCTTTAGGGTTGCCGGCATTGTCAGACTCAAAAGTGTGGTCAACGTTGTCGAAGACTGTCGTCAGCGCGAAAGAGAACCGTTGTGACGAGTTAGTGACGAATGATGACCGCGTGCATATACACTGACAGATTTTGTGTTGGCCTGAACGATATTGACATAAGTCATACAGTTACCAAACCTACTACCACCACATATCTTATATATCCTATAGTATTGTTAGTCGTGATAAAAGTGGCTAGTTTGGCGATGATAAAATACGATATACGCGGCGATGAGACGTTCGGTTAAATGCAGGAGGTGGCCGCCAGTCGAGTTAAAAAGAAGGTAGGACACGAAAGGTGCGACGCAGGAAGTTGCAGACGGTGGACGAAAGAGGTCGGCCATCCTCTGGGCTAGGAGCCGGTTTTGCGAGGTTTTATATTCTACGACACTCTTCATATCCGTTCTATTCTACCGCCATAATGATTCTGCAGCCTTTAAAACTTGGAACGCGAATCGAACGCAGGGAGGAAAGTGCCTAGAAGCTTCGCCGTTTCTGCTCGAACCTTCTTTACGAGCAATTCCGTCATTCGTGTACGTACGACGGAGCTTTCGTGCGAATAGCTTTTACAATCCTGAGAATTTTATAGGACCCGCGCGTGTTCCACTTCAAAGCTGCACTTTAACTTTAATTTCAGTAATTAACACGGCTGAGAAAGGGATGGATACTTGCACGTTGCATATCGAAAGATACGTCTGGTCGATCCTAGAAATTTTATTTTCTCTTTTAATTTATCTTCGTCGTATGGTTTTGAATGATAGAATTCCGTACATACGTAGATTATATACCTGGAAAATCGACTCGTGAAGAACGTGGCATTTCACTATTTTATAAAACGATGTAATTTCAAATCGCGGTATTCAGCTGTAGTTGTCGTCAAAAGACGTAATTTCACGTCGGTGGTCGGCGAATGCGGTAAGTACAAAGGAGTTGTACGCGAATTTACCCTTTGACGAAATCTAACGATAATTATATGTACGTGTCGCTCGATCCTTTATACGATATCGCGCAACGATGAATCCACAAATACCTTACATTTTCCTCTTTACAATTTCCCTCGTCCTTTGTATCTCAACGTGTTTTTCGTTACCAACGAACCGCCAATCATCTCCTAATTTTCTCTAAAAAGGAAGACGGCTACGATTCAAAGTTATAATATAAAATCTGTACAAAAACTGATCGTCGAATACGAAATATAACGTGTACGAAATATCGTGATTCGTATCGCGGTGTCATTTTGTAGAAGCAAAATCGACGTTAAGCGCGTTACACAGTTAAAGAAGAAACATGCAAATTCGGTAACAGATATAATACAAGAGTTAACAACCACCAAAACCCATTAGTTACCCAATCACATGGCACGACGGATCAGATCCGCAGACTAAAAAGACAATACCTTTTAGATTGAAGCATTAGATTCAACTAGAATCAAACATACTATAAACTCTTATAATCCAAGTTACAGTAGCACGCTAAAATAATTTTAAGATAATTCTCGATAAGAATTGATTGTAAAAAGTCTACCAAATAAAAAAAAACACGTTACGCGTTACGTGAAGCTGGAGATTCCCTAAACGTGTACCGATTAATCTAAACGTAACGTAAAATAAAAAATGTCTCCTGATTCCTCGTGTTACGTTTACTCTCTTCTTCGTTTAGTAGCAAAGAACCATTTTACGCCAACTATCGTCGCAATTTCGAATTATAACGTTGCAACCGGAAAGGAAGAAGCGAGGAGCAACAAGTTCCTCGTCGACTTTCCGATTGTAGCCAGGCCTTTGAGTTGCTCTGGCGCTCGTCGATCGCTTTATTTCTTCATTAAATCGATCTAATTAGGATAAAAGCACTCGAGCCAGGGTCTGCAGAACAAACAGGTCCGTGCAAAAGCGGGCCAGACCGTATTCCGGAATATAATCACGCTAATGCGAATCCTGCGAATCTCGATAAAGGTGAAATTGCAGGAATTAAACGTCAACTCGTAGAGAGAAGAAAACCACTAGAGTTCGGCTAGTAGCGTCAGCTCTGTAATTGCTGCTCGTGTATCAGCGCCGAATTCTAATCGAACGTCCCGCTCGTTGATAAATTTACGTTAGGTCGAATCAACGTTTGGAAAATTTATTTTTCCACGTAATTTCTCTACTTTCCCGTTATAGATATAAATTACGTATAATAACGTGAAGCGTATTCCGACGAATACTATATAACGTTAAATACGTTTGTTACGATGAACAAGTTATGATATCGTGTGTACAGGGTGTACCGTAATATTAGTGTTAGAATTTAATCTTAAAGTTAAGATAAATAATCTGTGGAAGACGCGATGTTTATTTTGAAATAATATTAGGTGATATTTGTTAAACAGAATTACGGAACCAAATGTATTTAAGATATAAATGAGTGATATGATGTAATTAACAAAGTGTACAGATAAAGAATTTATGGATTGTTGACAGTTGGCCAGTTACTCTCAGACTGTCTGTACGTAGTGACCCATGGTCCCTTAAAAGATTCTTTTTTTTTTATTTATTAATATTTACAATCGATTCTCGCATTGAGAATTTTCAGTAATTTTTTCTGGCGTGACGCAGTGACATGGCTAATTATTTATAACAAGTTAATACTTATTATAGATGAGTATAATTTATAAATAAGTGTTATAAATAAGTAAATATTACTTAATATAAATATCTAATTAAAATTAGTGTTTAGGTCTAACGGGTAGTGTCTCTTCAGCCTGCGGATCTGGTCCGACATATCAAGTAGTCCAGTAATTAGGGGGTTTCGATGTTTGTTGACTCTTTTGCTATATCTGTCGCTATATTTTTCTATTTCCTCTTTGACTGTGGGTATCTCGAGGTCGCGATGTATTAGTTTGTTGATGACATACCAGGGTGCATTTATAAGGGACCTTAAAGGATTTTGAACCCCACTCTCTATACAGTAGTGAGTATGACCTGTGTAAGTGTCCTGTTCAAATGCCAGTGTAGATGCCTGTATAAGATTATTTGTGTCTATGTGTGTAATATCGTTGTACTCCAACAATTATGTGGTCCGAAAAGTGTCTTTTTCTAACAACAGTGCAGCTTCATACAAACGTGAAACCAAGTGCGTGAAATGTCGCGGTGTTTATCTCAACAGAACAAAGAAATAATGTAAAATGACGCATGTTGTGCGTCTATTATTTCCTCATAAAACGAAAGAAACTTTTCGGACAACCCAATACGCGAGACCCGGTTCAGTAGCGGACAGCAGACAGAAAAACAATGAGAAAAGTTCGCGCGTATAAGCATACGTCCTATCCGATCTTCTTCCAAAGTTGTGGCCATTTTATCTCGTTTTATGCTCGAAATGGTCACCTTCGGTCTGCGTGCAAATTCGCAGCGCGCATATCAAAGAAATTCCGCGATGTTTAAAGAATATTCCGGATATTCGTCTAATTTATTGGCAAACTCGTTGTATACGCACGCCAAGTACTTCGACACTGACAATGTGCATCGAGCAATGTGCATTGTTTCCAAGTAGCCCGAGAAATAAAAATCGAACGATGTATTGTGTTGGCAACTAAGAGATTGCGGATTATGTCACTAAGTGGTAATGAGAAAATCCGCAATCACTTAGTTGCCAACCCAATAGAACAGAACTCGAATAAGTCGAAATGAAGCGCGGAGAAGGAGCAGGTTGCAGGCAAATAGACCCTGGTACAATGGATTTTTCTATTTATAACGAAATCGCGAGGGTACGCAGTTGCGGACTATCGAAACACAAAAATGGCTTTAACTTTGAAACAGGGTCGAATAAGACACACGTTCGTACCAACTTTTCTCTTCTTTCGTGTCTGTTGCTCGCTCCTCGGCTGGCTGCCACGTATCACGATACACCCTATATATTATTACATTTGCCGGTGAAAGGTTAAAGCGAATCTCATTAAACCACGCAACGAGAAATAAGTGTAACGAGAAACCATCTCGTTAACGAATTAACGAAGCAAAATAAAATTGCTATTTAACACGAATCACGCGTAAATCTGAAATTAATGCGAAAGCTACCACGCGGAAGTTAGGTCGTTGCAATCTGTTGGTATAATGACGATCGTTATAACCAAGAGACAGTATTCGTTCACAGTCAAACGATTAAATGCACAATTTCCCTCTCTCTGTCTGTCTGTCTATCGTGAGAGACAGAGTTTGATAAGTGCCGCGAGCAAGAGATGCGGAGAACTTCGTGTTTAGCATGTCCCGCGCGAATCACGTGCTTATAACTCACTTGACGCTGATTGAGTTACGCTTAACGTGCGTGGCAATCATTGCGCTTACTGTAGACTTTACGTCGAGGCTCGTCGTCGTTCGGTAACGTTCATCGATCCTCCAGTTTGATCAGATTTTATGGTGTCCTGGATAAGTTTCTCGGTGGTTTGTCCTTGCGATAACAGTGCAAACCTTGCATAATCTTATGAGGAAAGTTTTAAGAGCATGGCGTTAGAGCATGGCGTGTGTTGCTTCCGTGATTCTACACTTATAAGTAGAAGCGATAGAGCTTGGATTACTATGGTGGTTATCATCGTAGTTGGTGGTAATTTCGATCATTGGCGTAAACGAGGACGAGTATATCTCTTGGCGAATAATTCGCACAATTTCCTTTCCAAATCAACTATTTTTCGTCCTCCTAGTTCTTAGATTTTCCATGCCCTTGATATTTTTATACGAATCTACGTTTTAGTAGTATTACTATTTAGTATTTTCAGTATTAGTATTGAGGTGTAAGTATAGTATTGTACTGCCGATTTTCTTCTGTTTTTGATACGTAGAAGAAAAATCGGACTGCAGTCGCCGGGATTCGAACCCGGGTCCCGAACGTTCGTAACCTAAGGCGTTAACCACTGCGCTGCCGTCGTCTGACACTAGTTAGTGTCGAGTGGTGGTATTTGCCATTGAGTGTCGCCACAGTATTTATAGCATATATATGGTATTTTATAGTATATATTCAGTTTTAGTATTAGTATTTAGTATTATCAGTTTTAGTATTAGTATTACGAATACAAGTAAAAATGGAATTTAAATTTGAATTTAAAAACCTACGAAGTTCCGCTGATGAGATTCCAATTAGAAATACTAAATCATCGGTTGTCCGCAAGCGATCGATCTTCCGCATCACTCGTGTCATCTAAACGGTAAACCGGTAAAGCAGAGAAAAGTGAGAACCAAATACAATTGGAAGCAACGAGTAGGCGTGGCGCGAATTAAAAATTAACAAAAAAAAAAAAAAGAAAAAAAGACTTGTATCATTTAATCGAAACGAAATTGTTCACGGTTAGCGTAAATCA
This sequence comes from Bombus huntii, assembly GCF_024542735.1. NCBI lineage: Eukaryota > Metazoa > Arthropoda > Insecta > Hymenoptera > Apidae > Bombus > Bombus huntii. Next base: position 15,550,179 of record NC_066243.1, read on the forward strand.
GCGAAGCGAGCGTACTTTGGGCAACTGCGGGTCGGGAAACACTGGAAAAGGAAGAAAAAGAGACGCTATGTAACGTATGCAAGGGATATAAGATAATGGGATCCTGTGTATGCAACGTAGGAGATAACGATCGTTGGATAATAATAAAGTTTCAAAATTCCGTGGAATTAAGCGAAATTTAGTTACGTGCTTTCGCGATAGTCTACAAAATGTAACAGCTTGTGTAAATTACGTGCAACGTGTGACATAGTGATTATAACAACAATAATAATAATAATAATAATAGTAATAATAATAATAATCTGACCGTATTGCGCGTAAAAAGAATTACTCGCAGGTGGCAAGATAAAACACGGATAAAGTGGAATGTAAAAATAGGATTGAATTTTACGAGCTCTCGTAATACCTGACTTTACACCTTCTCACAAAAAAAATACACGCCTGCTGTCGTTATGTTCTTCCCAAATAAATTCACAATTCTCAAAATTCGACTCGTTACAGAGTTTTACGTTTCCGTAAAAATTCGATCATTCGACCAGGCAGCTAATTCTACGTTAAATGTACCACCGACACAGAAAAAGGAAAGACAAGAAGATCAAATAGAACGTGTATAGCATAGGGGCTACTACATACACAGAGGCGTATATCGCGTATGTATAATAGGAACGTACAGACACGATGGAAGCAAACTTCGGTTAAGCTTTGCACTGACAAGGAGGAAAAAGCAGAAAACGAAAGACGAACATCGACACCGACGCGACACAGGCGAACATCATAGGCGTGTAATCGTTGAAACTATCCAACTACACCTTCCCTAACACCTTGGTTACGCGTCGTTGAACGAAAAATCTCGTCGAGAAAGACCTGCACACACGATCCTCTTACTTTGGTAAGAAATCCTCTCCGCCCGAAGAAAACTGCAATTTGTACGGAGCACACGATTACGTACACAGAGAGAATGCTTTTACGACGCACGGTTGACATCCGATTCGTCTCTTTCTGCAGATTTCCCGACGGGAATGTTTATAGGCGATCAACGAAATCCGCTACTCGGCCGAACAACCTTACGAACTGGTATTTTTGTGACAGATAATCGATGCCCTGTCCACGCCTGATTTTAGTCGGTCGAAAAATCGCAGTTCATCCGGCGAAATCGAATATCGGCAGGGGATGAAATCGCGCGTTACGTATGGACCGTGAAATTGTTCCGAATCGACGATGAAATCGTGCCCGGGCCATCGTGCTTGTGCCATTTCAAACATGCTTTTTCTATGCAGTTGTGTCTCTGTGTTTAAAAACGTATCGGTATGAAATAAATTGCAGTCGTTTAATATAAATGGAATCTGCTGTTCCGTTGTTTTACACAAATTTTCCACTTTCTTCCTCGTGTTTTGTGGCTCGATTTTTTCATCGTACGATGTCACCATTTGTTTTGTTACTATTGAGATGTGTATTGCAGCATCGTGGACGAAAGGCCTAAAAGATATCGGGTAAACTTATAAAGGGTCTAAGAAAAGACAAAGGGATGCTGGAACAAGCAGTGTCGGTGAAGAAGCCAGAGAGTGTGAATCGAGAAGTCAGATAGTGCGAGTCGCGTTGTCGAGAGAGTGTTGCCAATCCGCGTGAGAGAGAGCGTTGGATCCGTTGCGACGAGAGTTGCGAGTTAACTCTTGAGTTGTCTAGATTATAGCACGTTATTGTGATTAGTTCACGTTAAACAACCATCGTTCTTCTCTTCAATCAACATTTGTACAATCCATTTACTATAAATAAATCATCATCATCGGTAATAATCGAGAATAATACAAGGTGGTTGGTAACTGGTGGTACAAGCGGAAAGGGGATGATTCTACGCGAAAAAAGAAGTCGAAAATATACGTACGAAAATAATATAAAAGAAAGACGTCTATTATTTCCTCATAAAACGAAAGAAACTTTTCGGACAACCCGATACTTCGTCCCGTTTCGTTCTTTGCCAATTTGGTATCCGTGTTTGCTTAAATATCCTGTCGTCACTCCGCTGTTTCTTCCACCACAGTTCCGTCTTCTCCTTTCCGGCAAAGCATCTTCCCTGCGATCTTCCTTCAGCCTCTCTTCGAATCTAACCGCTCTGAATGCTTTCATTCTCAGCTTTTCCCTCTTATTGGGTTGGCAACTAAGTGATTGCGGATTTTATCAATGGGTGGTATTGACAAAATCCGCAATCACTTAGTTGCCAACCCAATAGCTGCGCTCGGGAACGAGACGTTCGAACGTCGTTCTATCCCACAACAAGTTCAGCCAGCGTTTTATTAGGAAATACGTATAACGCAGTACTTTAATTTCCTTCGAAATTTTCTCTGTTTCCAATCGTTTGGGAAATATATCGTCGCAACAGGCTATGCAGAATACCGTGCATATTCCAATGAATTGGTAACAGAAGTCTTTGAATTTGTATTTAAAGAAAGACGCGTCTTGTACGTTATTTTCAGCACATATTCATCTTGTTTTTGGTAGCAGATACACTTGCACCGCTTTTCGCTACCATTGCTCGTACTCGTCGCGTTTCAATGCATCGCCAAGACAAAAGTTATTTTTCTTTTTCAGTGGAACGTCGGTCTGTTCGTGTTCTTTTAGCATTTACAAGATCTTTCTTCTTTCTTCTTTTTCTTCTCTTTTTTTTCTGTTTCACGGAAGGAGACTTTACACAGGAAAAGGGACGAGACCGAAGAGTCGTTGAAATTCGCGTTTCCAGACGCAATCGGATCGCACGGAAGCCTCTTTGGTCGTGCGATTCTTGTCTGGAAAATGACGTAGAGTGGATGGAAACGACGAATCACCACGAAATATTCCATCTGGCTGACAGTTCGCAATGAAACCGATGATTCTTCGTCAATTTGTGGTTCCATCAGTTTGAAAGCTTTCAGACCTTTCTCTCCGCCGCGTACAATCTCTGCTTTCTCTCGTTTCCACGAATAACGAAACTGACTGCGAGCTTTTCGCTCTTTCGTAACTGGAAATTTCGTCGCCAGTTTCGTAACTTACACGTCCCAACTAGCATCTTATCCACTGTCCATTTCTCGCCTTCTCCGGACAAACAGTTTCAAAAATTCACTGCCACTTTATAATCCGACAGAAAGCGCTTTCCCCATTGTCTTCATATTCTTGCCACTGCTATCGTGAAATTTGTCGCAAGTGGTGCATTTTTCCGTACGATAAAGCGACGAAGGTGGAGCACTCGAAAATATGGAACGCTGATACAAATTCACCGACTACGTATAAATGTGATTTTTATACAACACACATACATATAAACAGTCGAGAACCATTTGTTGCGTACAAAAAGCGAAACTCGGCGAAAAGTGGACGTAGAATATTTACACGTCGTAAGCCGTCGATGTAAACGCAACTCCGCCACGAGTGCTCTCTCGTGTTACTTGAAATTATCCGAAAAGTTGCAAGTAGCTGGCGCGATCGACGAATCACACGGCGCAGGATGTTTAAAAGGCGCGTTAAAAATTTTCAACACGGCGAGCAATTCGATCTCAGCCGGCATGGAAAGCTAAACCGGGCATTTTCACTCGGCAGGAACGCACGCTGGTCGTGAATTTCTCATCGATCATCGCCGACGTCGGGACGAGAAACGAGGCTTTTCCAGCATTCCGCGTTGCTTGTTCTAACACGCGTAGTCCGTAAGATGGAATCCTTCGAGCACGTCGACTTTTCTTCGCCGAATAACAACTTCGACTTTTGACTTATTGCGCGAACCTTATCGTACACTCGTGACGAATCAAAAGCACGCGGTGAAAAGACAGACGGTGAATTATTTACTCGTCTGGTCGATCTGACTGGCAACTTTTATTTCTTTTCTTCTGTTTTTTTAACTTTTTTTAGTAACTCGTTCAACGAGCACAGGATCCTTTGCTATCGGCTACACAGGCACACGAAGGATGAAACTGAAAAGGTCGAGCTACGATAAATCTCAAGCTACGATTTTCACAATCTGCTTTGCGTGGAAGGTATTTTTGGAAGGTCAGAAGGTGTTTTTGAGAAAAATGCCTCTCAGCTTTCGACGATCGGCCATCGATTTCATCCTACGTCACAGTGTACAAACACCGTTACGGTTTTTTTTATTTCATACGCGCACAGATGAACTGTGTTTGCACTAGTTGGCAGCAATTGCTTGATGATCGAGCGAAAGTTACGGGTACGCCGTTTTCACCCAACGTGGCAATATCGTACGAACGATCCGACTGCGCCAACCAACTTGTCAACCGACAGGTTTGTACAAACCGAGCGCTACCAGAACTCGAACCTACCTGACCGAGCCAGAATGAGCAAAAGCGTAATTGATCGATAGAAGTGCAGGTGTGAAAATAACTGTAAAATGTATAATGAAAGGTTTTCATAAGACGTTGCGTTGTCGAGAGAAATAAATTGGAAAATGAGTGGCGCGCCTGCGCTAAACCACTTCTGAACCAAACAGATGCAAATTTCATTTTCTCGAGAACGAGACCTTAAGGGGAAAAATTGTATCTCACGTTTTTCGCTCATTTTCCCACGTGCAATAGTCTCCCATTGCTCGTTTACCTGCACCTGGACCCTATAATTAGCCAAATTTAAATATACTTGACAAACGTTCGAGCTGTCGATTTGAGCCGTTTTTGATCGAAAACAGAATTCGGAAGAGTTTTATTTAATATTTTTGTCTTGCCATTTCACGCGGAATCGACTCACGTGACGCTCTGTATACGAATAGTCGAATTTTCTCATATTTTCATCTAAATATTAGGTTGTCCGAAATGTTTCTTTCGTTTTATAAGGAAATAATAGTTACACAGGGTGGTTGGTAACTGGCGGTACAAGCGGAAAGGGGGTGATTCTACGCGAAAAAAGAAGTCGAAAATATAGAATAAAAATTTTTCGTTCGAGGCTTTGTTTTCGAGAAAATCGACTTTGAATTTGCGCTCGGTACGCGTGCACTTTATCACGTCTCGTTATAACGGATCTCACTGTAGATCGTTGTCTCGATGGAAAAATTAAAAAAAAAATTTTTTTTAAATGTTTATTCTATATTTTCGACTTCTTTTTTCGCGTAGAATCACCCCCTTTCCGCTTGTACCACCAGTTACCAATCACCCTGTATATATTTATATATAATAGTTATAATTATAATTATTTTATAAAGAAATAATAGAAATGTTTTTTGTTTTATATTAATTTATTGAATTATACACGAACATAATAATCGAAATAGAGCGAAATGGATCACATATAATTCAATAAAATAATATAAAACAGAAATTGTTGTTCGTCTATTATTACCTTATGAAACGAAAGAAACTTTTCGGACAACCTAATACTTGCGAAGGCAACCGCATAATCGAGCGATCGATATTTTTCAAGCGCTTTTCCCATTCCTATATTTTCTTTTTTCTTTTTTTTCGGTTAACCGGTTAAGTTTGCGCCAACGATTGCAGGATGTGAGCAAAAACGAAAACGTAGCGCGTCAATCCTGCGGCTGTTTTTCCGCGCGCAGTCGACTCCCATTGAAAATTCCTGTTTCAATTTTAATTCGTCCGCACGGCCGACGATGTTTGTAACGTCCGCCAGTCTGATTGCTGTCAATATTAACCTACTTATGTTTGCGCGGGCGTCATCCGTTTCGCGAAATCTCCGCTCTAATAATCGATCAGAGTCCGACTCGTCCCTGGTGACACGCGGAAATGCCCGAAATTTCAGAACACCGCTGATGGCGATTCGATTTCCTCCCTTGTGAATTTTCCAAAACGAAATTCCGATATCGGCGGAACGCGAAGATATCGGCGAAAATTCGAAAAAGTTTGCCGACGTTCGCCAAGTGAAACGTTCGAAATTGCTTACGACCGAAGAGAATTTTTCTGCGGAAATTACACTTACCGAGGGAATCGTAGTATTTCCTTATCTTAATTTCACTTAAAGTTGCTCGCGACTATACACACGCTCATTTTCCTATTACCTTTATCTGCTATCTAATTTTCGTTTCAATCAATTTATAGATGACACACGCGTGATACGCACGTACAAGTAATTGCATTATGATAAATTATATTACAGGTATTACTTTGTCCATAATTATCACGCGTCATTATATTCTCACAAAATAGAATTCTTTTGAATAATCTATACATAGGCGAACACATAACAGAAAAGAACTATCAGAAACAATTAATTGATACTATTGAGATATGTGTAATTTTGTGTGCTACATTAGATTTGCCGCGTAGTAGTGACACACGTATGCGAGTATGAGTGTGTGAAGTATGTGCGTGCACAGCGTCTCGTAAAACGGATGAATGCGACTGTTCCGTTGGTAATGTGGTAAAGAAGATGGGGAGATAAAGAGAGTGGTGAGACGCGTGCAAACGCGTATCGACGAATATCTTGTAAATCACATATCAAATAAATGTGAAACTATTTTGATATCAATCCTAAGTGTAATGTAAGTGTTCCTATACATTTATTTCGGCGATTAAAATGCACAATTCTCGTCAGAATTAATAGCCGATCGAATGAAACATAAAAATGTACAGCAGGAAAATTGGGATGGTGGTAATAATGGCGTGGTTAATTCTCCATTTCTCGTAGTTCGAATTGCGATGGGATACTTTGTTCGCTTTTTACGTCCATTGATAAAAACTAACGTTATAGATTTCGATATATTCCGAGAGACACGCGAAATGTTTGCTTTTCTTGCTTTTATTACAGATCCGAAGTACTTTTTACTATTTCTAAGCGTCGTAAAAATAATATTTATAAAGGAAATTCACGAACCTAGTTTCATTGGAATTCTCAATGACGAAACTTAGAAAAGGCGAGAAGTTTGTCTACCGTCGATCATCGATCAGCGATAATTCAATCGCGTAGAAGATACGAGCGATTCGTTGAGATACTCGTCGAGTAAATCTGCGCAAACCAACGAACGTGGATAACCGTTCACGCGTCGATCAACGTATCAAGGGAAACTGTAATCGCGTCGTTATTTGACTGGCGGCGTATCAAATCTAAATTAGTACCGGCCGTCTACCACGGTTTCATGGAAGTTAACGAAGTGAGTAATTCGATAGCATTACTATAATTCCGTGGAATTTGCGGGCATCTGGCCGTAATGTAAATGCATCATTAATTTACAGACCAACGTATTAGCCGAAGTTCAAACTTCCGATAGAAACGACCGGTACAAGGTAAAGTTCAATTTGTTCGTACCGACTGATCGTTCATGAAAATCGTTTCAGTTCTATCGAACGTTTTTCGCGTCTATCTCAAACTTTATTCTTCGATCGTAATTACATTGAACACGATATCGTGATATTCGTGACTTTAAATCGTAAAAGGCGTAGCAAGACCTCTGTTCCTTTGCGCAATCGGTATTTCCACAGTTGTATCGCTCATCGATGGTATCACGAAGTACCATAAGAGGTCAGGTCTATCCTGTATCGCGTCCATGATAAACTAACCGTTACCGATAACCGTTGACAAAATAACGAAAAAAAATTGACGAATGGATCGACTGTCGATAGACCGATATAAATTTTACCATGGACGATTGGTACAGACCATTGACTAAGAGCAGAATAAACGTGACGTTGACCAGTTAGCTGTTTGTGACGAGTATAGTCGTCATGCAGAAGTGGCAATATTTTGTGTTTTGTATACTCGTTGTCACTTACTTTTTGCCACACGTTTTAGGTACATGTTTTTCGAAGAGGTCGCAACAGCTAGCTGGCCAAATGGAATGTTGTGTCTCGGGTTCTGAAATATCCATAGATGGAAATACCGACCTGGAAAAGAAGCCGAGTGTTTCTTACGCCCTCTGCGACGTGCTACGACGAACGAAAAATATATGGCGGACCACTCGTCGTCGATGATTCGGAAGAAAGGGATTTGTACGACATTTCGATTTATAAAAATTACAAGCGTTTTCGTTCGATTCCTCTACAAGATTTTGCATTATTCAAGACTCGTTATTTCACAACGAATCTGTAAATGTTTGCTACCTCACTTTTCTCATCGTATATTATAATTGCGTTCAATAATTAATTATCGAACACATCGATCTATCGCTTGTCACCTTGCCGGTCCCTCGGCCGCGTATCATTTGCCTAAGTGGTTACGAATTGAAAGTGGACGTCATCGTAATGACGTTTCGCGGAATTGACGGGGCGAAATTGGTAGAAAATGGAATTAAAAGCCGCCGATAAAATCAACGCGACGTACAAACGAGTTAGATATTATCGCGAATCGACATCTTCGTTCCTTTGTTAGTTCTGGCTCGCTTTGCTCAGTTTTCTACGAGCGTCGAACAAGTTGAAGAAGTTATATACGGAATATTCGTGACGAGTGTCGAAGAAGTTTAACGTCGGCGTAATAAGATGAGGATTAAGTGTCACGGTACCCGCGGATGGTACAAGAAAAAGCTAAAGAGTACGCGTTTACGATATTATTTCATTGTAATTTCGATTTATGGTAAAGTAGTTGTAACATTACGCAACATAGTCGACTATCACTACATTACACATAGTATTTCTACTTTTTTCCCATAGAGTGAACACGTTATTATTTTATTGTTTCTTTATTCCTTCGTATAAAAATTCACACACTGCCAATAATACCATTGCTTTCTCCTTCAGCCAATTTCATCGTTATTCCCCTACCTTTCTTCTTGTCTGTCGATTCTATTACATCGTTCGCGTTGTTTCATCCCTCGTCATTTCGAATTCATTTTTCCCAACGATTCCCCACGGTAGAGTGCTCTACTCTATCCCACACGGAACATAAATTACTATAGCCAATGTATCAGCACTACGTATTACATCATATTTATGTTTCTTCGAAAATAAGATAATAAATCGTACGAAACGTTGCACACGATAACGCGGATCGCGTTACATTCTTTTCTCCGTACGCAGCAGAATATTACAGACGAAGGAGATTTTGAGTTTAATATCTCGTGTTTCTATTGGCAACTAAGTGATTGCGGATTTTGCCATTAGCTGGTATTGACAAAATCCGCAATCACTTAGTTGCCAACCCAATAACATCGATGTAGAGGTTCTACGTAAAATAGCGATTTTCACGCTTTCGATAGTTCGCCGCGCGAATATCTCGACGTCGTTGAAATACCGATACGAATATAGAAATTCATATTTCGATAAAAACGATTCAAAAAATTCCAACTACGCAGATATTTGTTTCCTCCTCTAACACTTAGCGCTCCAAATGTGTCTCTCAAGCACTGTAGATGAAGCCGACCAATACGCATCAAAATATCGTTTCCTGATAAAATCGTTAAAATGGTGGGGGAAATTGTTCTTTTGGCGATTAGAAACAAGCGTATTAAAGGCTTATGTATTTTACAAGATTTCTCAGGAAATCAAATTATTGGTAAGTCAGCTCGTAAGTCACTGTCGGAATAACAATGTGTATGGCAGGCGGCACATAAGGAACAACGTTTAGATGGGAAACTGCATATGATAAATCAGTTGTCGAAAGGGAAAAAGAAAAAGTGTCTTGTTTGTTCATCAAAAGGAAGTATCGCGGTAAAAAAACAAACAATCTTCTACTGTGAGACCTGTGAACGCAAACCCGGTTTACATCCCAATGAATGTTTTAAAAAATTCTCAATTATAATTAACACTTTGACTGCCACACCGAAATCACATGTTTCGCTGAGGGCGCCACGGTAGTATTTTTATTATTCAAAGCATATAATGGCGAAATAATAAGAAATTGACGATGTAAGACAACGTTCTTCCCCAATGGACCGTTTATCTCATTGGTGGTCACGGGTGACCACCGTGGCACCTTGGTAACAGTCGATAGCGACATATTGTAGCGAGGCTTCGTTTATTTCAACAAACCATTCGCGTCCGTTATTTCTTTGTAAGCAAAACGTACGGAATATACAGGGTGGTTGGTAACTGGTGGTACAAGCGGGAAGGGGGTGATTCTACGCGAAAAAAGAAGTCGAAAATATAGAATGAAAATTTTTTTTTAATTTTTTAAATTCTTCCATCGAGACAACGATCTACAGTGAGATCCGTTATAACGTACCGCACGCGTACCGAGCGCAAATTCAAAGTCGATTTTCTCGAAAACAAAGCCTCGAACGAAAAATTTTTATTCTACATTTTCGACTTCTTTTTTCGCGTAGAATCACCCCCTTTCCGCTTGTACCACCAGTTATCAACCACCCTGTATTGTTGAAACGTGTAGAAGATATTAGTAAACGGTATTTGTTCATTCTATATATAATAGCAAGGTATGTTCACACTCGTAACTTCAATTATACGATTATAAAGCAGCATTTACGATTATTTTCTAAGCTGTGTCTATAATAATATTCGTGGATTACCCCTCAAAGATATGCACGCAAACACAGTGCACCGTTGATGCAAGATTTGTTCTCATTTTTTTTTTATCGATGTTCTAATAAAAATGTTTAATCGTTCAATGGTGCACTTTTTATCTCAAAGTATCTTCTATTTTTCGGTTATATTCAAAATTCCTCAACTGTCAATTTTCATTGAATTTTTACAATTGTAAGAAGTTCAAGAGCTCCGGTCACCAATGAACACCACCGTGGCGTCACAGGAGAAACCGTGACGAGTCGTATATGCCCCACGTGGCAGTCAAAGTGTTAATATAAATATCGTAATCAAAATTCCATTACTTCTGAGATGAATAAAGATCGTTTCGAATGACTTGAATATTATTATTTATACGTGACTGTAGTGTAGAGGATGGTCGTGTGATTTGTTGTTTGAATAACGAGATAACTCGCTGCTGAAATCGTCAAGTGTATTTTAAAATAATAAATAAATAGGTACAGACAATATTCGCTAACAGTAGCTACAGTATTCGTTACAATAGCATTTAAAATCTCGCACTTAAAAACTTGCAAGTTCGAATATGATCATCATAATACGTGTGCAACGTATCTAGGATATCTCATGTATTTTTGTATATATAAATTGTCTATAAATATTTATTGTCTATAAATATAAATTGAAATATTCGCTTGTTTCGATGCAGATAGTCAACTGAATATCGCACAAGGTGTAAAGCGATTTTTTCGTGATTATTGCCAGAACACAGGGTTGCACGGTTTTCGATACATCGTTACAGGCGAGACAACATGTCATAAAATGGTTTGGCTCATGGTAAGAGGAACTTTCGTCCACGTTTCCTATCGCGTCGGATAATTTCGATAAAAACTACAAAAATTTCTTTCATTCGTTTAACGCGTAGATCTGCTTGGCAGCGATCATCTTCTGCGTATTGCTGATGTTACGTTTGTGGCAATATTATTCGAACAACCCTACGGTGACGATAATAGACACGTCGAACCCCATAAGGGACTTACATTTTCCAGGTATCACGATATGCAACAACAACAAAGTTTATAAACCTCATGCTGATAAAATCGCGCAGAAATTGTAAGTAAATCGTAGTTCATAGCTACTTGTACCTTAACAAGTGTGTCTTAAATCGTTCTCACGAAATTCTTTCAAATTCTTAATATCCTTGAGATCGTGGATCGTGTTGTATAATTTTGTTGCACAAATTTTTCGAAATTTAGCGTCAGAAGGTACGCGTTACAAATTTTCACAGTACATAGAGCTTTATCAAATTTGTTTTTCTCAGTATCATTTAGCAAATAGAAAGCGATGTTATATTTAGTATGAATTTAATTTTAAGATAATTGAAACGTGCACTCGTTGAAAAGCGACGTTTATTGTGTAGGATTTTGATACCTACGCGAATAGAAATAATATTCTATTCGAGTAAAACTTATTGAGTATAATTATATATTGAGTATAATTTACAAATGTGATGTTGCAACTTTGTAAAAAACTTGCAAGGACCTATGAATACACGTAAAAATGAATTCATTGAAACGCATTAATAATAACGGCGCCTGTTGTCACATTCTTTTTCAAAACATTAATAACGAAATGTTCGCGACTCGATAACATCTTCCTCGATAATACCATATCGCCTCTAACATCGTTATTATTGTTTATTTATTTATTGCCGTATCGACTGATAGTTACGAGCTACTACAATTACATTACCTAAGATAACATTTTTCACGCGATATTAATTGATATTTACGTGCGACGAGGAAACGTCAGGTCGCGTGTCTCCTATCAAATTATAGCGTCGTCGAAGCGTTTGTAAATAAAAGCTTGTCATCGTCTTAATATCGTACGAATCCTGGTATTTTTTGATCTACGAAAGTGTCTTGTGTTTATTAACACTACAACTACCATACCAGTCAAATTGATTGGTTTTACAATTTTATTTTACAATTCCCACTTCGTGTTATATTTTTTTCCGCAATGATGTAATGACTTCCGCAACGATAACTAAAAGAATAATATAATGAATTTCATTTTCTATTTTATGTATTCAAACTGAAAATAATTTTGTATCGAGGCTACTGATACCAATACCAGTCAAAATGACTGGTACTTGTCAAAATGTAAAAGGGTCGTGCAATCTGTTTATCGAACCCCAATTAACCAGTTTCCTCGTTTTGTACAACTTCCCACGCGTTTTTCAAATTTTTACCGCGCATCGTTCGATACGCTGATATCGGTTATCAGGAAAATTCCGGATCGATCGCTAGATCGCTAGATGCTAACGCTAGAAATGCCACAGCAGTCAAAATGACTGGTTCTACAATTTTATAAATGCGTCAACCCTCGTTTAGGGATCACAGTCCCAGATGGATTAATAACGTTGAGGTTGAGGTTGACTGATTGAAGACCGAGTGGATGAATTTGTAATAGAAAAGTATATTGAAATAATTAAAGGTATAAGTATAATGTATAATGTATAAGTTTATGCTGATTCAGATCCTTACTCTCTTAGTGTTACTAGACAGTCGAATGATAGGGAGCACGTTCATATATTTATAGCGAAAGGGCATTACCAAAAAAGTTAAGCTTATAACTTGAGCTAGAGGCTACAGGCAACATAAATAGAAATCTGTTTATTAGTTCCTTTGTTCCTAGACCTTGCAACCCAAAACATAATGTATACTCCATACAATAATATGCACCACTCCTTATTTAGAATATTTCTGCGTAGTAGCAGTCTCTAGGTCACAGATATACACAAATAAAGATGTAGAATTTTTCTTCGAGTAGTTACTGCAACAAATAATACCAAAAATGTACTACATAACATGGAATTCCTTCTGTAAGAAAGTAGTGAATCGATAAATATAAAAATATTCTATTATTACGTATTTTTTAAAGACCAGTGATTTTCACTGGTTTTGGTAGAAAGCCAAACTTCGTGTTAACTATCGGTAGTTCTAGTGTTAATCTACACACTTAACGTCGTTCGTAGTTCTATCTATAGCTTCGAAATATGGCGCAAGTGAACAAATTAAAGATCTTATTTTATCCAAATTCTATCGCAAAGATTTTCGCGAGTTGAACGTTTCAATTTTCTTAACTGCTTTTAAAAATACATTAATGACAATGATATGTACATAATTTCGCAACGTAAAGCGCGTTTTTAGTTTCTTCGATAAGTGTTAGATACGCGAAATCCGATAGACATATACAGAGTGTTTGAAAAGGTCGAGGACAAACTTGCACTGCGTGTTAATAAGGTGAAGTGGATAAAAAAAGTTGCTACAAACTCGACGACGATTTATCTCACAGTTACGAGCAAAAACTGTTATCAATCGTTTAGACAGATGCAATAAATATTCGAAATTTCTTTCCCCTGCAAGAATGCAGACTTCCATTCGTCCAACTCTTTCGAATATTCCCATTCGTGTATTTTCTAAACCCACTTTTATGCACACATTTTCAAAAGCTCCGCGGACCATAAACAAAGGTCCGCGGAAGTTAGGTCTGATGACTCGGAAGGCCAACTAATTGCTCGTTAAAAATTATCTCTGTGCATCCGTATAACGAGTCCAAAGAACAAATTGTCTGGAAATCTTCGAACCCTCGTCGTTCTTCCACCAAGAATTTTCGAACATAAATTCATACGAAGCTTCTCTTTTTCACTCGCTGCTTCCTCTTATTAACGCGTATCGTAAATTTCCTGTCGACCTTTTCGGACACCCCGTACATAGTCTGCATGATGTTCGCCGAACATATTTCACACGTAGTACACGCACGCGTCCAATAAACGAAACGGAGCAATCAAGCTGCCAGATATATATTTCTGAGAAACAATTTCTCTCAATAGGCTGAATTATGGATTCGATAGTGACATGAGCAACAAATTGTTCTCTTCGCTGATGAAACTGATACGACCGGACAAAATTGAGATCGATAACGCAACCGCGTCCTGGGCCCTCGACATCCTCGGTTACACGGTCGAGAGACTTATGCTCGAGGTGAATAACGTTGTTCTTGCGTTCTGACAAATCTGTAGAGGACTTGTGTAGAGGATGTTTCATCCTGAGATTTATTAGACGAGATTGCTCGTTGTTGAAACCGTCGAATATACAGGGTGCTTGGTAACTGGTGATACAAGCGGAAAGGGGGTGATTCTACGCGAAAAAAGAAGTCGAAAATATAGAATAAACATTTTTCGTTCGAGGCTTTGTTTTCGAGAAAATCGACTTTGAATTTGCGCTCGGTACGCCTGCACTTTATCGCGTCTCGTTATAACGGATCTCACTGTAGATCGTTGTCTCGATGGAAGAACTTAAAAAATTAAAAAAAATTTTTATTCTACATTTTCGACTTCTTTTTTCGCGTAGAATCACCCCCACCAGTTACCAACCACCCTGTATTTCAAATAATTAAATAAATTAGTATACAGACAATATTCGCTGAGACGCTCGTACAGTATACAAGTCGCTAAATAAGATTGCTGATAAATACTAATAACTGATAACTGAACCCTTTTCGGTCGCGTATGTTTATTTATATTGGTCGGAGGAAAGTCGGAAAATTCAAATTCGTCTTTGTTCGACGGCTGCGCATAGCGGCGACATTGTTTCGCTTGGAATTTATTTATTATTATATTACGTGTATCATAACGATCTTGATAATCCGAGGTAAAACAACAACATGATTTGAATTGTCCTCTACTCATGTGCCGCTGCAAATCCTTCCGTTAGCCTCGTTCATCGAAAAAAATAATCGTCCAGCTCGTGGAGAAGATACGCTCGCTGGTTCTTTTTTCCTTTTTTGTTCAAGGAAACGAAAGAGAGAGATACAAAGCGACGAAGAACGAGCAGGGAAAAGTATTTGTCTCGTTAAATCGGTTCTGCATGGATAGATAAATTCATGGAGGAATTATATCAAACATACTTGTTCCTCGAAAATTTGTGAATTTTTCTCTCTTCTCGTGTTTCCAGTTTCCATCGATCGAGAATTTCGTATTCTCTCGGCCCTTTTGCTGCCTCAACAAACACGATAATCTTTACTTTGTTACAGTTGATGCATCCTTGTAACTTGTTGCTAGTGAGATGCGGCTGGTTGGGACAACTTTACGACTGTAGTAAAATTTTCAAAACCGTCAGGTCGAACGAAGGCTTCTGTTGCGGCTTCAATTATCATTTTGTCGGCGATTACAAGTAAATTCGAAAATCCGAAAATCTCTACCTATATCGAAACTGCGCTCTTTGTAATTCTACGTCTAATTGACAGAAGCTTCTGATAAAAAAATATAGAACGTAGCTGATATGTTCGGAAATATATTAAAAAAAAAAAAAAGAAAAAGTTTCGTTGAAACATCTCTGTCCTTTTATTTATTTCGTTTCGATAATCCGTCTCGATTAATTTTCCCTATCAGAAATGTTGTATTTTTATAAACATTTTAATGAAGTTTAATGTTGCATGTTCGATTGCTTCCAGTGACGAATATGCTTGGTTAATGAACATCACGATGGACTCCGAAGAACTAGACGTATTAACTTCGAATAATTCTTTCCCGGGTGTTGACGACATACTGGTAATAGTGTGCAATGATTAATACGTAAACGTATCGTCTGATAATTACTCGGCAAATGTTCACGAGCTACACGGTGAAAGGATTAATGAAGAGGTTAAACACACGAACCTTCTGCTTCAGCACGTGCCTGGAACAGGAAGTGATATTGGCTTGGCGGTGGCGTTGAACATCGACGCTGACAATTACAAAAGTTCGGTGAGGCAATTTGTAGGTGCCACGGTTTTGATCCACGATCCGTTAGATTACCCGGATATCGGTGCACAATCCGCCTCTCTGCAACCGGGCCACGTAATGTCGATGACGCTGACCGGCACGAAATTAGAAAGCTCCAAGGATATTCAGAATATACCTCTGTCTAAAAGGATGTGCTTGTTCGATGGCGAGGTACGTGAGGCAATTGATATACGCAGTGATTAGAAAAATCTATCGGTACATCGTTAACGTTCATCGTATTTTAGCGTTTACCTTTTTATTTTACCTATTTATACAGGGTGGTTGGTAACTGGTGGTACAAGCGGAAAGGGGGTGATTCCACGCGAAAAAAAGAAGTCGAAAATATAGAATAGACATTTCTTTTTTTTAATTTTTCCATCGAGACAACGATCTACAGTGAGATCCGTTATGACGCGATAAAGTGCACGCGTACCCAGCGCAAGTTCAAAGTCGATTTTCTCGAAAACAAAGCCTCGAACGAAAAATTGTTATTCTATATTTTCGACTTCTTTTTTCGCGTAGAATCACCCCCCCCCCTCCCCCGCTTGTACTAAATATATTAAATTGCAACGATTGTTTCACGTTTATTTATTTATCTCGGAAATTTGTCTTTATTTCTCTTTGGAAATTGATAAAGAAAATGATGAAAAGGAACTTCGTACGGGAAACGTGGAAAGGGAAATATTTTCTATATTTTTAAGTATACTTGGAATATTATATAATAAATATATGAAGTAAGGTATAGATATATTTGCACTTTGTGATTGCACGTGTACGTAGTGTGATATCAGGTTTTTTAAATTGATAATACATCATAAGGAAGCTTCTTGTAAGAATTAATATTAAAACTAATTGCTAAATAATGTTATCTCTCTGAGAGGGAAATAACATTTTATATTTTCTGCTTCGAACTTTGTGTGAATATTTCCCGTCGAATTTTCCCAGCGCTTAATGAGATCGCCGTGTTAGACTTTCTTGAACATCGCTGCTATTAACATTATCGAAACAAAAATAAGAACTTCAAAAACCAGGGCCGGCGTGACCTTTCGCGAGACCTGAATACACCTTCAAATCCTGCGCTTAGATTTTATTTATTAATGCTATTACATGTTATGTATTTCTTATAAGCAGCTTTTTTAAACAAATCCAAGTAATATTTTTTCGCATCCAAGAGGCAAAAAATTCAACGAAAGTACGAAATCTGTAATCGTGTGTAACTTTTGCAAAAAACTCTTCATGTAGTTTAACCCCTTAACCTACAGTTACGGGCATAGCCCGTAGTAGATGATCGGACCAAACGCAAATCGGCCCAAAATTCTCGAACGTGAATCGTAGGTTAAGGGGTTAATTTCTGTAAAAAGTACATTTCTCTGAAAGCGCCTGGATTCTTTTATCCAAAGTAGTTTCCAGGATACGAGGACTTCGTGGAGTTACACCGAACTTTGATGATGTTTTCCTTTAACCTGAACCTTAAAACTACATCATCGCTACTAAAAAAAATATCTCGCATCTGTCGATGGTATCGTCATTCTATAAAAAAGTTAATCAAAATCAGTGTTTCTTAATTGGGTAATTTTCGTAGACCGCGGAGCCTCTTAAAACGCGGCGAACACGCTGAACCTGCCTTGTCAGAAACTGTTGCGTAACAAGAATATAAAAGAAAGTTCACGAATGTACGTACTGGACATATTTCATAAACATCGTTAGTGAAATAATAAATGCAATTGTGAAATAAAAATTGTATTAACAAATTGGACAAGCTGAAGAGAATACTAAAAGTGGCAATTCTCTTTAACTAGAATTCGAGAAATTTCTCGTAATATACGTGAAATACGTGAAATAGTTAATTTTTAATCATTTTACTTTATGAAACGTTTAATTTAATTTAATATGTGTGTATAGAATTTTTTAAACTTTGTACCACTTAAATGTAATTTACAAGACGATAATTATAAAAAGAAATTTCTCTTCTTATTTTTAGACAACCGGAGAACGAAGATATAGTTATCAAACGTGCATTTCGGAATGCTTACAACAGCAAATTTATGGTTCCTGCGGATGTTTACCCTTTTTCTTTCCAGACCAGCGTGAGTAATTTTTAGACGTAACTTTTGTTAAAGCTATCGATTATTAGAACGCAGAATCGCAGAACGAGAAGTTGAATTTCATAGATCGTACCTTTCGCCGAGTAATATTTCAATGTTACACGGTCGAGTATCAAAAATTCAAAGTTATATGTCGATAAAGATGCAAATTGGCGGGAAACCTTCTCAGCAAACTTTCTCGTACGACCAAACAGCTCAAAAGAAATTTAATTTATGATATACATAATTCATCGTGATACATAATTCATGATATAAAAATTAAAAAATTCATCGAGAGTAGAGCACAAATATCAACCTGATAAATCAAATTCTCTTTATAAAAATTATATCCTTTGTACGTTTACTGTTTTTTAATAGATCCGAACGTTCGTACTTGTTATTTGACTGACGTGGATTGCATCTTGTCCCGTAGAAGTAAGTTCGTTAAACACTTTCTTTTCTATAATTTATAATTTCATTTAACTTGCGATTTACTTTTCTATCGTCTGTTAGTATCGAATTAAGAAACTTGAACGAAAGTACGAGACGTATCCAGAAAATAAGTTCTGAACTGCTATAGAAAAAAGGCAGAAATTAATTTTCAAAACCTCAGAAAACCTCAGAAAGGGTGCGTGCAACTATGTCGGCTTCAAAAGTACGAAATTTCCTGTTGTATTTTCCTAAAGTTCGATGTGTCTAAAATTCTGCGGTAAAAGAATATTTTGAAATTATAAAAAGACGTGCGAATTATACGAATACGTCTGCCAGTGAACACGAGTGCGTTCTTTTATTCCAGTGAAAGATCAATTAAAAATTGTAAACGCGTTTTTCTCAAAACTAGATTTTTCCACTTTGCACCCGGTAGATCTCCGAAACTTATCCGATTAACTTGAAACTTTTGTACATTATTCCGCGTAACGTTATTTACGTTGTAGCGTATAATTTTCTCGATATCTTAATCCATTTTTTCTTCTTTTATTATTTTTAATAGACGTTAATTAAAGTTGTTTTTTTTCAGAGAAAAATAAAATTTTGTTCTTAAGGAGACGCTATTTTCGTGTTTTTTAAAGTCACAGAAAAATCGTATGCTACATCGAGGATAATCCGTTAAAAATATTTTGCTTTCTACCATCCAGTCGCGTTCGCCGCTGGGTACAAGTAAACGAGGTCCCGCAGACGATGTCCTACCACCCCGTCATTTTGTAATTTTACGTAACAAAAAAAAATACCAATCCAGAGTTAAGATGTTGCTCGAGGTTATCTAAAAACATCTTGATCCTTTGACTAATACTCGTAGGCGAAAAAAATCCTAGATTTGCCTTACTTTTGTAGGCCTGCAGAGTTGCACATCCTTCGGGTTGGCAACTAAGTGGTTGCGGATTTTGTCATTAAGTGGTATTGATAAAATCCGCAATCACTTAGTTGCCAACTCAATACTTTCCTACGCAGCTCTTGCCATTATTCAGACACTGGTCGCAACAGAGTTCTAGTTTCTGTATCCTCGCGTCGTAGGATGACGCCGGCTAGGATGCCACCCATACGACGAGCATAATTTCCGACATTCCAGACGATGCACAGTGG
Source organism: Bombus huntii (assembly GCF_024542735.1). NCBI lineage: Eukaryota > Metazoa > Arthropoda > Insecta > Hymenoptera > Apidae > Bombus > Bombus huntii. The sequence continues at coordinate 15,570,014 of NC_066243.1, forward strand.
TCTGTCTGTTGATGATGTAGCGGGACAATAATCCAAAATCAGGACCCATTGAAAATGAATAAATCTTTGTCATACCACAAGCCACCCACTTAGAGATATCGCAACGTCACCTGGTATACAACTTTGTATGTGTTTCGTATAAATGTCGATCGGCGAAAGGAACGCGAGCCGATCCTTTGGTAATCGATTCTTAAAACTCACCGGTATCGGCTAAATATCGCAAGTGCTCGGTTGTACGGCGATTTAAATCGTCGGTATTTTTACAAGTAAATGGTAAAAATCGCGTTTCAGCCGCGTCTTTTAATTTCCAAACGAACGGAAATAAAATACGATCGTAAAAATGATTTTTCGATAACTTTCGTTGGAGAAGCTGTAGGATATCCAGGCACTCGGTGGAAATTAAAAATTTGTTACGCTGCTTCGTTCTATTTGCCTGGCGGAGGATATGTGCACCAGTTACAATTGCAAATATTTGCAGTTCTACGTAATTTTACGATCTCCTCGTTGTAAGAAGAATCGAACCGAGAATGGGAATTCGGATTTTGAAACGCCATCGGAGATCGAATGATGGAAGTTTCAAGGATGCTGGAACAACGTCCATGGTGTTTCTCAAACAAATGAGAAATATTTACACCTAATGTAATGCAACGCACTCAAATCGTTTTGCAGCTGTTTCACCGCCGACTTGAAACGCCCATCAAATGCGCATACAGCCAACTTGTTCGAAATTTCGCAGTTCTTGCTATCTCCTTGTCGGAGGCTCATTGTCGTCTCAGTTTCAAAATTTACTGCGACCGACGTCTCGTCGTAAGCTATCGTTTCGTACGAAATTCAGTTCGAAAATCGGTAGATCAAAAATGAGCGACTCTTCTGGTGACTCTTCGTGGGCAAACGAATGGAAAGCGACGACATTGTAAAAATCGTCTGTTGCCACGAACTTGTTCTCTGACTGCGCGCACTAAATCGTCATCGATCGACGGACGGTCGACCGCTTCGCTGATCGTCGTGCACGTTTTCACGATCGTCGCTAAAAATTGCCAACACGTCTTGTCGTAGCATCACGCGTCACTTGTTCTTCGTACGCTTGACGAAGTTGACGATGAATGGCCGCCGGTTTCACGTTTCTTTTATTCAGAACGCGTCGCACGGCCCACGGACCGCTCTATTCTGTTTCGAACCTGCGAAAAACGAACAAATACCCGTAAACACGATCCGATTGTTTCCAACTGGCAATTACGGCTTGTCAATGAACAAAGGAAATTGGCGTGCGTGTGCGCAATTCCGATCGTAGCGTCGCAGCAGCGATATTTCTTAAGGGAACATACTTTGTGGAATCGGCTCGTACACGAAATTCAGTGATAAGATGAATGAAAATTAACGAGCCAATCGATGGCAGAAGATTTTCAAGAAACGCGTTTAAAGAATAATTTAATAACAATATTTTTTTTAACAATTTTTACGAGAATATGAAACGAACAGAGATGATTTTTAATCTCTTCGTAACAATTTTGTTATTTTTCAAGTTTAACCTTGTTGTTTCATTTTCTGAGCAGGAAGTTTATCGGTGATACATTCGTCGCATATAAACGATTGCAGTTGCCTTCCGCAGTGTAACGATAAGAGTTACGAAGTGGTCTCTGAATCGATACAAATGAACGACGTAGGATACGATTCCGAATTGGCGTAAGTCACAATATTTTTTAACCCTGCTGTGCTCATTCTCCATCCAGCTGTATTTTTCTCCTGTTAAAATATGTCTCGTATGTATTACGTACAGTACGATGAATTTGTTATCGATGCGCGTGGTTTCACATTTCGGTCTGACATTTAAAAGAACTTCTTAGAAGATTAGAAATTTTGCTTAAAAATTTCCTTCCCCTCGTAACAGAAATGCTGTTTTTGTTAACAACCTTTTGTCAGCGCCAGATTAAGTTAATTTTCGAAATGTTTGAAAATGGAAGCTTCTGTCTATAAGGATTTATGGGGAGAAAATTTGTTCGTTTACAGACGTGGCTTAGACGTCCAGAGTACTTCGTTTCTGTACGCGTATTTTCGAGATGGCACGTACCTCGAGTACCGGAAGCAAACTATCTTAGGATGGGACAGCCTTCTCGGTAAGAAGGACTTTCTCAGAAAGTCATCCATACGTTCTAGACTTTTTTTAGACTTTTCGATCGTTGGCATAAGTGGCTAATAGGAAAGCGCGGCTAGGAGAATAAAGTAAAATTAAGCTGACTTTGTCGCGTAACTAGGCACGAGTTGGAGAAGTTCAATTGGAAAAGAAGGGGGCGATGAAAAAGTTTGCACGTGAGAATAAGGGAATTTTCTTTGAAAGTTCGCGATTAAGATCGTGATGACCAAGATATATATTTTGAATCGCGTTTATCTATTTATGCAAGAAGGTGAGGTCAGCTTAAAGTAACAGAAAGTAATTTTATCAAGCGTGCCGCGAGCTTCGTGTAATCTTGCACACAATCGTATTTTTCTAGCGTTGAAAAGTTCCTTCACTTTGAAGATGAAATTGCGAAATTATTACGTTGTACATTCCAATTTTGCATATAAACATTTAATAGTGAAAGTTAACCGAGAGTTAATTGAGAAGCTCTTTCTCCCTTGAACGTAATTAAGAAAATTCGATTCTAATGTTAATCTATATACATATACTATATTCGATAATGACAAATTATATTTAAACAAATTATTCCATTGTATTATTCGTTCCAGCTGTTATTCAAATCGGTATTAAAATCACGACGTGAATTATAATTTATCACAGCGAAATTAATCATATTATCGTACTAATCGCATTTCTTGTATTTTTAATTTTACCTGAATTTTAATAACAGAATAAATTTCAGCTTCCTTCGGAGGAATCTTCGGACTCTGCCTCGGCGGTTCGGTGATAAGTTTAGTGGAGTTCGTGTATTATTTACTTGTAGACATCTTTTCGTTTCTTAAAGAGAGAACAGAACGACAGGATCAAGATCTACCACCTGCCTCCAAATTATTCGTTTCTGTGCCCGCAAACATGAAGTTGAAGAAATATAGTACGTCGAATTTGAACAAACGCATCTACCTTGCGTGGGATCAACAGCTTTCTCAACGAATTCGGAAAAACTCCGAATTCACGTGCAATATGTATCACGAATAACGTACGATATCGTGTTTAATTGCATATTATCGAACGTGCGTAGAATTTCTGCCAACTAATTTCCAATTGATTTCCACTGTCTAATAAAGTTTGACGTTTAAGAAGAACTTAATTTAACGATATTTAATTATCATGTAACGTAGTCTATCAGATAAATGGCAAAAAGAAGATCAGCTGAATGAACAAGAAACGCCAATACTGTAATTAACTGTATTTGAAATTATAGAAATTTAGATCGCATTAATTAAAATCCTAATTATTACTATTTGAATATTCCTTAAATCTTGTTAAAAGCTATCCACCCAAGCGAATATTATTTTTCTTGTCGTTTCACGCTGCAATTATTAAACAACGTTTCGACGACTACAAACTCCAACAAATATTCGTCTTTTACGAATCACCGCTGTTTGTACATTGAAATTCACCCACCTGGGGGGTGACTTTATTTCTGTCTCTCGATGACGCAGGTGGTCGGTACAGGAAAAATTTGAAGGCGTTTTCCGCGATACGAAGGAAATGGTAGCGAAAGAAAATTATGCCGGAATAAAGCTGGGGGCCAGCTTGGAAAACGAGGCAAATTAGAATCGCATCCAACTTCAAGAACCGACTTGAATTGAACGCTGATGAAACGTCGACTTCACCCACGTTTAATCGCGATTAAACGAACCTTTCTCTTTCTCTTCTTAAGAAGAAAAGAATGGTATTTGAGGAAAAGTTCTGTTAACGCCAGTTCTTTGTATTTTAGGCTCGTGTAAAACAGCGGTGATTTCAAGACGATAGCGTTTTTACAGAATTAAAGCGACGCTAAATCTCCTCAAGCTTAATGTTAAATTGACAATGAAGTTTTATAATCATAGGATACCTTTTACGTTACGTAAATCGTTATTTTCTCTACGCTCATATACGGCTTCCTCGTTGCTATTCATAGGAAAATGTAAGGGCTAAGCATCGTTAAACGGAGAAAGTTTGCCTGAACAAGGAAAACCTCCTCCTTTGTCTAAAACCATAATGAACATAGGCGCTTTAATAAGTTACAATGACTTGTATAATATATCTTCTTGAATATTCATTTGTATTTAATATTTGTATAACAAGCTGGCAAACAGTGATTAAGTAGAATTTTCCAGCCCTACAGGCGGTAATTCTAATGATAATTTCATCGATTTAATTATTAATTCTCTATAATATCGTTATTGTGATGTTATAACGAAACGAGATTGTTTAGCAAAAGAATTTGATCTACGATGAACGGCAAAGCTTAACCACGATTAACGACGAAGAAATTTCTTCCTATTGAGTGTAATAGAATGGCTTGATCGATCCGCAACGTGTAATTATAATCAATTAAATTGTTACTCTTTCGATCATTAATCATATAAGTCGTATGTCTCTAGAAGTATGTTGCTAGAAGTAAGATAATAGGAAAGATAACGACGATTAAATTTGTTAAAGTCATTTCTACATACATCTTTCGATTCGTTTCAAATTTTACCAGTATAATGATGACAGTTCTGTCTCATTATTGTCCAAATGTTTCATGTAACTATTTTATGTAATTTATATTTTACCAATGTAATCGTGATAGTCTTGTCTCGCTGCAATGCCAGCAAAATTTCAACATCTTCTATGTAATGTGGCACAATATAGCATACGTAAAAATTCTCTATAATAATCGTTCATAATACTATTCTGAGCCCATGATACATAGTACGAACTTACAACAAAGTAATTATGCTTCGATAATGCGATCTTCGAGGAGAAGATCATGCACATGAGCGCGTGGGTCAAAAACTTCTCCGTTGGTCGGCGAATTTTATTAAGCGGCCGTAATAAGCAATGGCCTCGTCTTAATCATTTTCAAGCGTTAACGAATGAGCTTTGATGTATCCATGGTAACAACCGCGGATAACGGTTATCGATCCCCCACGGTTCTCGAACACCTTCCGTCACTTCCGTGACGATAAATTAATAGCAGGAAAATTTCAGATACACATCCACGTACAATATTCTTGTCTGCTAACGTCGATTGCCAATTGGGGCGAGATAATTTCATTTCCGGATATTTGCCGCGGCCAATGAATAACTAATTTGCTCTTTAAACCTGCGCAGCTGCCACTTGCCACGTGATTTCCCATTGGCCCCCCTGTTCCTGTATTTTATCTACTTTCCTCATCCAGCCTTTTCTTCGTTTCGTTAAGATAATTGTGAGTAAGGACGTAACGTTTCCTGTACTTTATAGCGGATGTCTGCTGATTAGACTACGGGCGTTTATGCAAATTCGTATTTTTACGAACACAGTGATTTTTTACAGTGATTCGTTTCACCTATCGAATGTTCTAACCAGTAGGAGAGCCCTGTGAAAATAAATTCGGAATAAAGTTTAAATATAATAAGTACGTGTAAAATATTTATAAAAGGATTTGATAAATGTTGTAATATTTTCAAATGCCATTCTGTATCTCGGAACTCGGTGATCACAATGAATAGAATTTTGTAAAATTATTTTGGAAACTGCTATGGTTTACTATTAATTGAATTCCATGTTTTAGCAAGCGACACGAGCGCGAAGCATGTGCTACGCATTTAATTAATAGAGTTTAATTTAATTAAAATTTTAATTGCCGCCTCACTTTTTAAATGGCAATGCGCATATTTGTTTTATTTACTGAATTATCGTGTGTATCCGGTTACGCGATCAGACTTGTTATTATCTCACTTGCCATTTTATAATTTCAAATAATAAATGGTATCTGACAATGAAGTTTACATTTCACCTAACAAACTCTCAAAAAATCATATTGTATATCCAATTGTTAATTATTGCAACAGAGTTACGAGCTCGTTAATGGCAGAGTTAATGGCTCGAAACTACTAGCTGGTTATCATAAGCTCTGAGTGGTTGATATTGATAATCAGAAAGTTTAACAATTTATCGGACCGTGATACTTCTATGCCATATTTTAAATTGCTTTTTACGGTTCATCGGCGACGACTGAAATTTCCAGTTTTCGTGAAATTATAACGATGCCACGTTTCTATTTTTAATTTGAAAAATCGACGTAGCTTCCTGTACGAGCGGCTTTTCCTCCTCTCTTTCCATTCCCTCAGTTCTCTCCTTTTATCTCCGCTGCAACCTTACTTCTGCGAGTGAATATTACATTTTTCAAGTGCAACGGTGAAAATTCATGGACAGGTGAACATGATCGCGGCAGAAATTTAAGGAGAGATATTTCCTACGAGTTCCATCAATTTTACCAATTTCCATATAATATCAGTAATTTTACAAAATCGTCTTATATGATTTTTGAAAAATAGAATTCGCTCTATGCAAGGACGAGATTACAAAGTTTTACGATTATCAATTTCAAGATTGACATGTTCACGTAATTATGGAAAATTGTTTTTTTATCAAATGTGCAAACACTTCTGTAGATCGTTATTTGGAAAAGCTACGTTTATACTACTTTTCCACTGAAACCATTCCCTCGATCGTATCGTAATTTTTAATTGATCTATTTCGGTTAATCAATTGTAATCAGTATATCGAAGACGAAGCGCCCGATTTCGATTCGTTAATTTTGATTCGCGCTGCAAACAGCGTAGATACATAGTTCAGGGTCACAGTAGTACTATTCAAGATAATCAACGTATAGACGTTGAATACACGAACTCGTGAAGTGATTACATTGTTTGAGAAACAGTTAATTATCTCAGAGAGATACGGTCCATAGTTGATATTCCTGCGTATACAGTAGAACCTCTCATCAACGAACTCCTATTATCCGAATACTTCGCTATCCGATGGATTTATCACTTGAACGTTCTGGTATTGCAACACGGTACACGTTGCACAGCATTTAGTTTATGTAAAACTACGTAGATACAGGCAGTACGAGCCAGACTCGCGAAGCTTTTGACGAGATCAAAGGTGCCCCACAGCTTCTTAGCTGCCTCATTTAGACATATGTATGTATGTATTGAATGACTTTATTAAGAGCGTAGTACGACTCACCTTCCTTCGCTTGCTTGCCCCCCTCGCTTGTGACGGTACGAGACAGCTCAGATGAGGCGAATCTCCTTCGCGCTGTCTTTACATAGCTCAAAGGAGAAACCGTTAAAATATATAACACTCTACTCGTGCATTGCGTGAAATACAGGATCTAAACACGATACAATTGGATAATTATAATTTCATTTGTATCACTTATGATTATAACATTGATTTGATGATTACAATATAAAAGGGAGAATATGGAGGTACTATACGTATAACCTACAAGAGTGACTATACTAGGAATTCGTTTGAAACCGCCGAAATACCGGCTGCGCGGCCGAGCTGTGCGTTGCACTTTGCAGAAACATCGATCTCGCCATCGATAGAGTTCACGATGTCGATAATCGACAGTACGGTCGACGCAGCGCAGCGGTGTAGAGGGGAAATCTTCCCATCTATATGTTGCGCGCGCATAACGTGTGTGGCGGTTAGATTTATTTCCTGTTCCGGTCGGTCGAGACAGATGTACGTGTTCGCGACGAAAGGAATAACCTTGTGTGTTCAAATTCTGATTCTACGGAATATAGTTCGCCGTCGTAGTTTCATCCTCCATACAAAGTGTTTCCCATGAGTGAAAAATTCGAGTCTATATCGTTCCCGTGTGTGCCATGGTGATCGTTGGTTTATACCGGAAAGCAGTGTCCGATAAGAACTTTTGGAGAGCCAAGAGAACGATAGAGAATAAGGACAAGGTAGGATGTGTTATTTTCTATATTATTCTATAAGAAGGGAAAACTCTGTTAGAGGGGAATCAAGTTCCTCGTTCCGCTTTACGCCTGAGCATAGTTTCTCGTAGTTTTTACCATCTGTTTTATTATTCTTTCGAGCTGATGATACGAGAGTTCACGAACTGTGAATGTCGTCGAATCTATAGTCTGTCCAACGAGTCGAGTCAGTAGAGGTAAACAAACATTTAGCTGGTAAGTAAACATGTACATATTTACGTACGACTTACATATAGCAGTTTTAGCTGCTGGCGCGTATTTACGTAGGTCATTGTTAGGTTAGAACTTGTTTTGACTTCTCAGATTTATGACGCGGCATACAAAGGTTGCGAATACGAGCCATTGTCCCAATGCACCAATCATATACGTCTGTATCGATTCGACTCGTCGGACGAGATATAATCGAGATATCTCGACAAGACAATACCAGAATGTAAAAGAAATACATTTGTGTTTGTAGACGACGAAATTCCTGGTTATACAAGGTTTGTTAGGGAAAGGAAACGGTTGTCCTGACAGGTTATCGGTTCTCTTTCTATCTTGATCGGGATAGGTGTCGCTGACACGCGTTTCTCTTTCGACGTCTTAAGTAACGTCTAAAGATAGGAGCATTGTCTTAGAAGCGGGCCTCTTTCTCTCGTCGAACTCTCGAAAGGGCCACTGATCTATGAATAGGTCTTTGCCGCTCTTCTTCCTTACTCCTCTCATAATCCTCCTCGTGCCTCGTCGTCAACCCTTTTTATCGGGCTTCACTCGACGTTGCTGACACAAAGATGGTGTTAGCTGCTGGTGAGCTCGATTTATGAACGTAAGAAAGAAATTTGTCGCTGTCTTTTTATAAAGCTCTGAGGAGAACGTGTAGAATGACCAGGAGATTAATACCATACTTATGTAACTTTTTTAATATTTTTATTTAAGGCTTCTTCTTATTATTTACTGCTCGATGCTTGAATTAATACGAAATGTACATAACCTCTTTGTACTTCGTTCGAAGATCTCTTACTATTATTTTTTATTCGATGCTTCAAATTATCTTCTCATCATACTATTGTCAGAAAAAGTATACTATCTAAATGGTATATCCATAGTATGAATAGTAGGGGCTCAGATAGATTTCAGTGAAGATTTTTTTTTATTATTTAATTTGTACTTTACTTTTTTTTAACTTAATTACTAAATAACATGTGGATGGCTACCCTCAGCGGGATACCATCTTCGAGTTTGACTATTTTATTTCTTTAGCGAGGTCAGTGGGGTGACAATGAAGATTAGTTGGGTATTTTCGAAGCGTACACACAAACAATTAAAATATTTTTTAATATAGTCATCGGTGATTGTTCTTTAGCATCGATGCTACACGTAGTTACATAAAATCTATTTCAATGTAAATTGTGCCTTTAAATATTTGTGCTTCGTATGGATCAGATAGTAGGGAAACGAGATTTCGAAATTTCGTAATTTTTAATCTCGCGTTCCTCGGTGCGATACTCGAACGAAAGCTAATATTTAACAAAAATTACTTTTCCACAAATTTGTCCAAAATTTTCTTTCTGTCCAAGCCACTTCGTCGTATGTTACAATTTAACTTCGTAATCTTTGTTCTACGGTAAATCTCATCTCCATAAACTTAAGATGGCGAGGTAATCTCGTTTCGAGTAATGTCACAAAACATTTGGAGATATCTATCTGAAATATGTGGGCGCTAGTTTGTTACCTTCATTCGATAGTTATGGCTATGTCTAGCCGTGGAAAAAGTCTATGAAGCTTCGTAGAGTTTCACGCGAAGATCAAAGTGGTTGCCTCTGTTCTTCGATAAAGATCATGTGCTTCGTAAAATTTGCAATAGAGTAGGTCGTATCAGATGCTAAAATAAACGATAAAATCTTTTACTTGCGTCGCCGGTATAAGCTATGGAATAGGTTTAAGATTTCAGCTACTGCAGCTTTTAATACCGTCTGAATAATTCAATGAGATGAAATTGGAAATTCCAAGTACGAATCATTTACAAACGATAAACGAAATGAAATATCTTATTTTGCGCAAGGTGACACTATTTTTAAGACATGCATTTTATATAAAATGTACGACTTCAACGATACAATATAATATCGTCCAAAATATATAAATAAATATATAATTAGTATTTGGCGGATTCTGGTCTTCGTATAAGACGAAACCACTCGAACAGATGACCTTGCAAACTACTCGCAATGAGAAGTAGCTCTATAGACCTTTTTTTCCTTAGGATGGCAATTTTTACAAAGCTAATTAATAATAATTCTTATCGCACCAAGACCACGATATGCTTATTAGACAGTTTTTATCCGGAACGACACTCTAAATTAACGTGTGAAATTCTAATTTTTTTGTAGGAGAACTGCTTTTACATTTACTAATAACATGTAATTTCTGGGAAAATTAATCTACACTTTTATTAAGATCGAGATACGATTATTTATACATTTTTTATCTTCAGCGTGTCATTTGAATTATAATCACAGTACGTGCCGAATATTTAAATAAAGATTAGAAAGATTAATTATTCCTATGTCGAACAAGCTCTAATAATAATTATTAAAATTTTCATTTGTCCGTATCTTTAGTATAAACAATTTTACGAGAAGACTGCAACTGTTATAACTATATTCTTAGATGCAACATTAGCCTTAATTGCTATTTATTTTATATTCCGATAAATCTACCATCGCGTTACGACGTACGTGCTACGAAGGAGAATATAAAAGGAACGAAGATGGAAGCCTCCCAACGACGTAATCTATACACTTCAGCAGTAACTACATCTTCGTTAGTTACTGAATTAATTAATTAATACCTACTCTAGGTTTACAGCCTGTTTATACTGTTTGGAAACTTATACGTAACTTCCTTGTTATCGCGTGCGTTCTTATATCACGCATCTCATATTACGCATCAGGACATTGATAAAAGAAAGAAAAAAGAAAAAAAGCAATTAAAATTCAGGAATCAAAATTTAATTAAAGGTATAAATAAAGAAATTATCTATCGCTGATTAAAATTTATTTTATCCTAGTGGACAGATTGCCTAAAAAACATCGGATGAGCTATAAACAATAATGCGAGAAGCCCAAGTGCCGATAGGACGAAAGGATCGGGAAAATTCAATGGGCTAAGCGGCCCGTCGATGTGTCCGGACGGTTACGGAATACGTACGTGATGGGGGTACGAGAAAAGACAAAGAGCTTACGGAGAAAGACGAATTAACAATCAGTCGTTAACCGAGAGTTGAGTTGCCGAGTTGTTATGAGTTGTAAACTATTAGTTGTGAGTTATGAATTTCAGTTGGCTTAGTTATAGCACATTACTGTATTTAGTTCCATTCCAATCCATTGTAAATAGATCCATCTATCAATAAACATAGGATAAAAATCATTGGAAATTTTCATTTCTAATATTTCTGAATAAATAAATCCTGTACTAGAAATTTCTTTTGACCAGAAATCGTCCTCTCGTTACGCGACACGTGTATGGAAAAAAATTGTGGATTAATCTCAGCCTCCTGTTTGGACCTATGGGATCCAACTATGGGGAACAGCGAGCAATTCCAACATAGAAATTCTTCGACGATTCCAATCAAAAACTCTGAGATCTTTAATAGATGCACCTTGGTATGTTACCAACGAAACGATACATGGCGACCTTAAGATACCCACAGTTAAAGAAGAAATATGCAAATTCAGTAATAGATATAACATAAGAGTTAACAACCATCAAAACCCATTAATTACTCAATTACTTTTCCGCTGGCTAAAAAGACATTACCCTTTGGATTTAAACATTAGATTCAGCTAGAATCAAACATACGATAATCATCTATTGTACACGATTTATTTATAATTCTCAATGAGGATTGATTGTAAAATTCTTCCAAATAAAAATAAAAAATATCTCATCCTACGCTGCAACAGATCTATCGTTGCAAAGACGTTTCATTTGCAAAAGCTCCGCTTAATTTGGCCGATCATCGGTAGAAATTGTCAAAACTAATCGGTTCACTTTAGTCTCTCATACGCGCAACTGTTCCTATTCTCATCCTGCTATATACAGGGTGAACAACATAAACCAGATTACGTAAATATCTCAAGGTTATTCTTAAAAGACTCCGACATCATCAGTGCACCAATATACCAATAACAAACATCATCTATTTATAAGAATTACGAGCTCCGTAAGCTTCGAATTAAGCCAAAAGGCGGCGATCGATCGCGATCTCCTTTCGTCCTAAAACAACGAAATTCTAATGGCGGCGGATCGATTTAACCACTTGGAAACATCCTCAGCTCGTAAACATCAACACCTTCGAGTGTGAAACGTAAAAAGAAAAGCGAGGGTCCTCTTCGAAAAGTTTCCATTCACAACAGAAGCTCGATGTCGAGGCATCGATCAATTTAGCCCCCGATGAATTCTATCTTGGACACGAAGCCAGCTATAATGAAACGAAAGGGGAAAAGTAGAAGTCTCTTCATTGAAACCAGAGTTATCCCATCTCTCGGCCCCGCTTACATCGTTTCCCGCTGATACTACGAGGATAAAGTGATCTAAGAAACACTCCACACGTCTACTTTCGTCGTTGACCCTGTCACAGCGTCTTCTTTATTTTCAACTAACAAATGTCGCAAGGGTCTCTGGGTTTATGCGAGATCGTCGATCGTTTAACTTTAACGCTAAAACTACCGAACTTCGACTCTGATACGTTTAGGATTGTTCGAAAATTTGCAATAATTTTCAAGCAATTTTATCATACAAATTCTTAAAAATATTCAAAATCGAATTGACGAACGTTTCTTCGACGCTGTATGAAAATCACATTCGCCTGTACTTGAGAAATGCTAACATTTTTCTTTGCTGCATTTAACGTTTATAGAGATGTTTTCAAGAAGCGCGATGCATCTTTGTTGCTTTACGTTGCTGAGAAAGATCGATGCACAGTTCGCGACCAATTTTATAATAACGTTAGACAAATAGAATGCGAAAAGCGTGTGTTTAATTACGAGATACGTAAGATCGAATTTTTAAAGTCGTTTTCCACGCTGAAACGCTAAAAGCGGACGTAGGTTATTTGCGCGACGAGTCGTTGATACGCGAAATTCTCTCAAATTCAACAGCTACCTCGACGCATTCGGAATTAATTTGTCAAAAAGCAGACACCGCGTACATAATAGACGCACAGAGCTAGAAAATAGTCGCGGAAGCTACAGCGAATGGTCAGTTTCACCGAGTTATCGCTTCGCCTCGTTTCGAGGGAGCTTTCGGGGTGAGTCACGCTTGCGCAAGCCGCGTGCACTTAGCGAAGCTAGAACGGCGCGCAACAATCATGCGAGCTTCAGTTTTCACCAAGTTCTCGTCGGGGTTGAACGATCGTCGCTCGGTTCATCTTTCGACAATCATCGTGAGATTACTTCGCCCGTGAAAAACGAAAATTTCATCTTCGTGTCACGCATCTTCGGGTCGTGATCCCACGTGTTAGTCGATGAGAAACAACGCCAAGATTTCGTATGAAAGTTCTTCTCCATCCACGTGAGAAGCTTCACCCTCTGTACCGCTATCCCTTGATCTTCCTACGCGTTTAGATACAGTGTATCCAAAGAAGAACCGCTGACTTTTTACATTTTATAAAAACGTCTTTGGCGAACGTCGAATATCACGACAGTTTCAACAACTTTCTACGTTCGTCTCCGCGTTTCGTCAGCGCAAAGATCGGAAGATCTGATCAAAAGCGAACGCTTTGAACTTCTCAGCCTTTTCTTGTCTTGTCTTCTTTTTTTCTGCAGTTAGAATTTCTATCTAAGATCGCAAAGATTTTGCCGTTTTCGTCGCTGTAGAGTCGAACGAAAGACAGAGAACGGTGATTTTCACAAATTTTTCGTTTCTTTCCTTTTCGGGGGAGTTTTCTTTTGTTTTTTTATTTGAGACTCGAAGAGTTTCGCGATTTCGTGGCGAATTTTGACGAGACAACGAATGAACGAGAGATGGAGAAAAATGTGTAGAGAAGACGCGAGTTAAATTGTTACGATTTCTTAAAAGACCGAGTGGTGTACTATATGGCAACATCAACCGTGTCGGGACATCATGAAGCTGTCAAGGAAAATTCCACGGAGCTTCTTGATCGGATTTCCATGAATAGTTGCCCGCCAAGTAGTTTTCCAGACAATTTTCAAGACTTCTTCGCCGCTCTTAACGAAGACTCGGACGATTTGCCCAGCATGCTCGAGGATAAGTTGATACCCAGGTGAGAATACTGATGTTTTCGTCTACTGTCATTCACGAGTTTCGTTTAAGATCCAAAGGGTAAGGTATTCCATTGAAACATAAGATTTTGTAAATTTGATATCCAGCTGAGAATATCAACACTTTTATCTACATATTGTCACTGATAATTTTTATTAGAGTTTGAAAATTAAGGAAAATAATAATATTACCAAATAAGCTTTCGAGACTTCGAGAATTTACATTAGGTTGCAACGTACGAAATTTTTCATCTTTAACGATTTATTGATCTCTAACAAACCTTTCATTGAATTATACCGTGCAAATCGATCTGCTGTGCCAAAAATCTTCCTTGTAGCAGACGCGATGTCCGATATACAATAAAGTATTGTTATTGTACGTACACCACCGACCATAAATCACATTGTAACAATACAATTTTCTGGCTCGAGTTCATCGCTTAATTTTGCCATATAACGCTGTTTTACGATGATACCCGAATACGAAATTTAAATGTCCACGTGTATAAATTGAATGAACATTTAAAAATGGATATGAAAAATTATATGACGAATTATGATAGACAGAAGAATAAGGCCAGAATAGGCAAAGTGGAGAAAACAGTTACGGCAACTATTAGTGAGGAAGGACGATCACAGTAAAAGTATTGAAACAAAAGGTAATCGACAGAGTGCCACGGCCAGTTCACGCGGTGATATCCGCACGCGGCTGATGGAAACGAGATATAAGATATTTCGTTAAGATTTTTGACGATACGATTTGATTTACTTATTCTTTAAATTAGAAACGATTGATATAATAATAAATGGTATTTTTATTTCATGACGTAGGCCCTTTCATAATAAGGAAACCGTTAGTATGCAAATTTCAAATTTCATTCAGCATTTATATAAAGCCAATATGGGATCCAACTACGGGGAACAGCGAGTAATTCCAACGTAGAAATTCTTCAACGATTCCAATCAAAAACTCTGAGATCCTTAATAGATGCACCTTGGTATGTTACCAACGAAACGATACATGGCGACCTTAAGATACCCACAGTTAAAGAAGAAATATGCAAATTCAGTAACAGATGTAACATAAGAGTTAACAACTACCAAAACCCACTAGTTACTCAATTACTTTTCCGCTGGCTAAAAAGACATTACCCTTTAGATTTAAACATTAGATTCAACTAGAATCAAACATACTATAAACACTTATTATCCAAGTTATAGTACCACGCCAGAATAATTGACTTATAATTCTCAATGAGAATTGATTGTAAAATTCTAGCAAATAAAATGAAATTCAGCGTTGACTCGTGAACACAGGTGTATTTATTGGGTTGGCAACTAAATGATTGCGGATTTTTTCATTAGGTGGTATGGACAAAATCCGCAATCACTTAGTTGCCGACCCAATATTTGTTTAATTTTGACCTCGCTGTGAAGAAATAGACTGGTTACACGCATGACATAGTATACTTACTTAACGTATCTAATGTACTCAAACATACTTATCCTCCACTTTCGTATCATCACGCCTATTTACGTCTGAACTTGTAATCTATCCAACGAGACGAGGTACTAAACATAAACAAAATTTGATTGCTATAGCTGTAATAATATTTTGTTTGATAATTTACTACCTCGTCTCGTTGAACACGCCATAGAGCTGTCTAAACCTACAACTATAACAATGGAAAAGAAAAGAATCTGCTATTGCAACGACTGTAACTTTCTTTATAACGAAGTACTATGAATTCTGCTAACAGATGTGTTTGTACATCTAAAAATTAAACGACCAACAACGAAGGACAGAATTTTCTGTTTTAAAACGACGCTTAAAGTAGAAAAATATTTCCTAGTAAAAAAAGAGAGATTTTGGAAAGTTGATAGATCAACGAAGATTTCGTAGAAAAAAATAAAAAATACTTAACCCTCGTGCGTCGCTGGTTCTCTTAAGTAAAATTATCTGACGATGATGCAAAACTGACGCAGTGATAAAGAAGCGATAAGAAAGATGTGATAAAGAAGAAAATTCTGAATATCGAGACGTATAATCCTATTGTTTGCAAATGATAAAACTGGATATACTGTTTTTAAAAAAATCATTCATCGCGTTAATTGACGCAAGAGACGCAAGAGAACTAATCAGCGTGAAACATGCAGTTGCTATCTTTTCGTGCAAATGGTTGACCGGCGAGTACAAGTGACTTAAATGCAAACATATTAATATTGATGATACCGTATTATCGTGACAAAGAAAAATTACTACGATAGAACGTAGGAGAAGCATAGCGAGATGAACAATTTTATTCCCCTTTTCGCAAACTATATTTGATGCGTCTTCTTTCTATTCCAATCCGACCTTTCTCTCGCATATTTGCGAAATTATGAATCATGTCTGTCGTATTCTATGTACGTTCTCTGACATTCGTATATTTTCCAATCATTGTCGCAACGTACATTGTTCTTAAAATACGGTTAAATGATAACTCGTATCACAACCCTACCGTTGAAAGTAAAATCAAATTACTGTGGAACTGGATGTGGAAAATTGCAAATATGACAAAGAACATCCGTTTAACTCGAGATGACATTTTCCAAAAAAGTCCTGCAAATTCATTGGACAGGGAACATCAGTCGATATTCGCAAGGCTAAGAATAGGTCACACGAACTTCGCCCGTGTTCACCTAATCGCAAAAGAAGAACCGAACAAGCGTAATATTTGCAAAGAGAAAAATTACTGTAAAACACCTATTAATCGAACTTTTCACATCGAAAGACAACAACGCAACTAATTAACATTTCTTCAATTAATTAACCCAGCAGCGGAGAAGCAGGGACATTCACAATGTCTGACACACGTTATAAGTGTAAAAATATAGTTAACGATACAATGTAAACATTGTACGTATTTATGACCAGACAATAGCACGCTATCCTAATGTATTGGCTTGGCAACTAAGTGATTGCGCATTTTGTCAATATTTTGTCGTTACGTGGTATTGACAAAATCCGCAATCACTTGGTTGCCAACCCAATAACATTGTATAAACCTATGAAATACAATTATCGTAATTACGACTGTAGTCTGTCACAACCTTCACAGATGAACATGACTGTAAATAAATAAACAAGTGATAATCCTATTACGAATATCAGAACTGTAATTTTAATTTAATTATAATTCAACATTAATAATCGTATTATAAGTATCCCCACTATTTTACTCTGCAAGTATTGATTCTGGGATCAATAATAAATGGATTAAGTCATTTTTTTTTATTCCTCTTGGAGAGTACTCTATGGCTTTAAGGTCTTACACTACTTTTTTTTCTACTATTATTGACTGGGGTGTGCTAATCAATTAAAGCAGAGCGCGTTGTAAATTCTACGATATGATTCATTGTTTACAGCTTTACATATTCACGCATACGTTGTACAGTTTTACCTATTAATATTAGATTACTGCATAAATTCTGTTTGCCTCTTCGTTAATATAAACATAATAATAATTATATCATCGCTGTATGAGTCAATATGAAATAATTTTTTTCTTTTTTATTTGGTAGAATTTTTACAATCAGTTCTCATTGAGAATTATAAGTCAATTATTTTAGCGTGGATTATAAGTGTTTATAGTATGTTTGATTCTAATTGAATCTAAAATATGAAATATGAAATATAACGTATTCCTAGAGTTTACAAAGGACAGAAATAAAAAAATCTTCATTAATTCCTGTCAAACGTGTTCGTAGAACTTTCGAAACTTCCTCTCTATCGCAAGAATTTTCATTTAGAGTTGGCTTTAATCCTGAATTTTGTACGGGACTATATTTAAGGCGGCAAGTTTGGCAATTAAAGATATCGCACGCTGCTGCGCCACATTTAGAAATTAAATGCGAATACGCGTATATAAATCTAGCCTGACCAATTCTAATTCCATTTAATACTGTCTGTTGTTCACGGTCGAGATATACAGTGGCTAGATTTTTGTTAGAACATCCTCCGTTGATTTACAATTGCAATGCCGAGGAATTTTTCTATTCATTGTCCTGAAAGTATTGGACAATGCTTTTCTACAAAAGTTTACAGAATTACGCTTTTTTATACAAATTCCCAAGGTCACTTATACGAACACGATCTTTCCATAAGCCTATTTATAGTACGAGAAGATAGTATAAATAATGGTAAATTCTAAAAACCATCGATACACTGTGAACACATTTACACAAATTGCAAGCACATAGTTTTATGAATGCAATTTAAAAATAGTATAAGATAAAAAATTGTTTTACTCAACCAATTACTTTGTTCCGTTACTTTGCGTGTCTTTCATGTTTTTGCATACCGTGTACATTCAAATTTCCCACAAATCCATGATATCTCGTGGTCTAATTATCCGCTTTCTTTTATGCAATTGATCGATAACAGCTTGCGCACCACTGACGTATCAAAGTCCAAATTGAATCGTATAATTCGAATAAGATTCAAATTTCAATGAGAATGGTCTTTATCATGCGTAGCTGGAAACGGATATTAATCGCGTTCCTTGTCGGATTTCGACAGGTTGCAGATCCTTTCTGTATCGATGGAAATGTCGAGGTCGGCTAGAAACTCTAACAAGGCCTCTAATGCGTACGATACAGATATATGTATCTGGATTTCAATTAGTTCCAGATGCTCCTTATCTTGGTTAAAACGTCGACGTTGTGATATCGTGCCTATTATTGAAATGGTTGATGGAGGGATTAAGCGTGATCTGTAATAACGTTGGCTACTATGCAATGTATGACAAAATCGGTCACTGCAGCCTATGTTGTGAAAATTTCATTTCCGCGTACGGTAACAAACGAAACAGAGTTTTAAAAATTGCGTTCCTTCAATTACGTACGCTATGAATTTTAGTAAAATTTGAATCATATTGATAGCAGCTACGTATTCCGTGTATTATATTCATTCGTTGTATTCATTAGATGTAAACTGTTTTTGTAGAATTACACTCTTCTTTTCTCTTATTTCATAAAGTTTCTTTCGTTCGATATTGTACGCACACAGTGTCTAGAGTTTCGTAGCACAGGGAATCTATTTTATCGGTGGATCGCCCACATGAAAACGAAAAAGTTCATATAAAAGTATGCCCTGTTTCATCTTGTTTTCCAGATATAGCGAACTTCTTCTTTAACGAACTGTTTCTTCGCAAGATCCGTTCGAAATTGACCCGTTTGCATACGAACGTAGAACTGGCTACGTCTCGTCATTGACCAGGTGCGTTTACAGAATTACAATGCAAGCTTCAACGCGAAACATATTCGCTTCCTTTTTCTAAATATGTAGACACGCGAAATTAGTTGAACTATACTTGCACCTCTCGACGGAATTATTCCAACGTAAAGTTTGTTGTAACTCGAAAACAAGATGGAACAGAGCATGTGTGTTCTAAGTTCTGTCGCCTTTTTTAAACCGAGGATTCCAAATACACTCATGGAAGATAAATTTCCGAGTTAGAATGACACATTTTCCCAGCAAGTAATTTAAATGTCAACCAGCTCGTCGCACTAAACGGTTAAACAGAAACGCGGAGTTTTCTACTCGAATTTAGGGACAGACGAGAATGTTCCTTGTTGAACTTGTAAGACTTTCAAGAACTTGAAGAAACTTTTCGGTGTAGGAACTGCACGCATATGCGACATCAATCTCATTTCAACCATGAGATAGCGACCCCGAGCTTTGGACTCCTTTGGACACATCACCACCTTGTCATCATAGCCTACACAGAAGCTATGACACACCTTAGTCCACATCATAGATAAAGGCTTCGACCCCTGACCTCCGACGCATCATCGGCTACACAGAAGCTATGACACACCTTAGTCCACACCATAGATAAGACATCGACCTCCGACCTTCGGACACTTCTCCACACCATAACCTACACCTAATCCCTCAACATCCTAAAACCAAAACGTATATAAACCGAGACTTCACCCAGGTCGGGCAGTTCTTGTTCTTCTTCTAGTTGCTGTACTCATACAGCCCCTTTTCTCCGGTTCGGTATTATTTTGTAAGCGTTAACATTTATAATAAAGTTTTATAAAGGAAAATTAGTAGTTGGGTTACGACTCAGCCTTCTTACTACAATCCAAGTACAAACTTTACGTGACACATACGCGGACAACAAAGAACCTCTGGACTAATGAACTTGCTAATTGCTGTTGACTTACGTACGGTCAAACAACGGTGTATGAGTTTGACGAAAAAAGGGAGATGACCCCGAAAATTCACAACCTGGGACCGTTGGGATATTGATGACTCATTAGGCACTTCGCTTCGGCGATACACGTTGTTGCCGAGTGCCGCTACATATCAAATTAACAAATATCGCTACGAATAAATTATTTCCGAAAAATCTTGCTTTTGCCGAAATTGCCCGAATTCGAAGGGTCAAACGTTTACGTAGAAATTGTTTACGTATGTTCAAGCTGCGATAGACGTAGCGCAATCAACGCGATATTTAAATATCCAGCAAATCTCATACGAATCAACAAACCTGAACACAGTGTGGGTGTCCGAATATGTCAGCACGAATAATTGCGCGTGCAATGAATGTTACGTTGAAACGTACTTAAAAAAAAAAAATGAGAGTGAGCTTAGTAATGGATGTGTAAAAAAAACAATATTAAACGTGGCCGCGCAAATTGCCCGTTATTAATACATCGCGAAAGGTTGAAGTTAAAAGTGTCAACGAGCAGCCAGGGTTTAGCGAGCAATTATCCGGGAACGGAGTTCAAAGAGGACGATTCGCCTTGCACGCGACCAAATCGGGATTGTTGAACGATAAGATAACTACGAACACGTAGGACGGCTGATCCGATTAGATTGATCTGATTACGGAGTGTTCTGTCCGAAGCTATTCCCGTAAATCATTTACACCTATCGCATGTCAACGTGCACATAGGTACATGAATGGATGACGATTACATCGAATTTGCCTGGTTGAGTCTGTGCGTGTTCGAGACGTCGTACGGAGGAACTTTGATAATAATCGTTCAAGCGGCTAGAAGGGTTCGTTGATACCACAAGGATTCTTCCCTTCGATCGTTTTCTCTCTCTCTTTTTTTTTTTTTTTTTTTTTTACTTTTATATTTATTTACGTGCCGTCTATACGTATAAAGATCGTTATATGTAAATATTTCGTTGATCACGCGTTACGTTCCTAAGGTATTCACAGCGCGACAATAACGACGATACGCCTGAAAAGTAAAACACGAGATTCTTGCCGGAGGAAGAAATTTCTTGGGTGTCTGTACTTCCTGCGCGCGCACACTAACAAACTATTCAGAAATGAAGAGAACGGTGACTTGGCACTGCGATAAATGGCATTTTCGATAGCGAAATTACCGCTATTACATATTTCACGCTATTTTTATTCGAAAACGGCGAGGTTGGAGCTGATTTTTTTTTTCTTTTTTAAAGAATTCTTCTAGTCGTTTCACGCAACGCGTTAGTTTTTCTAACAATTTTGTAAGAACGGTAATTAATGTTTTCCGTAATTAATGAAAACGTCATATTTGCGGTGACTTACTGCGCAGGGATTGCGTGTTAGAATTATTCATCAAAATTATTAGTTTCCTTTACTTGAAAAACGAACGTAATTTACGGTGCACCTAATGTACAGGTTATCCCGTGCAACTGAAACAAGCTACAGCTTCGAAACGACACGAGATAGAAAATAATTTCATTAGCAAAATTAAACGGTTTCGAACGATGTACGTTTCGCTATATGTGACCATTTTGAAAGTACCGATGTTTCGAGTTTCGATGTTAACACTTAGCCAACCGCGCGCGCCACAGCGAGGTATACGTTTCCACCGCGTTCGGATAAGCCAACCTATACGTTGTCCATCGAGGATTAATGTTCACTACTTAAAAAACAAAGAAGTCTAATTATATTTTGCGGTAATGATTTTATTTAACGATTTCACATATTGTTTATACGAAACATCAAATTAAAAGTATACAAAAATATAGATAAAATCAAAAGCATTAAAGGTATCGTTCGATTATAACTTTATTTAGTCATAACTGGTAGTGTAACTTTTTAATTAATTTTAACACAACCAGAGTCGTGTATTTTATCATATACTGTACTTTATAAAAGTAGAAAAAGTGGCGCAATTAATTGGCGACAATTCCAGGTAAACAATAACTGATAATAACAATAAAAGAAAGGAAAACGCGTTGCTAAAATCGAAAAGGGAGATCTCCTCGTTCGGACGCGCAGCGTAATTCTTCACAGAGGGGAGATCTCCCTATTCGATTGGCTAAGTGTTAAAATCATCCCCATTTTTTCAAATAGATCTATATATTCTCTTACTCGCCGATCGATGCATTTTTCTGCTCTCTATAATGAAAAGTATTGCAACACGTAGATCGAATACCTGACAGAAAGTACGGAGATTCGCGTTGACAAATTTGCACCGTCTTTCAAGATTATCAAAAGCTCAAATAGACAAGATTATACAGTGTGTCGCCCTCGATATCGTACAATTTTTCTCCGAAACATTTTTCCTATCGTTCATACTTCTCGCGGTATTTCAGTTTTTCAAGTTGAATTAATTTACTTATAATTCTCAATGAGAATTGATTGTAAAAAGTCTACCAAAATAAAAAAAGTTGAACTGCCCATGCTGTATACGTTATATCTGTAGTTATATTCGACAGCCGATGTTGAATACGTCGATAGGGCAGACAGCTACGCTCGTTGAGCTCCGATTGGATAGCAATGCGTCGCGGGTTCGAATCTCGCTGTTCCTGGATGTTGTGTCTGATATTACTTAAGTTTCTTCCGAAAGTACCATAATACAGCCGTGGAAAAGGGGCAAAAAGGTGTTTCGGGGCGGGGGCCTATTCTAACCTTCCAAAGTTTGTTTGGTAGTTTGAGCGAAGCACTGTTTATATAGACGAAACCAGGTGACAGACCGGGCTTTCCATGCTGTTAACTGTGTCGTCCCATCCGATTTTTAACCGGTAAAAATCCGGCACTACCTTGTGTCCTCGTGTTTTCTGTTCCGAGTCAGAAATGGAGTGGCAAGGTGTGTCTATGAAGATTTTCCTCCACGTAAAAAAAAGAATTTTTAAAATTTTTGTTTAGTTTATCTTCCAGAATTTTCTTTAAAAAAAAATCTCTTTTTTCATTTGCAATATTCTGCTGTTTTATTTATTTAGCTCTTATTTAGCTGTTCGTTCACTTCGAATATATTTTATATTGTAATATCGTAAAGTAATTTACATTAGAGGTCGGTTGAAATTAGGAAAAACCGTGTACGTCGTCTTTTTGTGGTTCGTTTACATTTAAGAGCGCTTATGTGACCTAGTTCTTACAAAGATATGAGAAAAACAACAAACAACGTTAGAACAGCAGGACGGTTCCGTGTTTCAAGGAGGGACGACCGAGAGGTCAGAGTATGCGAGTCGAAAAGTGTGTACATTGCGAGAGTCAGAGTTAATCGAGACATCGAAGAGTAGAGTTGAGAGAGTTGATCGAGACGTCGGAGAGTAAAGTTGAGAGAATTGATCGAGTTGCTAGAGAGAGAGAGTGTGTGTGTGTGTTAGATTCGTTGTGACGAGAGTTGCCAAATAACTGTAAAGTTATTTGATATAGATACGAGTATCGCATTTAGTTTCAGTTAAACAAACATCGTTTTCTGTCCAATTAACACCTGTATATTCAATTCAATATTAATAAATAGTAAGTAATCGGGAAAAAATTTATATCTTAATTTCCACGATATTACGATATCGATATATGAGATTTGTAGAGCAATTATAAGAGACTATACGCTAAACAGTTTCGATAAGAATGATAGCTCGGGCGATTATCCGTAGATTTTTATGCAATTTCATATTTCTATGAATGTAAATGAAAAGATGAAGCCGAAATTCGGATCTATTTCGTTCTTTTCTTTTTAACTCCGAGTGAGTCTCATAGAGTTATATGGCAGAAGAGTTACATTAGCTTTTATTAAATATCGTAACGGTTGCTCCATTTTGGATATTTCATACACTTTTGCATAGTGTGAGCAGCAGCCTGTGCATCATTTCGCCTTCAAATTTCCAAGTTTTATTCGTTGGCTCTTGAAATTCAGTGTTATCGTACTTAACACTGCTGCCTTCCTCGAGTCTGTACAGCCCCAGATGAACGTTACATTTCAATAGGTATTGTTAGAATATACATAGCTATGGAATATTTCGTTCTACTAGCCGATGTAATTTTTGCACCTTTTGTGCGTTACACGATCTTTATGAACGAACAGTTGAAAAAGAAGGAGACATCTGAGGAGATACGAAGCGAAGAAGAAGCGAGAACGACGGTGGAGCTAATAATTAACTCTAACGAGGAAAAAAATATAATTGGAAAATTAGCCTCGTACTTAGAATCATGTTATTCCTAAATATACTTAATCGTAGTTCTTTGCGTTGTATAATAATAAATCCGAAATACGAATAGAATCAGCTGCCAGCAATCGCCATAGAACCTACTAGAAACACTGTACAGACGTCTAATCGATATTCCATGACTTTTTAATGGAGATTCATACGACACGTGCGTAGGTGCAAAAACTATTTTTTACTTGCTCAACAGTTGTAACAGTTTTTAGAAACATAGAAAGGTATAATTAGTATATCGATCGCGTTATATTCTGTCACGATAGAAACGATAAAAGCTCTATCACAGAATCGAAACGAATAGAAATAGAATTTTTCTATCTGTTTTATAATTCCTCAAACTCTGTTTCCATTTTTCTACCTTTTATTTCAATAGATTTGCCTACACGGTGAGATAAAAATAGATACGAATAAAACTTTGTACGTAATTGTGATTCGCACAAAGTTCAAACGGGAAACTCTGAAACCTGCTTTTGCAAATTCACATTTTTACGAACACGACGAACAACTTATTCTGTGTGTCCGTCTAATCGTAAGAAATAAACGAGATATTTAAGTATCTTCTTTCTCGTGGCTCGACCAATTGTTCTCATTGTTGTTACATATTGTTAGAGGAACCAAAGAACGAAAATAAAAGAAGAACATCCGCGGAAGCTACCTAATGCAAGCTGTTCTCTCGGATCATTTATCAAACTAAATGACTGTGAGTACGTTTTATCTCGTATCCAATCCCATCGGATGAAATTGAGGGTTGAAAGGAATTAATGCAGCTCGGTGTAACGTCCGAGATACCAGTATACTATGCACGGCAAACCGCTATTCACTGTACTATAATATACCTGGAATACTCTATTATTCACGCATTATAGGCTTGTGCACTATTGCATTACTAGCACGTCATATTCATTTGACGTCAACGAAGAAACGTCATTTAAATAATAATAAGAAATCCAGAAGCTTTCTCTTTAGTTTAGCACGCGAGATATTTTCTCACGCTATAGCAGACTGTGCCAGAAAGATAATTCATAATTCATATAAATATCATTTCTATTGATAAACGACAGATATCACATCGTTTGACATAATTAGAGAACGACATTACCATTTACATGTACGTTCGTGGAATATTGTTGCGTCATTCTCCAGTGATATAGCACTGTTCATCGTATTATCGTGATCGAGCTACAGTCAAGAGAAATACTGTTGTTGATCGCGAACGATTCTGTTATTATATGTATTTTATTGCTTTTTGCCCTCGCAAAAGCTTCCGTGAAAAGAGAAAAGATATCAACAGTTCGTTGGAACGGAAAAGGGGCGATCGCAACGTGACTAACAGAGAAGAAGTTTAATTTTGTTCCGTGGCACGGTTACACGCACTGATTACGCCGTCTCCTCGAGTCTCGAAAGAAACCAATCTCATCGAAGTTTTAATAAGTCTCGTCCATCAAAAGGGTAACCAATAACGATGACCTATTACCTAGATTTTATTCCTGCTCGTTCGAACGAATCGAACGACGATGGTCTTCCGATGGAATTCTTAACGATAAAAACGCTGCAATTATCGTTGCAGTACGCATTGGTATCGTTTCTTTCTTTTCTCATTTTCTTTTTTATTTTAAATCGCAAAAGCAATTAAGCAGTGAAGAAGGGAAGACGTCTCTTTTCATTAGAGATACATAAATTTCATTAAGAGATTTACAACGACGTTACAACGTGATAACGATATACGCGAAATGTTAAAACGTAGAACTGGCCTTACAGTTAATCGGCGATCATATAAATAACTTGGAGGAAATTGCTTTCGATATCGCGGAAATAATTACATAATCGTTCGCACACATGCAATTATATGAAATTATTACCAGGCGAAAATCGATTCTCCGATTGTCCGGTTTTAATTAAAATTCTGTAATACGTTACAGGTAGTAAAAAGACCAATAATTCGCTACGTTTTAAATATTACAATAAAATTGTCGATATTGAAGAGCGATCAACGATAACCATCATTGTTATTACTTTCACGCAGGAAACAATAATTCTACCACTATTTTCAAACAATTTCAGTTCGTTAACGACCTGCTATAATTTGCGAAACGGTCGATTATGTCGTCGATAGCGAGTCCACGCTGTCTCGCCAGCATATAGAACCGTTTTAAATCGTCTTCGACAAAATTGTCTCTCTGTGTGCTCGCGACCTCTTAATTCACAGCGAATTGTAAATCCTTCCTTCCTTCTTCGCAGATACGCGTGAATAATTAAGTGGAATTAAAGTCGGAGAACTTACCAAGGTATAGGTACCTTTATTTATCGAGCTCCTCGACCCGGTTTCCCTTCGGCCAGATTCGCAGCAGGCGCTGGATTACGAGCAACGTAATTTTAATTTTAGTAGCCAAAATTGTCGTCCTTCCACTCGTACAAATTCAAAATCACCGTTGATTACTTATCGCCAGGAATAATTTTACGGACGCGAGCCGATCCTACGAGAGTTTAAGTTTTATCAATTTTAACGAGCGTTATTCGAAGATCATGGAACGTAGAATGTAGGTCGTGCGAATTGCCATTAGCGTTCGGCGTATCACACGCTGGCAAACAATTGTCATAGAAAATTTCTTTTCCCCTCGAATTCAGATAATCGTCTCCGCTGCTACGTACGCGAATTACGGGCATATCACGTATCGCTTTTCCGTTCGATGTTCATATTTCGTAGAGCGAAGCGGAAATCAAAGGTCTGATCCCGCAAATCTGCGCCGTTCTGTCAGACTTTGGATCGCGCTCTACCGTGAACTTTCAAATTACGGACTGATTACTCGTCAGCCATTCCGATTTTGTCTCGGAACATTGAATCGGCCGCTGGAAACGCTGATTTAATTAGAACAGAAACTCGCAGGATTACAGGATGCTTCGCATTAAGCGTCTTTTAAAAATAGCCGAATACCATCGTTGCTTATTCGAATTGTTTTCCTCTTTCTTTCTGCTCCGAGAGTAATTTCATTTTATATTTACTCGGATGAAAATTGTGCCACGCGATGTAATCCCACTGAATATATGTATACGATATAATTTGAACGTAATCACGTTGCCTCGCGTATAAGTAAGATAATGATGATTGATGTTAAACGTATTATCGCGTTAGCCTGGATCTGGCTGAAAGTGTGATCTTCGTTCTATGCGATTTTGGTATTACGTACTTGCAGTGTTACAGAAAAATATCGATGAATATCGGACGTACCGTAATGTCAGTTGTGAAATTTCATCGTCAAAGGCGACAAGCTTTGTTACTCGTTATTTTTGTCATTTATTACGGCTAATAGAGAAATTAATTTCGTCGAATGTTCCGCTACAAAATGTACTCAACTTCAAGATCAGTTTTATCGATAATATTCATCGTTTGATCGGTTACAAATCTGTGCCAAAGTTCAGTGTAGGGTACATCGCTACGTCAGCCACGAAACATCAAACGAAGGAACCATTTTTTATTCGAAGGATTCCATTGTGGCGGATGAAAAGAGAGTTGTGCGTTTCGTCCTGGGACTACCGGTGGACTCGTCAGTAAGGCTATGCCCGGTAGTCCCTGCCTTAGACGTAGAGGGAGTCTCGCTAGGTGCGGTATTTGTATCAATCGCTCGTATGTTCGACCGCTAGCGAGTTAGACAGACTCGTTGTCGTCGTAGCCCTCTAGTGTTGGCGGTTGGTACCAGCGGATCGCCCGGGAGGTGTTGCGCCGCGTTGATGCCTCGACCTGTCGGCGTCCTGTTGATACCGATCCGCCATATCATATACGCACAAAGTCTAATTTTTCCTTTTCCACGTCATCCTCGTTAACACATTTGCATTGCGTATAATACTTGATACGATGGTAGAACTCGTCGCTTCGCTATATGCTTGCAAAAATGAACTTGCTTCGAATTCCTTCATAAACGCTGTTTGATTCGAATAAAACATTCATAAAGCAGATCGTACCGAGTCCGAAATACCTGCGAACGTTATTGCGAACATTTTGCGTCCGCAGGATCGTTTGGCGCGAAATTGCGAATGGTAAATGAGGTAGTTGCAGTGGCTCAGAAATGGATCCCGTATCGAACATTACGACTTTATCGTAAAATCACATTTCCCTATGTCCCACCTATGCGTACAGGGTGTTCGTTGGAGAACTTCACGATGAATTTTCTGGAAAGGCACGCGTTCTAGGAAGAGGATATTCGGAAGGAAAGTATCGCGATTTCCAGATGGAAATCTAAATACGCTCCACGTTTTTCATCTCTTCGAAGCTTCCAACCTAACGCGTACTTTTCGACATCGAACGTGAAATTTTCAAACGGACACCCTGTATATATATAGCTCCTATCTTGGAATTCATATAAGTGTGCGGACACTTAGTATAGTAAGTACGGGCGCAAATCGACCATTCACGCGGAATGGAAGCCATTTTCAGCGGAAGACTCTCAGATTCGGGTTTGCGATGTAAAGCGATTTTATGGCTGATACGCGGCCGATAAATCTTCAAGATACGAGCGAAATAGAATGAAGTTATCGTGCCTGAC
The DNA here is from genome assembly GCF_024542735.1 of Bombus huntii. Lineage (NCBI taxonomy): Eukaryota > Metazoa > Arthropoda > Insecta > Hymenoptera > Apidae > Bombus > Bombus huntii. Next base: position 15,599,192 of record NC_066243.1, read on the forward strand.
ACCGCCAACCGCTAATTTAATTGGCTAACTCGGTCAGGAGTCATTATCGACATTCCGGAGGAGTAAACCGGACTTAACCAGTCGCAGACTCCACTCGAGTCAGGCATATTTCAATGAATTAATTAAACGAGATGCGCAATAAATACACCTATTTTTCGTAAACGTCGATCAGAAATTTTAACGCGTGATATTTTCGTAAAAAGTATATTTAGAAATCGTATTTTAATAAATATGTACGATGAAAGGAACAAGTTTATTTGGAAAATTGAAAAAGGAGACAATTTAAAACTTAGATTATTAATGAAATATTTCAATATTTTTTCTTCTCTTCTGAATCGAGGTTCGATTTTTAAACGTGGAAATTTTATTCACATTTAACGATTAAATATTCGCGTCACGTGTTCCTCATAATCTGAAAGTGTAGTCTCGAATGAAACGACAAATTTACGAGTAACACGCTACAGTCAAATAGGTAATTTCTATCTAAATATTCGTAATCGTTCGAGTATTTAAAATATTCCTTTGAAACTAAACTTTATCTAAATTTAACAAGTTAACATTTATGTCACGGAGATAAACGTGTAAAGATAAACGTAAAATAAAAAGAATTCTGGAATTACAAAATGTATGAGTACGCATAGGTAGTAACTGAACATTACGCCTACACTGTAAAAATGTCGTAGTTTATTAATTAATAAACTGCTGTCAAAGGTTACGGGTTATTCTGAAATAAATATCGCCATAAAACAAGTACCGTAGTTAATAAACTGTATCAAAAATTTTGTTGAGGTTTAGAAGCAAATAAATGCTTGAGATAATTAATATTTCCAACTAAATTTTCGGAGTCTAACGTCACTCTATGGTCCTGCAGGAAAATTTTAATACAACGTGCTCGAAGATAAAGAACAGTTCGGAATAAAACCAGTTGTACTGGGTTGGCAACTATGTGATTGCGGATTTTATCATTACCACCTAATGACAAAATCCGCAATCACTTAGTTGCTAGGCCAATAGAAACGTTCGAGTACTTTTGTGCCACTGTGTGTGGAGCCTGTCCGAGTCAGTGATTTGCTTCTAATTATCACATTATCCTATTCGAAAACATCAATTTTATTATCATTCGTTTTACTTAAGGTTCTACCATTTTGCACGGCGATTAACAAAATGCGTAACGAAAATATATAAAAAGCGAAACGTAAAATACAACAAGGCAAGTTACAATCTCAAATGATAGTATTTATACGTTCTGAACATATATCGTATGCAGTACAATGCAGTACGATTAACCTAAACTTACATTAATATCATACAGTGTACTTAGAGCTAACAAGGTAGCTTACAATATCATAATCGCTGATACAAGTTAATATGTTTGAGAAAATGAGGAAGATCTTCTTCCCTTTTCTATTTATTTATTTATTTATTTATTTATTTTTTTTTTTTTTTTTTTTTTTTTTTTTTTTTTTTTTTTTTTTTTTTTTTTTTTTTTTTTTTTTTTTTTTTTGGTTGTGTCCAATCCTCAGTCTAGCGAGAATAATTCGCTCTTTCGCGTTAAATAAAAATGCTGGACATTTGTCAAATACATTTAGATGTATGTTTATGTGTCTACGTGTAGGCGCGTTTCTCGAAAAATCAATTTGACAACACAAACTACGGATACATATCGGGAATATATCGTGCAGAGCGTGCTAGGAATGACAAAAGTTGCAGTTACGCCAAGAGGAAGCATTTACACTTTGCCAATATTTGACTACAAGACTCCTGGACAATTCAACGCGACGTTAGAAGCGACGAAACAAGGACTCGACGCTCCTTTATCCTTGCTCACTGTCAAGCTCTGACAACGATAAATAACAAACTTTAATATTAATCGCAAACAAAGAAAATAATATTACCCAAGAAACAACGTTACCATGAACTTTAGGAATACAGCGGGCAAACTTCACCGCTAATTTTAATCGTGTCACCTAACTTTGAATGCTATCAACAGAACGCAACACCGTCTGCCCGTTTTCCGTCGCAATGTTCGAACGTCTTGCCACCACGAAACGACTAATCTCGATGATGAATCTGACCGCTAAGATTATCTCGATTTCGCACAAGTGAAAAACGACGTCTACGATCGCCAGGCCTGGTAGAAACGAGTTTGGCGCTATGAAAATAGCAGGCCAATTGAATTACGTTTCGCGCTAACTGAAAGTGGTCCTTTCAGAAAACAGGAGGCCTCGAACTCCGACTCGAAGAGCAGACGATGGAGCAAAAGGGCGTTTCAGAGGAGAAGCAGCGAGGTGGAGGTTCGTCTGCATCGCACCTCTTTCACAGGATCCCAAGGACACTCGAGCGTCGATGGTCCAAAGTCGCCGACTCCATCGAGACGTCGTAGCTCTAGCATAGCGGTAGCCAGGCCGACTCCTGACTTGCACAGGTATGCGTCTGAAGGGATAAGTTCCTTTGGCTACGTTACTCGTTGGCAGAAAAGTTTCCCTGGTTAGAAAGTTCGGGATCGAGATTACCAACTTGGCGTTTTTTACACCCAAATTCCGGAAATCTGGCTTCTCTTCAACTTCATTGGCGCTGAGAAATTTTGCTTGCCTCTTTTTTCCAATCCTTTGAAACATTTCTTCTTTTTTTTTTTTTTTTTGATAATTTCATTGGTTACAATTGCAAAGCTAATTTCTTTTTGCCATGAATATGAATAATAACGACGTAGCAGATATTAGCTACATTTGCCCTCACTACTTGTCTAATAGCCTCGCTAAGCGACGCTACAGCTGAGAGAGTTTTTTTCTCTTGTATACTTCGTTAAAACAGAAGCAAGAAACGGAGTGCAGTTGAAACTTCTCGATACCATTATAAGAATTAGGGCAGAACTTTTACTCTGAAACAAGCGACGCAAAGATTTTGTCGTATCTGAACAAACGCTTGACAATTCAACCACAAAGAAAGTTTACGAATGTAATTTCAACGAAGAGAACCTGGACTTCAAACTTCTTGCAATTTAATTACAAAAAATATATTTCGATACGTTTACCTTGCTTCTGTCTATTTTTTTCTTTTTTTTTTTTTTTTTTTTTAGCATTGTTTGGCTGAAACCTGAGAGTTCAAGTTGGCAATCTTACTCGGGATCTGTAAAGACGAATTGTATTAATTGCACGACCTGTTCTAAAGACGATATCTCGATGGCTCGTTAGAGAAATATTCGCTCGTTCGCTTTTTGTGAAATTTGACTCCTCGTTTACGACGAATAGCTCTCGACCGTTTCTTTACGCTATGTAAAAATCACGTTTACATCTACTTGAGAAAATTCCTGAAAAATATTAATCTTGTTTACGTTTTTAAATAAATCGCCCTTTTTAAATCTGTTGATTTATTCGTGCGTGTGATGTATCGGTAGAACATTCGTGGGAAATATTCAAATTCGCATGAAAAATTTCTTCGGTGCCCGAGGGCTTAATACGAATGTTCATCGGTATATTAAAAGAGCTACCTTTTCTGCTAGAAAGAGCATAAATAAATTACCAAGTTTACAATATAAGTTTTAGTTACAAAATTATTATCGCGTAGGGCTTTGAATTCCGGATCGGAGTTGAGCAAACATTGTTGGAAAATGGGCTAAAATGGGAATGGACAGGTTTTGCGTATTGGTAATGGCCAATCTTTTGACGATGTTACTGTGAATAAAACCTTTCGGAAATTATGAATTTTATTCAACTCGCTGTAATTGCAGTTTTGTTTAATTCATTTACAATATCTTGTTTATGAAAACGGTACTATACGTAATCGTTTATCCCTCTTTTTCCGGTCTAAAAATTATAAATCGACGATTGTTATAAATAAATTAATTATGCATTAACGCGTTCTTTGATATATTGAAGGAATGCACAAAAGAGCAAATATATAAAATAACATACTATACCGTTTCAGTTGTGCTTCTTTTATTTTCAGATTATCATTCAATGAATTATTTCGCCTAATAATTTAACAAATAATTCATTGGCATAATTTGTTCAGCAATTATTTAAATGGAATCAACTCATCCAATAAAATATTATTAATATCGATAAGTCCATTAATATTTAATCGAAGTAAACATAAAATCTGATAAATATTGATACTGTTTATTATTTAATTTCATTGCCTTTATGTATAAAATTTTAAACAATGAGTAGTTTCTACGTGAGAAATAATAATAACACGATATAGATATCGACGATTTTTTTAAATAAAATATGTTACGTTTATGTCTAAGAGAATGTTTTAAATAACCTTTTCTATTTATTTTCCATTTTTGTTTTTTCTTTTTTCTTTTCTTTTTTTTTTTCTTTTTTGGAGGAAACTAGTTGGCCCTTTTTTACACCACAGTATCATACAGTTAAGTTTCTGCATCTAAATATTCTTCTGTTCAGTTCTGTTTTTAATCTGAACTTTTTATACGGCTGCGTCTTTGCAATCGCTCGTGTAATTACTTTCTTAATTACTTTCAACTTTGAAAACTTTCAAATTATCCGAAACTCTTTAAAGCTACTCGCGGCTTTTTATATCATTATACATTGACCTGTTTATACAAAATAACCGAAATAGGAATTTTGATTTTCTCCGCGAAACATTAATTTACAGCACTATACTAGTGGCTGTATGAAAAGTTCATACGTAACACGAATCGAAAGAATTTTTTACGTATTATTCTTCCCAATTTGGCGTACGATATATTGTAGCCTAAAATCCAATTTTTTTTATCGTAGATTGTATACGAATTTGGCTATTGAATCCTAATAAAAATTGCAGATAGCATTTATAACTGTACTAAAGAAAACTTCATCGAATTCCATTTAATATCACGTCAAGTAGTTTAAAATAAATAGTTTAAAACTAACATATAACATATTTAAGCAGTGAAAAATCCTCAACAATACAAATACACGTAGATACGTACAATGACCACAAGAAGTAGATATTTGCACGTACAATGCTGTTACTTTCTACTTGTTAGAAACTCTAGTTAGATTTTCACTGGTTTCGACAGTACGCGCGGTATACGCTACACGAAGTTAGAAATTCGCTAAATTTAGCTCTTTAATCCTTAGACAAAATTCAGGACGAGCGAATCACACAGCCTTCTGCGTACAGTCCGACCTTAAGGGAAAATATCCTGTCACGTCACCGTAGGTTACGATTTTTTGCAACAACGCTAGGCGTTTGAAACCGCTGGAAAAATGGCACCGTGTGATCGCTGATAGAGCAAAACTCTGTTGTCGCAAACATATGCGAATTAGTAATTTGCGCTCGAATAATTGAAAACGTTGCTAATAAAGCAAAATAACAGTATTTAAAATTTCTCTGTATTGTTAATCGTATTGCATCGTATTGCAATCGTATAACTTGCTTCCTTCTCTGTTTATTTATCGTATTTCTTTCGGTATCAACGGAGTAGAAACATTCTTTATTTTTCGTCATCATGCTGCGTAAAGATACTTTTCTATCGCTTCTGCTTTCTCATTATCATCTAAATGCAATAACTTACACCTATCTTACTATCGAAACCTACAAGTAAAATCTCTCATTAAATTCTCCTCGCCCCAACAATAGGTTTCTACAAGCAGAAACCGGCCCTTGGGGTCATTTATCGCCCTCGCCGAGGAGTCCCACAAGAACCCCGGCCATAAGTCCTGGAACAGCGTCCTCTTCGTCTCACTTGAGTCCAGGCACGAGCCCAGGTGGACCAAGTCCAACTAGCCCAGCTGGTACAGCTGGTTCAGCGTCAGGATCCCGAGCTCCAGGACCAAAGCAATATCGCGGAAGGACCAGCAGTATGCCGGCGGTTCCACGACACAGAGTGAGTCGTTACTTACAATCGTCATATTTTCTAATGAAACGATCTTTTCTTCTTTTTTTTTTTTTTTTTTTTCTCTTATCAAATTCCACGCGTTTCATCTTCGCGGTATTAAATGTCTGTAGTTACGTGACGATATTACCAAACTCTACACGGAGCTTAATATACATTTGATAGAGCCCTCGATATGCCAATTAACAGGGAAGCTATTTGATGGAACTTTCCAATACTAGAACAATCACTTTCCTGATATTAACTTTCATTCGTTCAAACAGAGATCAAAGAGATGGCGAATTTGCTTTAACATCGGAGGGCTCCCTACCTTTTTGGCGCGCCAAACTATAGAAATTGTCGACGCGAGAGGGTCCATTACATTCCCTTTTTCCACTCGCCGTTTATGCTCTAACGCGTACGACGATGCTAACGTTGGTCGAAAAGAATCGTCGCTTCGTAGGAACGTAAACGTAGTCCATTAGACGCGGCGATACGTCCACGCCAGTGTACAGTCTGTAGAGGACTACGTAGAGGATAGTTGATCGTGAGATTTATACGACGAGATTGCTCGCTGTCGAAACTGTCAAGTGTATTTAAAATAATTAATAAATAAACACAGGTAATGTCGTTAAGACGCTCGTACTAACGGATTCGCTAAGACACTGTATAATCGCTGATACAGGGTGGTTGGTAACTGGTGGTACAAGCGAAAAGGGGGTGATTCTACGCGAAAAAAGAAGTCGAAAATATAGAATAAACATTTTTCCTTTGAGGCTTTGTTTTCGAGAAAATCGACTTTGAATTTGCGCTCGGTACGCGTGCACTTTATCGCGTTTTGTTATAACGGATATCTCTGTAGATCGTTGTCTCGATGGAAAAATTAAAAAAAAAATTTTATTCTATATTTTCGACTTCTTTTTTCGCGTAGAATCACCAACCACCCTGTATACTCGCTGATTAGATCGCTGATAGATACTCGATGGATACTCGTAGATACTCGTCGGTAACTTCTAGATACTGTAATCCTTACGATCGCGTCTGTTTATTTATACTGGTCGGGGGAGAGTCGGAAAATTCACATTCGTCTGTGTTCGAGGGTTGCACGTAGCGGCGACATTGTTTTGCCCGGAGTTTATTTATTACTACATTACGTGTTTTCTAACGATATTGATACTCCGAGGCAAAACAACATGATTTGAATCGTCCTCTAGCTTATGTGTCGCTACAAGTCTAAGAAGCGGTCAGTAAGAGATTTTAAGCATAAAAAGAAGATTAAAAAGGAAACACCCAACAGATCTCACAAAGGACATAACCTAACAAACACGATGATGGTACCCCGCTGGGGGTAGCCACCCACATGTTATATTAGTATACCGCTATAATATTTTACCAAATGTCCTACTGGACAAATTGTAAAATTTAAATAAATAAATTAAAAAAAAAAGTAAGAGATTTTGTCTCGCTGCAAGACGCTTCCACCCTACATCGCTACATTCGTTTACAGCTGCGACGTCGTACTCGCCCCCGCTACTGACAATTTCAAGCCGAGTTTACACTGTTTCGCTTTACATGAACACGGCGGATGAACGCTGCTTTCATCTGGTTTCATCCGCGCATGAAACAAGAATGAAAGCGGCGTTCATCCGCCGCGTTGTTGCCAAGTGAAAGAGCGTAAATTCGGCTTTAACACCAGTTTCCGTGACGGAAACGCGCAGCGACGAAAACGAGTGGCCGCTGTTTCGCGGACAGGTGCACGTTACTTTACAATGACGTTAGGATCAACGCGTTTAATACACGAAGCGATGCTTCGTGGATAGAGCAGCTCTCTTTTCGAACGTTAGGCTAACAAAATATTCGAATAGTAGACGGTTGTGCTATACTTGGCTCTGCTATACTCTACACACTAATTAATTAGCACGTAGCCAACGTGTATACGTACGTATTGCGTTTCTGTGGCTCGCATTAATTTGCCAAAGCATCGTCGAATGTGCCGTGTCACACGGCGCGCAAAAGCGTCTGCTGCAGCAATATCGACAGTTTAATACGTTCCCTGCCACGTGTACTGTTTCCGAGACACGCTGAACTTTTCATTCGAGTAAAACGATACTGCTGTTGTTAAGGAATAAAGGATGGTAAAACGATCGACAGACTCGTAACAAAAACCACGGAAATTTGTGCAAATTTCTTTGATAGTAATGCATTTTCATTGACGAAAGCGACGAAAGCCGATATCCATGTTCTGGCATAGTACAAACAAACGGAGATTAAATGGTTTTATCGCATAAAAAGCGAATTTTATCAATCTGATGATTGAATTAAAAAGGAAACATAAAGGTATAGCAACGTATAGAAGGAATACGTACGTAAAAAATATGCGTCAAATAGATCGAAAATACGTCACGATTATTAAAGTCTTATCACTGTAACGATATCGTTTGTAATTTAAATTTTAATAAGCTATAAACGGGTCTCTTCGCGTCACTTACAGTTAATTGATGAGCTTTATCGTAAGCTTGTTTGCTGCAACGTTTCTCTTATGGCCATCTATCCTGCAAAGTATGATAATAGGCCACGTGTTTTTGTGTCCAAACTTTTTATAGACAGTACATCCATTTTTCTCTGTTATAGACTGTTCAAGATTTATCGACAATCTTTCCCTCTTCTTGAATTCTCATAAAATATCCATTTCCTGCCACCTGTTACGACTTTCTACGAGAAACTTTCACCCCTATTTTCATCTTCCATTTATCATAAACTCTTTTACGCTGCTATTTTAAAGCTGCAACTATCGTGTCTCGAAGGTTGATAAATTATTATCGTTGATTGGAAGAGAACACTTATGGAAACGAGCCAATTTTAGCAAACGATTTATTAGAAAATCTAGTAGATACACCAGCGATTGTTAACTTTGTACGTTTAAGGATCGAATAACCGTCGGCCTTCTCATAAAACGTCCCTCGTAAAACGCCATAAAAACATAAACCAAGCGATCCGGCACAAATCGTCCGCAATTCTGCTGATAGAATGGACGCCGTGGGATCGAACGGTTCCCTTTAAGTTGGCAAATTTTCATCGGTGCCGGTGAAAAGCTCGGACAAGATGCTCCCTCGTTAAAACAATGGAACTACGTGTTAGCAACAAGATCGATAACGGTCCGGTTTCATTAATTTCTGTTTCTGTTGCCAACAGCCAAGTGAAATACGACACCGCTACGTGATACACTTTAGCAACGTGCACGTGCACCGCGTGAACAAAAATCGTTGCGTAGCCGGCGTTTGTAAAACTGCGGGTTGGCATCGACTATTATACTCCGCTCGTTGCATCGGGCTAACAACGAGGCGCGCTTCGCGTGATCAAGATCTCGCGAAATAGCTGTTAACGAGAAAGGAGAACGCTACGGCGTTGTATTCAAATGGAATTTTGATAAGCGTGCTTCGAGTATCTTCTTCCTCTTCGCTCTGGTTTTATGCGTGGCATTTCCGTGAAATGCATATCACGTGCGATCCTAAAATTAAATCTTGCGATTTGCGATAACATCTGGTGATACGGTTGTCGATAAATTCTATATGTTCGTGAAAATATTTGAACGTTTACCATAGAGAACGTTCACCAAGGTATTACAGATGTGTATGTCGCGTAAAACATTTGGATATCTTCTTGGAGTCGTAACGAAACGTCGTGATTTTATATTAGCAAAATTCACAGCCAATTTGAGAACAGTGATTACGAGATACGTGTCATCCTACATCCCACTGACCTCGCTAAAGAAATAAAATAGTCAAACTGGTATCCAGCTGGGGATAGCCATCCGCATGTTATTTAGCAATTAAATTAGAAAAATTTACCAAAAGTCCATCTGGACAAATTGTAAAGTACAAATTAAATAATAAAAGATTCTACAAAGAAGACTAAAAAGAAAACACCCCACTGACCTCAATAAGGAAGTAAAATAGACAAACTTAAAGATGGTATCCCGCTGGAGGTAGCCATCCACGTGTTATTTAGCAATTAAGTTGGAAAAATTTACAAAAAGTCCAGATGGATAAATTGTAAAGTACAAATTAAATAATAAAAGATTCTACAAAGAAGACTAAAAAGAAAACACCTCACTGACCTCAATAAGGAAATAAAATAATCAAATTCAATGATGGTATCCCGCTGGAGGTAGCAATCCACGTGTTATTTAGCAATTAAGTTGGAAAAATTTACAAAAAGTCCAGATGGATAAATTGTAAAGTACAAATTAAATAATAAAAAAAAGAAAAAACGTGTCATCTTGAAAATACGCGGTGTCCCATTTGAAGCGCGCAATTATTAATCATTGGTCGTAAATCTTCTCTAGGTGGATGCGCTTCCGAAATTTTCAGCTGAAACTTTGTTTCTTTGTTTTCTTTTTGTACGGAATTGCGTGTTTTTGTTCAGGTAGGTAGGTTGTAGTTCGCACCATGACGAATTCATCCGACTGTAATATGTCTCCCGTGTCAGATGCCAACAGAGGGACGAAAATGTTCGGATAATGGAACTCTGGAATAGTAGAACGATCTCTTCTCTCATTGTTAAATTTTATTTGCTCGAGCAGACATCGTGGAAATCGTCAGTTCGTTTTAATATCCGAGAACCTCGTATTTCTCTACTGTCACGCAGATTATCTGTGAACCGTTAGGATATCTGAAAAACTATAAAACATACGAAAAAATGATTGAAACGAATATAGTAGCGTATGAAGGGACGTGTATCGTGCTGTTATTTATACGATCTCGAAGTGGTCCTGAAATGCCCAGCGATCCTCACGTTCAAATTTTTAAATCCGTTTTAATATCTGAGAACCTCGTATTTTTTCATTGCCGTACGTTTATCTGCGAGCAGTTAGAATATCTGAGAAACTATTAGGTCGTCCGAAAATTATCTTTCGTTTTATAAAGAAATAATGGATGCACAACATTTTCCGTTTTATATTATTTTATCGAATTACGTATGATCCATTTTCTTCTATCAAAATAAAGATCACAACGTTCGACAGATTAGAATTCATGTTCGTATAAAGATGCGTCGTTGTAAAAGACGTGTCTGTAACAGAAAGACACTTTTCCGACAACCTAATATAAAACACACGAAGAAGTGATTCAAACGAAAGTCATGAAAGAGCCCCTATCGTGCTCGTATTTATACGATCTCGAAATGGCTCTGAAATGCCCTATGGACATTGCGTTTAAGTTTTTTAAATGGATCTCTCTTATTCTTTGTGCCGTTTGTCTTGCAGCTGACGTCAGGACATTTTGCACAAGATAATACCGAGATACGAGAGCCATGCCACGGCATTAATATTATATCCGATGTACAGCGCAAACAAATTGCACACTGGAATTATAGACGCGCGCGAAACGATATCAACAACAATGGTCGAAAAATGTCGGAGGGAATCCCGCAGGATCAAGAATCGCATTTACGCGAATCCCACTCATTTGTGGATCGTCATATTGGACTATTCTGCACACGTTGCAACGCGTTACATTACACGCGTAAAATCGCCTCTTCTCCACGCTGTGTACATCGAGTAATGCTAACGCCGTTGACACAGTAACTCTGTCGGTTCATCTCTCGAAATTGTCCTGTAGAAAATACATACGTACGTACGCAGTATTTTGGAAATGTTCTGACGTCAGTCATGAGAATGTGTAATAAAATATAAATAAAAGAGATGCGTTTAAAAAATTAAAACGAGGCTTGCCTCGAGATCGTACAAATATCAGCTCGTAAACATCAGCTATCGTCCGAAACATTTTTCTTTTTTTTCGTATTTTCTACAATTTTCGAGATATTCAACTGTTCACGGATAAACATACTGTAGATTAGTGTTCTTATTGGAATTATAAATTCGAGAAACAAACGTCGAACGACTTTTCTTGAGATTTCCTTCGTATCGTAGATTTCCTTCGCTATCTCGACGTCCAGCATCGGAAGTTGTAATCATCGTTCACTTCTTTTCAACGGCCTGTGCATCACGCTCTGCATTTTGTGACTCAAACTGTACGCATAGTAGAAATATATCTCCTCTAAGCAAGACTAGCGTAATAAGAGACAGTGTTAACTAGACATAAACGAAATTATATCACAACTCACAGGAAACCAGAGTTTACCACATTTTGCGTGAATCAAGTTACGTTCTTAAACATTTAACGAATGATAATATACATTGACGATACAGTGGTTGATATAGTATTGTTAATCGATGTAGACGAACTGAAACATGATAGGTGTTCACGATGTAGAACGATGCTGTACCAGGCAAAACAATGTTTCGTCCATATCAGCAGCAACGGTAACTGTATATCTTTTTTCCGAATGAAAGTTATCGGCAAGCTGTAACTTACTTATCGATCCACTCTCCTATATTAATCCAATACACGTTAGGTTGTTGGGGAAGTTCGGAATGTTATTGAAGTTCACGCACACCATTTCCGAGGGTCGTAACGTTTTTGAAGTTTGAGACGTTAATACCTAAATTCTGTTGTGTATTTCGTGGAATTGGATAGGGACATAAGGAAGTCTTAACGCTAGAACTGCCGATAATTAACACGAAGCTATTTCTACCAAAACCAGTGAAAATCACTGGTCTTTAAAAAATACGTAATAATAGAATATTTTTATATTTATTGATTCACTACTTTCTTACAGAAGGAATTCCATGTTATGTAGTACATTTTTGGTATTATTTGTTGAAGTAACTACTCGAAGAGAAACTCTACATCTTTATTTGTGTATGTCTGTGACCTAGAGACTGCTACTACGCAGAAATATTCTAAATAAGGAGTGGTGCATATTATTGTATGGAGTATACATTATGTTTTGGGTTGCAAGGTCTAGGAACAAAGGAACTAATAAACAGATTTCTATTTATGTTGCCTGTAGCCTCTAGCTCAAGTTATAAGCTTAACTTTTTTGGTAATGTCCTTTCGCTATAAATATATGAACGTGCTCCCTATCATTCGACTGTCTAGTAACACTAAGAGAGTAAGGATCTGAATCAGCATAAACTTATACATTATACATTACACTTATACCTTTAATTATTTCAATATACTTTTCTATTACAAATTCATCCACTCGGTCTTCAATCAGTCAACCTCAACCTCAACGTTATTAATCCATCTGGGACTGTGATCCCTAAACGAGGGTTGACGCATTTATAAAATTGTAGAAACAGTCATTTTGACTGCTGTGGCATTTCTAGCGTTAGCATCTAGCGATCTAGCGATCGATCCGTAATTTTCCTGATAACCAATATCATCGTATCGAACGATGCGCGGTAAAAATTTGAAAAACGCGTGGGAAGTTGTACAAAACGAAGAAACTGGTTAATTAGGGTTCGATAAACAAATTGCAGAACCCTTTTACACTTTGACAAGCGCTAGTCATTTTGACTGGTATTGGTATCAGTAGCCTCGATACAAAATTATTTTCAGTTTGAATACATAAAAAAGAAAATGAAATTCATTATATTATTCTTTTAGTTATCGTTGCGGAAGTCATTACATCATTGCGGAAAAAAATATAACACGAAGTAGGAATTTTAAAATGAAATTGTAAAAACCAGTCAATTTAACTGGTGTGGTAGTTCTAGTGTTAAGTACATTGTAACCTGCAGTATCCGGGTTAATGTGGAGATATAAATCTCCCGATGAGGGAATTTTCAGATAATAGAACTCACTCATCATTTATAATTTCATAAATATATTTCGAAACCAATAATACAAGGCCAATTACAGAGAATACGATACAATGTAAATTATATGTAAAGTTTCCTAAATTATTTATGGATTTTACGTCTTGTATTTTTTTTTCTACTGCTAAATCAAATTTTGCATTATACTCTGTTTGTACCTCGAGTGATCTAATCGTAAATCCTCTTTCTAATAATAGCCATAAACACTTCGAAGCAACAGGGTCATTCATCCCCAATTTCACCGTAATCTTCTCTTCTCTTCTTCGGTTTCATAGCTGAAAATATTGCTATTTTTGTTTGTATTTATCCAAATTTCAACACTTCTTCTTTTCACGTGTATCTAGATACTGGCATTTCTTTGTACTTATTTTCTACAGTCACTGTGTATTAAAATACAGCGTAATAATAACATAAATCGTAATACCTGTTACACCTTTGTTTTCAAATAATTTTTAAATTGCTATACCTCCTAAAAAAGAAAAAAAAATGATCGTCTCATAAACAACAACTTGCTAAAAGCCTCGGCGTACTCGAGTTTCTAGTAAAAACGAAAATATACGCGCACGTTGTTTTAATAAAAAAAAAAAAAAAAAATAGTAAACGTTAATAATTCTACGAGCTGTTACGACTCTAAATGATAAAACAAAGTATCTGAAAGTTGGAATAAATTGCAACACAGTTAAGTGAAAGTACTACTTTAATAACAATATCGGACGTTTAATACGAATAGTCACAATACATAGGCGAGAAACAAGCGGACTCGAAAAGTTGGAAAAAATAAAATGAAAGAAAAAAGTAGACATCAAAAAGCGTTCTTACAAAAGACAATTCGAAACGTGGACAATCGGTTGTTCACGCTTCGATTTCGAAAGCCAAGCCGACTTTGTGACCGCCTCTCGTCACATTGGCACAATCGATGTTAAATGACAGACTTAACGTGGCGTTCTCGTCGAGTTTCTGCTGCAAGCTCAAACCCAACTGAAGATCGGTGTTGAATTTACAACGGAACGTGGATCCTTCGTCGATGTTACATTTCGCCGCGGCACCTAGCGTCCATTTCTGGATTCCACCGCTTCTAGCTAGAATACCGTTGATTGCCGCGTCCCAATCCGAGTTTACTTGAAAAATTACAGAAACATCGTTTATTTCGTCGTTTCTATCGGCTGAAAATACTTTCTTTCTTTTTTCTTTTTTTTTTCACATTTTAATTGACATTCGTATAGATCTGTCGGTTCGCAAATTTTTTACATTGTTACATTTAGATTCAGAAATTTACAGACCTACAGATTCGTAGACTTACAGATCCATAGATTCGTAGATCTGTACACTTTATTAGTTTAGAGGTTCTGGTATTTCCACATTTTGAGATCCACAGATTTGTAGAATTTAGCAACGCAAAGATTTAGAGAGCAGCAGATTCGCAAACAAAATTCGAGAATTTAGTAATCCGTAGATTTATAAATTAATCGACTCGCGGGTCAGCAGAGTAGAAGATTAGTGAATTAGCAGATTAGATGGATTTGTGAATTCCTAGACTTTCAGATTAAAAAATTTTCCAACACAGAAGCAAGTTAAAAATAGATAATACAATTTTCTCGCGTGGCTCTTTATCTCCAGTTATCAGAAACGCCAGCTTTGATGCTCTTTCGCAGGAGAGAATTTGTTACACAGTTTAATATTTCCCTTCGGTTTCTCATTACGCAACCCACTACGTAAGATAAACTCTCAGCCAGAATGTTTGACTAAACACATCGGGAAAGATTCTAGTTACGTAAAAATCGATAACGAAAGCATATGTGCTTGCTATGCTCTTTCATATTTGAAGCACTTCGATGTATTCGCACAGCTAATCGTGAAAGCAGGAAAATCGATAGAAATCCACGGTGTAAAGAGCAAAAAGGATTTTCCATGCCGTCAGATTCATCGGTGCCAAAGTTTCTTCGCCATCGAGGCAAAGAAAAATGTCACGTTAACGAAACGAACGAAACGAAAAGGGGAGAAGAAAAACTCGAGCTTTCGTGTCTCGTTGCTAGCACGTATAGCCGTGTCGTTAATTCAGGATTATTTCCAGACAGTGTCCGATCGTTTATTTTCTTTCTGATAGATCCGTAATTACAAATTAGTGGCGTGTGAAGCGTAAACACGTCGGATTATAAAATATGCATGGCAACTATGAACAGCGTGATATCAGAACGACGCTGGCCATCGTCGTCCATTTACATCTTACGCTACAGCTGGAAACTGTGAAATAGCGTAATTTAAAAAGGCGTCGAAAAATATGAAAAATAAAAACAGCTGTGAAACGTGAACGAGAAAAATTGATCGTTTAAATTTAACATTCGAGATACGATATTACGTAACGGATTTATTTTTATATTATTATTATTGTTTAATAGAATAGAAAAAGACATAGTATGGAAAAGCTTTTTTTCTCACGCGTATATGAAAAAATGTGGTACGCATGAAAGAATTTTATCGGGGATTCAAGAAACGTTAGAAAATCGAAAATTCTAACGATAATTCATCGTTGATTATGAGAAATATTTATATCGTTTGGAAATCACGTTAAAATCCGTCAGTTCTTCTATACGATTGTTTAACATTTTGATGGAAATTCCGTCGCATGAGGATTTTCCCAGAATTCGTGTTGTGCTTTCCTCCCTTGTATTTTCATATCGAGGAGCGTACAGTTTTAGCAAACATTGAATACGAATTACGTTGTTGCTGTCTCTGCTACTGTTTGTTCAAATTTCGAAGGAAAAATTGCCTAGGGAAACATCGCCCTGTTTCCTATCTTCGAAATTAAACCGCCGAATAAATTAGAGGCGAAAAAGAAAGAAAAACGAAACAGTTACAAGTAATCGTTGTTCCTTTGCTCGATTTTTATACTCGATCGGACTGTTATAATTTCGTGTCAACTGGACACAAGAAACGATCGTGTTCCTTATGGATCTAATTTTCTACGATCTAGCGATGATATAGCGACGTTTGAGAATGCGGCAAATCCCACGAACCGTCGTCGAGAGCTTGAGAAACGAGAAAGCTAAAGTCTGTAACTATTTTCCGGAAAATTTCGCTTTAAGGATAAGTCAATCGCCTTGGTGTTTACCATAAGGTGGAATAATACTATTCCATCACAACAGCATGGATTAGAAAGTAATCGAGAGAGATGGAATTTTCCCTTTTTCCTCGCAATTTCTGGCAAACGATAGCAAACAAGGAAGCTAATGTTATTGTTTCATCTTAGTCCAGGGGAACACGGTATAAATTTCAATATTTAGCGATTAAACTCGGTAATCCTCGGTCAATAGAGGCCACCAGAGACCATTGCAAAGCTATCAACTCGAACACCGTGTCCCGTGGATTGTCTACTCGGTGCAGAAGCTTTCGAGAACTTGTGACGTAGGTCGAAATTTACCGGCCACGCAACAGATAATCGACAAAAAGTTTCGAAATTTCCACCGAGGGAGGATTCTCATTTAACAGCAAAAACATATCCAGAATTCCACCTTTAACGTTTAATAAATTTCAATAAACCGTTCGGTCCTCAAGGGAGAGCTTATACGGGAAAGCGTAAACTTACCATTTTATCGTGAGAGTTGGTTAAAAAGTTCACGAGTATGAATCCATTGGAAAATAAATAAAAAGGACGATGAAACTTTTTGACCACATGTTGTTCGTTCCACTTAGGTATTTTAAAACGGTTGGCAAATATAATGATCGCTTACTTTTTAGCTGCTGTATATATATGTGTGTGTGTGTGTATGTGTATGTGTGTGTTCTAGTTTGTAAAGAAAAATGTAATTCACTATAAAAAAAAAAAAAAGTACATTTGAAAGAACATATCGTATAATTAAAATACCTGCGAGCTGCGTTGCAAAGAAAATGAAATCCGATCGAGCCTGTATCATTTACAAAGGAAGATCCCCAGCTCGGAAATTCCAGAAATTATGAAACTTTCTGGATACGTGGACGATATATAATGATAATATTACGCAATTTTTCCTTCTACCTAAATTCACTGTATGTGGGTGAAATCGATCTCTAGAAACTCAGCTATTTCTCGACTTTGCGTTAGAACTGGCTACGAAATTAACACATTTTTCTTACTTTAAACGATAGTGCTAATTGAAAGAAGTAACTTTTGCCTGAGAACGTTTTTTCTATCTCCCGGAGTTCGCGAATTACAACGGAAAATCATAAACTAGCCGGATTTTCGGGGCTCGGTTTCACCCCCATAAAGTCGTTTGGCCAGCAAAACGAAATTCCATGGTCTATATATATCCCTTACACATTCCCAAAGTATCATAATTTTTGGAATTTGCGGCTTGGGAATTCCCCTCTTCTCTTGTTAATCTTTTATTTGCAACTTTTAACCGCTTAGCGGTTGACTCTATCAGACCAAGTAAGAATTAAGCTGCAGCGTGTAGCATTTAGGCCAACTATCACTCCCGAGTATCGTTCACCACGTGATAAAACTTCTAAATGGTAGAGTCCAACAAAAGTGATCACGGCTATCGCAAACGTCTCATTGGGAAAATATCAGGTTGTCCGAAAAGTTTCTTTCGTTTCATAAGGTGATAATGGATGAACAACAATTTCTGTTTTATATTATTTTATTGATCCATTTCGTTCTATCTCTATTATTATATTCGCGCATAATTCAATAAACTAATATAAAGAAAAAAACATTGGTGCGTCTATTATTTCCTTATGAAACGAAAGAAACATTTCGGACAACCTAACATAAATTAGAATGCGTGCGAAGCTACGCCTACGAGCGTAGGCGAACGTCTCACGACACAGCGGCCGAAATCTATCCCCGAACCTACCTCAATCTGGTAACACAACCCTTTACAACACAACAATACTACGACAATATTGCGGTAACACCAACCGATACGAAAACTGACGATATTTGCCAACGTGACACATTGTACCATTTCCGATGGACGATTGTTCGTCACAACGAACGGACCATTTTCAGCCGTGTGCGACGCACGATCTTGAATTTCCATGGCGAAATTATGTGTATTTTCGGAACAGGGAACATTTACGATAGACGGGATCACGGGTCTGCCAAGTTGACGTCTCCAAGCGCAATTTTTTATAAAAAAAAAAAAAAAATAGACAGTATTCGTTGGTCCTCTTTGAGAAAAAAAGAAAAAAAAGGTACGATGGAATTGAAAAATTTGACATCAGCATCCAGCTGTGAATATTTTTTATCGATTTTCTGAGTGGGATATGATTGTCCGCGATTTGTCCACGTTTGTGCACATTCGTCCAACGAGGATTTTCGATTATCCACTTTGCGAGAAAAAAGAGAAAACTGATGTTTATTTTAAAAAATTTCTCATCAGCACTCAACAGCTTCCATTGATTCGTAAGTGGAATATGATCGTCCACGTCGAAAGGATCGACTGTTCTTTTGGTAGAAAAATCAATTTTCATTGAAATTATTTTCCTCTTGGAACGTTTCCTCGAAAACGACGAAATTAATGAAATTTGATAAAAATTGTAGCCAGAACGACGAACACTTTGCAGATACCACTTTTTATCGAAAAAAAGATCGCTTTTGTCCTTCAATTTGTTTTGTATTGTCCTACAATCAATCGTCCTAAAATTGAATGTTTCGTTCGTTTTATTCAGATATGTATAATTTTGTGTGCTAGACTAAATTAGCTGCGTAGTAGTGACACACGTATGTGAATATGAGTGTATGCAAGTATGTGTGTGCACAGCGTCTCGAAAACCAGATGAATGCAACTGTTCCATTGGCAGTGTGGTATGGAAGATGGTGAGACGAAGAAAATACTGAGACGCGTGCAAATGTATATCGACGAAGATCCTGGAAATCCTTTATCAAATAAATCTAAAACTATTTTAATACGAATTCTAAGTGTAACCTTAGTGTTCCTTTACTTTTATTTCGGCGATTAAGATCCACAATTCTCAATGCCAAGAAACGATCGACTAATATCTTTTAACTAATATCTTGGCTGCTATATTTTTGTCTATGGTGGGGACGCTGCGACGCTGTCTTTCGTAATTGCTAACAACAGGACCGCGGATTTTTCTGCGTTTGTTTGAGAAACTCAAAAGCGCAGAATTTTACAAAATGTACATAACAATGAAAAGATACATGAAATATCCAAAGTATAGCGCTTTCTATAACACTTGATAGGTAAAATGAATTTGTAGCGAGATTTCACTTGTTCGGCTATTAAAAATTTCTTTCGAAACTTAATCGAATCTTCGAATATAAGACAATAATGGATGCACGATATTTTTCGTGTTATGTTATTTTATCGAATTACGTACGATCCATTTTCTTCTATCAAGATAAAGATCACAACGTTCGATAGATCAGGTTTCACGTTTGTATAAAGATGCGTCGTTGTAAAAGACGTATCTGTCAAAGAAAGATACTTTTCGAACAACCCAATATATTCTGAAAAATGCGAATTGAATCGAAAAATCCACTATCTATGAATAATTATTTAGAAAGGGAGATTGCACTGAAATTCTATACTCTTGCATTCTCGTTAGTACGTGGAACGTTTTACGTTGAAAGATCAAAGTTTTTCCATTTTCGTACTTACAGTGTTTTCTATGAGCTCTTTTCGATTACGGTAAAGGACAACCTCGGGGCATAAAAGTAATTAAAAATGACCTGCTATCGAGTATGATACCTCGCGATGCTCGCTTTCTCTCGAGAATAATCCAAGTGAAATGGAACTGCAACCCCTTGTTCAATTTCCTCCGACCACAAGTTCCTTTGCGAGTGCTTGCACGATATTCGCAACATTTTAACGCAAGCGTCGTTCGCTCATCGGTCAACCGGAAACCACGATGAATTAACGGAACTATTTGCTTTACGAGAAATGTCACTGTCGTCAGAGGAACGAATTTTTGAATTTGCAGCCATTTCGCTGCTTCTTGGAGAACGAGGATAAACATCGATTAGTTAGAACGAACCTTAGGAGCTTGGAAATGTTTGTCTGCTCGAATATTGTTAATTTTTGGAAAAGAAAAAAATGTATTCGGGAGACAACTGTGTGTTTTGTACGATCCAATGTGTTCCAGCTTTTGTACGATTAATTTCAATTTTTGGCTGATGAATAATTTAAATTTTGATAATGTGAATGGGGAAAATTTCGTGGCTATCTAACGAAGGGAATTGTGACACGGAAAATAGAGTAAAGTTAAAATTGAATTTAACGGGAACTTAAATTTTGTTGAATAAATTAAAAGCAAATAATGCGAATAATAAAATAGATTTGGTTGATCGATAAAAATATTATACGTGAGAGTAATCGATTCACAGTTATCTTCGGTATATCGTGGTGATAAATATTTTTCGAATATTAATTAATATTATGATAAATATGAAATATTATTAATAATATTTGTGTTTCGTTAATAATAATTTATAGATAATTATATTTCGTTTAAATTGTCTGTAAACGAGATTCAAGTTGCTCGAAAATAAATCCCAAGTATTTCTTCTTTAATTTTTTAAAGGAAAATCGCACCCGATGCGTCAATTAACTACCGCATCGATATTAATCAAGGGAAAACTGAACCGATTATACACGTTGAATTAATTCTGTTAATTACATCAGTTGAATGTGCATTCGCGTGTTAAACCAGATCCATACTAATTTTACGCTCTAAATTGCCAACGAAATTATATTACCATTACATTTACATTAACCAACGGTATCTGTTACGTTCATTCGCGTTTCTTTTGCAACGTTAAATATAAAAGATTAATAATATACTGTTTAAACAAAGAAAAAAGCAAATCGGTTTTGCTCTTGTCACGGGCAAAGAAGAAACGTGTTAAAAAATTTTAATCAAAAATAGATTGAACCAGCAGCTTCGCTACATTTGTATATACTTCAAAAACTAAAAAAAAAAAAAAAAACTGAAAAAAGCTTATAAATAGTAGACTGCGAATATTTATGCATTTAGAAGTCACTTGCATGTGAAAATATATACACGAGATGCGAAAAGATGCAATATGTATATCTTTTGAAAAGAGTATTCGTTATAATATTCCATTTAAATTCTGCTTCTTCGCTTATATTCATGGAAAAATATGAACTTACACAGACATCCACTGCCCGGTTATAAACGTTCGCAAAAATTTGTGTCTAAACATCAGCCTTCTTCGCTTTCACATTTTTTTCTATCGGCAATAACAAAGAAACGATGCAGAGATATAAAAATACAGGAAGAAAATGTTCAAGTTTTAAGGGTCAAATTACGTGTCAAGTATGTAATTAAAAAATTTGGGAATTTCATTGCAGTGGGTTTTGTTAAATAAGAGAAATGCACAAAATTTGCAGTCTACGGTCATCGTAGAATACAATGAAAATTTGTAACCTTTGTACAAGAGGGAAAGTCCGTACTCGTACGGTATCGAGGTGCATCGGAAGTGGAAACCAACGTCCTGGTAGCTGAAGGCCAATCCCAGGTCGTTCTTCGTCATTTTGTTCGTTTCCGTGTTGTAGCCACCTTGATAACCGATCAGGAGACCCTTTACTGCGGTGACTATGGAGCCCAAAATATCCACGTTCGACTGCGCGTCGCTTGCTGCGAATAGAACAGATTTTATGGTCGAGAAATTCGTTGGATTCCGAGGGAAATTGTTCTTGGCGGAAAATATTACCGATTTTTATGCCAATTCGTACTCTCAAGGGTATAATTTTAAAAAATAGAAGCATCGACAGAAAATTATTTTATCCAATTTTCAAATATCCTAGCAACCAGCGATATAATACCTCGAACGTTTTATATATTTTTTCGTATTAAATACGTTTCGCGTGGTCTTGCACTTTGCTCATAAAATGCGTAAAACTGCGCAGTCTAGTTTTTACGAATCGTTTCACCTGTTCGCGGGCACCAGGATTTTCGCGAAATTGCGAAAAATTGCATTTTTTTAAATAAAGTTAAATGTCAATTACAATGTGTGACGCATGGATGATGGAAAATAATAAAATAACAAATAATTTGGATATAAATTTATTTCAGTAAATGGTCGAATATTTTCATAACTGCTATTACTATCAATTTTTTGTTTGTTTGTTTGTTCGTTAACGCCTCGTGATAAATTCACAATTTATTCGAACATTCGGTAAATTGCTGTATCGTTTTGATCGATCAGCGAGTAGATACTGTGCCACATCGGACAGTATCTGGCTCTATTACCAGCAATATTAAGATATTGTGTGGTGGTCAGGTCATCCGGATGTGCTTTCTGCAATCTTCGAGGTAATGTGTACAGGCTGCGAGCTGGGCTATTTGGATGATTTTCTAGCCGAGCTTTATATTTGTTTGCAAAGCGTTCTATTTCTTCTTCGTCTGTTCTAACACGTAGGTCTTTCCCGAGGTCATCGTTACGAGCGTACCACAGGCCATTTACAATCGTGCCAAGTATTATCCACTGCATTCGTTCTATTTTTTTAACGCGGCTATCAGCTTCTGTTCGATGCCTTACGTCCACACGGGTCTTACGATAACTTTGCATATTAATAGCTTCGGGATTTAAGGGGGTGTCCTGAATTAGAATGTTCTAAAACAGCGTCTTTTTGTGATTTTTTTTAGAAATCCAAAAAACGATTAAATTATTATATATTTTTCTTCTCGATGAATTAAAAAAGTTCGTCAACAAGTTTATTCGAATAATTGTCATAGCACCTTAAAGTTCATTTTTTCTTTTTATAAAACACGTTCTTTCTTTAAGCCCGCCAAAATTTTTAAGTGCATCGAGAAGAAAAACATATAATAATTTAATCCTTTTTTGGTATTCTGTTTCGGCCAAGAATTACGAGGTGAATCTTTCACGCCGATCGAAAACTGCAGCCCATGAAATAGGCTTAGAAATCTGTTATAATTTTTTTTTTTTTACTTTAAAAAAATCTTTTTGTATTCGTTAAATGTATATAAAACAACACCTCAAAATTCAATAACTTCATTTGTTTCTTTCTCTTCTAAAAAAAAAATCACAAAAACACGCTGTTTTGGAACATTCTAATTCAGGACATCCCATTAACTACAAGTATCATCGATTTGCTGTGAACCAACGCATCTATCTTTCTCTGCTATATTTACTCGTTTATTTGTTATTACTAATCCTGCTCTTTCGGGTTTTTCACAAATCTCCGGTTTTACGTTACATTACATTCTCTAATTCTCTGGTCCTTTTCCAAGTATACATTTCGCTTCACGCACCACGACCCATGAAATCAACAAATTTTCAACGAACCACATACATTTTACAAGGAATAACGTTTCATTTAGAACTCGGTAGAGTAGCTCTGTCCTTCCACCAAAGAAGATAATTTACGGAATCCTGTGCCGCACCGTATCAGCAACTTCGATCTCCTATTCGACTTTCTACCACGCAACAAAGATATTGCATGGTAAACTGTCCTCTGCTGCGGTTCTACGCAGTTTGTTGGTAAACATCGAACGTTCCATCCAATTGACGACGCCGTGGCCCCGATGTTATTCGATATCCGACATTGGTGTGACGCGTAGCATGCGGTTGAACCGCAGTTATTACGGTTAAAACTGGGAATTATATGTAAACCGCGTGGCAAGAGTGATTTTCGCCTAATATCGATTTCATTCGGATATCAGTGACGGCTAACGAACTTTGCAATATCGAGTTACGCTTGGCATTTCCGTTGCCTCGCTGGATACAAATGTCAGTCACGTGTGTGAAGGTAAGCGTTCACATCGAAGATACGCACACATGGATATTTACATAGGACGAATCTCATTTCCGTGTACGTAAGTGGGACGTTGTTAAAGCGGAAAGGGAAGAAGGGAATTAGGAAATTGCAAATTGCGGATCACCATCGTCTTTAGATATTGGAACGTATATCTTGGCGTTGCTGGGAAAAGTAATGCGATATTTTCTTCGGTGATCGATCGCCGTTATGTTTCTCATAATTGATCGATGTCAGAGGGCAGTTCCATCTTGGTGCTCCCTTTGACACACCACCAGGTTCCAATAACGTAAACCTTCGAATTCGACTGGCCGTGAAACAGTATCCAATTATTATGCACGAGAAAACAAGGAAACTGAGACTTTCAGTGAAATAATTCGAACATGAAAGCAATTAAAAATATAGCGGCACTCGACAGCAAAATTTTTCAACGGTTTCTGTCCCATGGCTTGCTGCACAAAGACCCTACCCAGGGCCCGGACGACGGCAGCGCGGTGGTTTTCTTTTTTTTTTTTTTTTTTTTATTTGGTAGACAATTTTTATTTGGTAATCAATTCTCATTGAGAATTATAAGTAAATTATTTTGACGTGGTACTGTAACTTGGATTATAAGAGTTTATAGTATGTTTGATTCTAGTTGAATCTAATGCTTCGATCTAAACGGTGTAGTCTTTTTAGTCTGCGGATCTGATCCGTCGTGTCAAGTAATTGGGTAACTAATGGGTTTTGGTGGTTGCTAACTCTTATATTATATCTGTTACCAAATTTGCATATTTCTTCTTGAACTGTGGGTATCCTAAGGTCGCTGTTTCGTTGGTAACATACCAAGGTGCATCTATCGAGGATCTTAGAGTTTTTGATTGGAATCGTTGGAGAATTTCTATGTTGGAATTACTCGCTGTTCCCCATAGTTGGATCCCATAGTTCCAAACAGGTTTTAATATGACTTTATGTAGCATTATTTTACTCTGCATGTTTAAGTTGGAGCGTCTGCCAATGAGCCAGTAGAATTTTTTCAGTTTTCATTTCAGTTGTTTGGATTTATCTACGGTGGAGGCAGCGTGGTGGTTAGCGTAATTGCTTACGAACGCTCCAGGACCCAGGTCCGAATCCCACCACTCGTAGTCCTGTTTTTCACGATTTCTAAATGGTAAAAGGTTGAAAGAAAATCCCCCAACACGGATAAAGACAAAATCTTTATACGACCTATACCTCAAAAACGTTCAAATTTTGCTGAATATGACCGACACGTGTCGTGATACTTACGACCAACGCTGTGAGATATAATAACGTGAAATATTATAACATAATTGTATATGTCGGAGATGAAAGGACATCGGGGCCTTTCTTTTGGAATTTTTGGGAACACCCCCAATACTTTAGTCTAGACCTTTCATTATAGCGGTACTTGAATAACAAAACTTAGAAGTAGCTGTTTATGATTTAATACGATTATGTGTGCCCAAGAATTATGACAATAGGCTTGGGCTCGAAGTGACACAACTGGTCGCTGAACGTAGCCACGGTCACGGAATGGACGTTTTTACCTAACACAGCTATAGAGCAGTTGTATAGCTCTCCTTAAAAATATAGTTGACTCGAGGGGTACAGAGAGGTACGAAGAAGAGCATATAAGTGCAGTTCCACTTGGACTGAGGGAGTTAGTTGAGTTCTACTTGTACTGTGGACAAGTAAGTTGAGCTACGCTCGAATTGTGGACCAGTAAGTTTAGTTCGACTTAGACTTTGGAAGAAAACGCATTTGCTATCCCATTGACGATGGACTCGTTATTGAACCTCAGATCATTGTCATTAGCATCTCGAGTATCTAATCGCCACTAATCATATTCTTACCAGTAAATATCATCCGTATTGTATAACAACAATGGCTAATCCAAATGAAGATTCGTTACACGCCCCTAACCCTAATGAGAACTCGACATATATAAATACGTGTAATGAAATCTAGAAGCAAATAATAACAAATTCAATGGAGAAACGAACAATGTGAATGGCAGAACTGGTGAAAGCAACGACGAAGAAACGCGGTTAACGTTTTTGGCTATAGGAGAGGTGCATATTGTTACCGTTAAAATTAGACGTGTGTAAAATCACGTCTGTCTGGAACCAAAGTACGAGTAATACGCGTAACTATGAAATTCGACTAACGTCAAACAATAAAATCAACTAACAGATCGAGCACATCGCGTTGAAGGCTTGCTTGGTGAATTTGGCGCCGACTTTTATCGCTCTGGCAGTTGTTTCCGGATTGTAACTAATCTCCGAGTTCAGGCCAATATCTGGGATTATCGTCTGTCGAAGAGCATAGCCCAGTGTAACCGTACCATCTGTTGTCCATTTTTGCAGAAAGCTTCCATAGTCTTGCGTTTTATATTCTGCATCGGCGACGCCGGTCAGCTGTAATTGGAAAATCAAAAATGGACGACTTTAATAAAAATCCGTCGGTACCGTGCTAAATAATTTATCGTCGATTGTTTTCCCTTTAGATGAAAATTATAAGAGAATTCCCGTACATAGAGATCCGAAGAATTTCATTATCCGTAATAGCCGTAATTTCGAAGCACAAGTCGCTTACATCTTTAAAAACTGGTACGAGAATTGCGCGCTTTGCACCTTCTATTCGTATTTCTTGCTATTTTCCAATAACACGATATTCGTTTCGTTAGTTAGGCGGAGAAATGTCATAACGAAAAATAATATCACGACTGAGAAATAATTATTTCGAGTATTTTGATCAATGCTTCGACTGTTGTGGCGGATATCGAGAACAATGTATGCATTGTCCTTAAGAAAGTATAGTTTCGATTCGTTTAACGATTAAAAACGTTACGAATAGCGATAAGACACAACGTGAATGGTAAAATGTTTAAAACGCTTACATTTTTGTACATTTGATACTTTCGCGAAGAAGTTTATCATATCGGAAAATGTCTTTTCCCTACGATCTTTTGTATAGTGATTTATTTACCGTGCACGATCTGAAGGGTGTTCGAAAGACGAAACGTAAAGTAAATTAACTCTTTGCACTCTGAGCATTTTTTACGATACGATCGATCGATAACTGTTGCAGCACGGTGAATCTTTTTGAAAGTCTCGTATAAATTTCGCATCTTATTTCCATTACACGTATCTATTATCATTACTATGTGTGACAAAAATTATTGCTTAAGAAGTCCAGATGTATCACGCATGAATGTGAATTTGTTTTTTATATCCGTTGTAGCGTATGCTACCAAAGCATACGTTGACAAAAGTATATCATGGTAACAAAAAATATATCGTTTCCTTTACAAAACATCTGATAATATTCTATGCTTATGTATAAAGCATAGTCAAACTCGAAGATGGTATCCCGCTGGAGGTAGCCATCCACGTGTTATTTAGCAACTAGGTTAGAAAAAATTACCAAATGTCCAGCTGGACAAATTTTAAAGTACAAATTAATAAAAAAAAAATTCTACAAAGAAGACTAAAAAGAAAACACCCCACTGATCTCAATAAGGAAATAAAATAATCAAATTCAATGATGGTATCCCGCTGGAGGTAGCAATCCACGTGTTATTTAGCAATTAAGTTGGAAAAATTTACAAAAAGTCCAGATGGATAAATTGTAAAGTACAAATTAAATAATAAAAGATTCTACAAAGAAGACTAAAAAGAAAACACCCCACTGACCTCAATAAGGAAGTAAAATAGTCAAACTCAATGATGGTATCCCGCTGGAGGTAGCCATCCACGTGTTATTTAGCAACTAGGTTAGAAAAAATTACCAAATGTCCAGCTGGACAAATTTTAAAGTACAAATTAATAAAAAAAAATTCTACAAAGAAGACTAAAAAGAAAACACCCCACTGACCTCAATAAGGAAATAAAATAGACAAACTTAAAGATGGTATCCCGCTGGGGGTAGCAATCCACATGTTATTTAGCAATTAGGTTAGAAAAAATTACCAAATGTCCAGCTGGACAAATTTTAAAGTACAAATTAATAAAAAAAAAATTCTACAAAGAAGACTAAAAAGAAAACACCCCACTGACCTCAATAAGGAAATAAAATAATCAAATTCAATGATGGTATCCCGCTGGAGGTATCAATCTACGAGTTATTTAGTAATTAAGTTGGAAAAATTTACCAAAAGTCGATCTGGACAAATTGTAAAGTACAAATTAAATAATAAAAAACAAATGTATAAAGCTCGATACGCTATTATATTCCATATACGCAGTAGCAAAAGTTTTTGTGAGACCAACGGAGGTTCGTGACTTTTTACGAACATAGAAGACTACTGGAACTATTGATCGCGGATCTGTAGAATCTGCAGTGTAATGTACTGACTTGTTCTGACTTGTTGCGTCCGGAATTTGCATAAGTAAATACATGCAGAAGGTTAGTAATCGCGTAACACTCGCTTCTAAGCGGGTTACAACTTCTTAAATACAAAAGAAATTATACTCGGCGATAATAGTATCACGAAGAATTTCTCAGAATGCGATCGTTCGGTTGCAAATTATTTTGATATTACTTTTACTTCGTTGCTCCTGTCGAATTATTATGCTTCGATATTCAGATTACTCGTCCCACGGTTTCGATATTTAATCGAAAATACATAGAAAGAAATAAAATTTGAGGGGCAGGAACGTGGTGGAAAATTACCTTCGATGTGTCGCAGTCCAAGCGTAAATCGCTGCCCATTTCCAGCGTTTCGCTAGACCTCGATTTAACACCCAATTTGATAAGACTTTTTCCATAATGATAGCCAGTTCTGAATACGTCTCTCGCGTTTGTACCAAGATCCTTAAAACTCGGCACACTCATGTCGTGTTACTTCCGGAAGGTTAACACCGACTAACGCACCAACAGTATTCGATTTAGCTGTAAAACGTGATTGTTTTTAGAATGACGATGATTAAGTGTTAACGTTAATGTATTTAACGCTTATTATTATGGGGTAGCAAGAATATTTTTAATTTGCAATTAAAAATTAAATTAAATAGCAATAAATTTCGTTTGCAGATGTAGAAAGTTTGTACAATTTTTTCGTAGCGAATAAACTGCAAGTTCGTTTTCATGTTATTTTAATACTTTCAATGATATTTGTGTAACATTAATTTATTCATAAATACACGTTCATCTAATCAGACGTTAGGGCCAGAATATATGCTAATCGATTATATAGAAATTGAAATTGTCTATTTATTTCGATCGTTTTAAACAATAATTATTAAGCACAGTAAGTTAAAGCAGTTAAAAAATAATAATCATTCGAACGAACTAAATTCTACGTCGAATATATTTCCGAATAACAATGAAACGTTATTCGTAACAAATTATCCCGTCTACGTATCTAGTGGAATAGCTGTTGCAACAGATTATTCAAGAAATTATTATCACGTTTTCGTTCGCAACTCTGTTGGAAAACAAATATCCAAGTTATTCGAAATTAAATAGCATTCGCGTTATTCGAAGCGTTTAGGATATTAAGGAACAAGGAGAGAAATTCCTCAAGCACCGCGTTCACATTCGAAGAGATTTCAGATTCTCTACAACGACAAATTCACTGTAAACTTACCAATGGAAAAATAAAACGTAGAAAAATGTACAGGGTGGGCGTGACACGCAAAAACGTACAAAGTATCGAAAATAAAAACAAAAAGCTTTGTAATATTTAGAAGTCGAAGGAAATTCCATTTAAATCTCGCTTCTTCGGTTCGCGTTATTTTCATAAAAATACGAAATTGCACGAGCATTTCAATCTGCGAATCGTCAACATCCGCAATCTGTTTATCACTGTACAAAATCTCCTGTCTCTTCAAATTGCTGCAACGCGTTGCTCGAGCAATATTTCCAACCCTTTCGAGTAACACGAAGACTGTACAATATGAAACAGCTTGGATATCTTGTTCGTGACGAAGATTGACAAAATTTGAGGCAGAAGGATTTGCATGTTAAGGGGTTAAACGACATTCACCAGACCGAGACGTCGACGTAACTGGACCCGACGATGAACGCGACGATCCTCTCGATCGTGTGCAACATCGCCGTCCTTAACCTTCGTTGAAACGATGAGTCAGTTGCCGAGATATCGAAAAATTGTGCCAGCTACCAGATTTGTCTTATCTGTTTAGACAGAATTTGTACGATAACAGTGCCATTGACGTTTCTCACGGTTAGTGCGCGGCGGTAAAACATGACGAGCTACGATCGTGGAAGGCAACGATTCCTCGATGTTAAGCTTCCTTCACATCAACTTACTTTTTACTCGAAATCGAATAGGTTCAAGCGTTTGTGACAAATTGTTGGTCATACTAAACTTTATCAGGCGAATAAAAGTAAGAAAATTCTTTAGCTGTGAATGAAACATACAATTTCTTCAGGTGTTTCTTCAAGAGGATAAATTCCTCGGTCTTTGACGAAACGAGAAAATTCTTTATTTTTTACTCCTTCACAGGCTGAACAAATTCAAAAATCCTTAGGAATAAATAAATAAATAATAGTGGATGTACGTTATTTTTATTCCGATATCGATACTCGTTTGTATATCGACACGAAATTCGTGATGGATTTATTTGGAAAAAGCGAGTAACGAAAGACTAAACGTCCATTGTTGAAGACCCTCTTGAAGACAAAGAAATCTTTCGTCGCCACATGAAATATTCACTGGTTTCGAGCGAACTGAAAATTAGGTTGTAGTTAACTCGCACAAACTGGAAGTTAAGTCGCTAGACTAATGCGAACGAGGCTCTGGAATTACCGAGATTTCAAGTTTTACATTCAAACTGTTCCCTACGTTTACCTGCAATGAAGAACCATACACGTACAAATAGAATTTACAAATCACGTATATACATTTAAAATCCCTAATTCAATTTCATATCTAACATTTATCCAACAATTATCATATTAACATTTACAGAAAATAGTGACTTTTGATTTTTATCGAAGAAACTATTACTCGTACGAATAAATAATCCAAATATTTCCTCGAAGCTGAAAGTTCACTTAAAAAAGAAGGTACATCGTTTCTACGACTTTGAGTCGTCCATCAAAGACAACTCACGAATTCCATCGTGGGAAAGTGCTGCGTCTTCAACCCTTTTGCTTCGAGCGCCGCTTATACACGGCATCCACGCGACGACTTCTGTGTCACACGCTGAAGAAGACCATCCGCTCAGAAACAGTAATAGGATAAGCTAGACATCCTGTATACCACAGCCATCGAAACAATAACCAAATAGTAACGAAATAGGCGTCTCTGAGATGCACCAGACGACAATCCCTCCAGAGGAACTAAAACTTCAGTATAAAAACCCTCGAAAATAAGCGCTCGAGTCAGTCTGTTAAAACATTTTGACTCAGTCTCTTGTAACACTTTGAACCGTCACTCTGTTGGATTTGCATAATAAATTTGAGGTGTAGTACTTGTGGCTGATAGTGCTACTGCTGGTGTAGAGGCCAAGCTAGGTTCTACTGCGGGTGTAGATGTGCTAACTGCTGGGATACCGCTGCATTTTCTTCTCATTTTTGTATCGTGGAAAGAAAAATCGGTCGCCAGGATTTGAGAACCCGAACGTTCGTAACCTAAGGCGCTAACCACTGCGCTGCACTATTTGGCGTCGAGTGCCGCCGCAAATTCTATTGTGTATTATATACAAAGTGAAGCATAGAAAGAAGACTAAACAGGAAACACCCAACAGATCTCATAAAGGATATAACCTAACAAACACGAAGATGGTACCCCGCTGGGGGTAGCCACCCACATGATAATCAAACAGCTAAAAAATTCTATCAAATGTCAAAATTGGACAAATTGTGAATGTGAAATATTAAATAAAAATATATATATATACAAAGTAAAGACCTGGGAATACCAACGGTCAAGGAGGAGATTAGCAGATGCGCAAGAAGGCACAGAGAAAGAATAGCAACGCATCCGAACCGGCTGGCAGCGGAAACGATCAACGCATCAAGCATAGAAAGAAGACTAAAAAAGAAACACCCAGTAGATCTCATAAAGGATATAACCTAACAAACACGAAGATGGTACCCCGCTGGAGGTAGCCACCTACATGGTAATCAAACAGCCAAAATATTCTACCAAATGTTCAAATTGGACAAATTGTGAATGTGAAATATTAAAAAAAAAAAAAATACAAAGTTCAATTTCTTCACTTTATTCGTGAAACGTTCGAACTGCGACGCGAGGAGATCACCGGCGATCTATCGGTTTCGCGATTTCTCGTGTCTCCTGACGTGACACCTGAGTCCTGCAGCCCATATTTCGGGTATCCAAATGACGCATGTACAAGTGCTATCTGTAGTCAATAATATATTTTTTCTGTTGATTCTATTGACATATTGGATTAATCACTTCTTAAAGTTACTCATTGTTGAAACAACATCAAAACGTTTCTCGCAATATATTTCGAACATCCAAACGATCGTATACTGTTCCATGCTAAAAAATCTGTTAAATCCGTCGACAGTAAAACGATATTTCATATACGGTTCTTACAAGAATTATTGTTATCTAAGACCTAGGAAAACGTATATACAGCAACCACGCACACTGTACGTATTTCTGGCGCGCGTTTCCATTCAGTGACAGTACTTCGGCGGATTGGACTGGCAAAGCGAAAGGATTAAGCGACACATCTTTGTATCTGGTCTACTAATTGGAAGTGAGTGTATCGGATAAGGTGTGTTGCGTTTGCAGATCGAAACATGTAATAATGCGAAGTAGTAATGTCTAATGAATAAGCTGACTGCCGCAAGACGTCGCAAATAGGACTCATTACGATGTCTTTTGTCGTAGAAGTAGTCTGTGGCCTGGCGTTGTCACACGGCAATTTCACAGAACGTTCTGCTTTGTCTCGTTACCTTGACGATCGTATCTTGTCTAAGGACGCAACATTTCTCCGTGATGGAATTCGCTGTTCGCCTAATAGCTGGTTTAAAGACGCAGAACACAGCGACAAATTCTTTGATCGAACAACTTGCGGTATTTTTTTTATTCTTTTTTCTTTAATAGACTTTCAGCTTCACTGAGTAAATTGGATTATTCATCCGTACAGCAGTTACCTACGATACTTACACTGACAAATAAAATAAAAATTCGCAAATTTACTGCAGCAGCTAGATTTTATTCAGCGATATTCGTCCATTTTATTAAATTCAAATTTGTTTGTTTAAGACACGTTACGTAACGGGATCTAAGTTTGCTACGATGTTATTGATATTCATTTATTTTGTAAATGCACGATATTTAGAAAATTGGAACGATATTGGTTATAAGTACGATCGTGTAGAACGTTACAGACGGATGAAGAATAAATGTGTGAACGATAAATGAATTTCAAACGAATGGAATTATTCAAACGAATGAATGAAATTCAGTCGCGTTAAATTATACGCGGAATTACTTCGAAATTTCCAACTAAAAAGGAGGGCGCTTAATTGGATCTGATTAAATAGCTTGATAATTACATCTTGGAAATCTATTAAAAAACTTCCTATCGATTAAACGCATCCTCGTAATACTGCCGTTAATCGCATTCTCAATTTTATATTTTAATACCATACAATAATTAATTATATAAACCTTGAAACCGATAAATTGTTTCATAAATTTATCGATAAAATGTTCAAACTCTGCTAATGAACAGCTCACCGGAGTTTTATTGCGTTTAATAAACGAATGTCATCGTGATTAAGCTACGGAAATTTTCACACCGGAAAATTTCATTACTTGGAAATAAGATTCATCGTCTCTGCTAGAAGATATTTTATAAAAATGAATAATTATATTCTCTGTACGTAGACCGTAATGATTCTTCAATGTTAATCAAATATTTGTTTATCCACATATTTTAACTATCGGATACACGAGCACATAAATAAAAATAAGAAAGAACGAGCACTAAATACAATACAACGTGCGATCTCATCCGAGACAAATACTATAGTTGCTTTAAAGATGATTAAGGGTCCGTAAAAGAAAAACGACCATCTCTGTAGCGTCACTCACAGCCGAACAAGGTCTATTTTAACAAAATCGAAGTTACCTAAGTTAGTCCTGCATGGAACGATAGGAAAAAGTTGACGAATTTTTACTACGATCGATTAACCGACTATATTAAAAACTATAACACCAAACGGACTAATTCGAAAGACCGAGCACACTTCAAAGTGCTAAGAAGTTTGTTATATTAATCTTGCGAGCTCGAATTAGGACAGTAAACGGCGATAAAATGCCATCAGAATTATTTATTTTGTCATTAGATGGTAATGACGAAATCCTTAGCACTTTGGAGTTACCTAAGTTAGTCCTGTGTGCAGCGATAGGAAAAGGTTGACGAATTTTTACTACGGTCGACTAACTGACTATATTAAAAACTATAACACTAAACTAATTCGAACTAACTCGAAAGACCGAGCACACTTCAAAGTGCTAAGAATTTTGATATTAATCTTGCGAGCTCGAGTTAGGGCAGTAAACGGCGATAAAGTGCCATCAGAATTATTTATATCAGAATTAACCAACTATTGGCTTGGCAACTAAGAGATTGCGGATTTTTTCATTACCACCTAATGACAAAATCCGCAATCTCTTAGTTGCCAATCCAATAGATGGTCCGTGTAACTCAATAACACGGAACTTCTCCATTCGCCAACGTCTCTCCCCTTTGCCAGTAATTTGGCCGATTAGCCGCGCGAGTAGGAGGAAATCCGGGTCCTGCAGGACAGGCAAACCGTCAGGAGAGGAGGATTACGCGAAAATCCATCAGCTAGGATTTTTCGAAACGTCGAGGAAGAGCGAGTCTATCCACGAATTGAGTCGACATTACTCGGTCTAACTAGTCTCTCCACGTCCAATGGATTTCTCGTGCAGATCGCGTGAAGCTTCGCGTCTGCGAATCTCGTAAATCCGACGAGAAACTAGAACGAGAAAGCGTAGAACGATATAGTCGGGCCGTTTTCGAAATGAAAGCCGAGGTTGCCAGTTGGCGATGTTGTCCCAATGTCTGACACTTTTGTTCCTTCTTTGCTGATCGTGTTGAGTTTGACGCGTGTTAGCCGAGAAAGTTCGAGAGCCAACGGCTTAAAAGGATCTACACCTCGACCGATAAAGGAGCAAACTCGTCGACAAGCGAGCAAAGTCTGTGGACCTTTTTACGACAGATTCGCGTTAGGCAAATTGTTTTCGACAGTGGCGCGAGCTGATACGGCTGAATCTCTCCAAGATCTCTGCAATCGATGGATTGCATCGAATGTATAGTGGTGGAATATTTTTGAGAAGCTGAGTAGCATAAACGTGTGGTACCAAGCTAAGCTGAAGCGTATTAGAGAGACAATTTCGATAATATTTTACTCTTCTTTAACATTTTTTTTTTTTTTTTTTTTGTATATTGCGATGTCAGAGAGATGTCTCTTTCTAAATGGCTGTTTCTTTATTACAAAGACTCTAATCGTAGATTCTTAGAATTTTGATAGCGTTTAAGGAAATGAAGTATATTTTTGGTTAATATACAATTTATTATTAACCCTTTGCATTCTAAATTTTATTTCAATTTCGTTATCAGCAGCTGCCAATGCGTTTAAGTGTTTTATTTGAAATTTACTTTAACCAAAAGATAAGACAATTTAAATAAATAAAGGAAGAAAGAAATTCGCTTAAATACCAGTTTTATTCTCACTATCGTTGTATTTTGTAATTTTTAAGTGTATGATATATCTGGAAACAATTTCCAGAATGCAATTCTGCTTTTCTTTCGCACGTTTCGCGAAAAAAGGTGAGAATGAAAGAATGTCGAGTGGAACTCGACAAAGGAGCTTCTGAGGATAAAAACTCATGTCGAGTCATACTCGACATAGCAGTGCAAAGGTTTAATACAATTTTTATTATTCGACGAAACAGATTCCTTTCGAACTGAAGATGCTTAGAGAATGAAACCATTAGGGAGAGAGCTCGATGTCGACTAAATATCACGCGGAATATTCGAGTTCTACCCGTTACAAGAAATTAGGCTAAAACGCGAGACATCGGTTTACGACAATACACCTTAATTCTCGTAATGAGCACGTCAGTGTACGAGGATTCACTTTGACCCTAAT
Source organism: Bombus huntii (assembly GCF_024542735.1). Taxonomy (NCBI): domain Eukaryota; kingdom Metazoa; phylum Arthropoda; class Insecta; order Hymenoptera; family Apidae; genus Bombus; species Bombus huntii. The sequence goes on from NC_066243.1 coordinate 15,635,613, forward strand.
CTCTCTTTCTAAGTTTCTTACATGGTACATCGTTTATTCGTTATTCGGTAACCTGATATTTAAAACGTTGATGTAATCGAGGCCGAGAATTACGCTGACTAAATATCACTCGACGATACCTTAAATCTTTTCCTTACTTTTTATTGCGAATAAATTGCAAATAAATAAATGGGGTGGTACACCGAACGAAAAAATCCGATGACTTTAACGCGATTAACTTTTATATAGTTACGATTAGTATAAGTCTTAACAATTCTACGATTCTATTTTAGGTGGAATATTACAATTTTCGAAAATTTCTATAAATGTTATTAATATAAATATAAAACTTGCATAAAGGATTGCAGCATTAAAATGAATAAATGAACGTATTCTCCCTGTAATCACTCGTCGTTTCATATTTAAAACCAGTGAGTTGTTTTTGACGAGTATACTCGTCACGAAGAAATGGCAATATTTTGTGCAACGAGGAGGTCTGTGGCTAATAAAATTAAAAAATAAAACAGTCGTTTCGTTACGATTTAGTTCTATGCTGTAACAGCTATGCATACTGTGCGTTTGACGAGTATACTCGTCACGAAGAAGTGGCAATATTTCGTGCTACGACGAGGCCTACCGTTAATAAAATTAAAAAATAGAACAGTCGTTTCGTTACGATTTAATTCTATGCTATAAAAGCTACGCATATTATGCGTTTGACGAGTATACTCGTCGTCGCTTACTTTTTCTCATACATTTTAGGTACAGGCTTTTCAAAGTTTTCAAACCGATCGCAGCAGCTAACTGGTTAATAGAAATCTCTATGTTGAAAATGCAAATTGTAAAAATGAAAAACTATTGTAAAATAATTTTAGTGAAATCACAAAGAGTAACGAAAGTGTACGGTGCCCGATATAGAAACAAACGATCGATTATTAATTTTTAAATTAATATTTTCTAAGTTGATATTCTCTTTCTCGACTCGAACTCAACTCAAAACTCGACAAATCAAATAGGTAAAAAACTTCCATTATAAAATCCAACCAGCTATGAATGTTTAAATGACGTAGAATGTACGTTAGCGGTAACCGGTTATCGATTTTAGGATAATGTAGAACTACATCGACAGCTGCCAATATGTTAAGAAGCAGTTTGTAATTTATAAAGACCTTTAACCAATAAAATTGATATAAAATGGATTTAGTTGGTTAAGGTATTGGCAAGATTTATAAAAGCTTTTACGATATTTAAGAGCTGTCAAAATATATACGTAGAAAAGTTAAAAAAAGGAACTGGTATAAAAATATCCTTAACGTTAAATATTCCTAAGTCAAAGATACTAAACTGATATTCTCGGAAAATATAACGGCGAGATGCGGGAAAGTTTTGCGTCTGACAGGAACTGTAATTGACAAGGTCAAGTATAGTATAAGTATCGAATAGAAAATCTCAGTAGTAAGAAAGTAAGTAGTAAGGAAAAAGAAAATAGTAAATAAATTGCGAGACAAAGATTTTTTTTTTTTATTTAAAATTTCACATTCACAATTTGTCCAATTTGGACATTTGGTAGAATTTTTTATCTGTTTGATTATCATGTGGGTGGCTACCCCCAATGGGGTACCATCTTCGTGTTTGTTAAGATATATCCTTTGTGAGATCTGCTGGGTTTCCTTTTTAGTCTCCTTCCTATGGTTGTGTCGATCGTTTCCGCTGCCAGCCGGTTCGGGTGCGTTGCTATTCTTTCTCTGTACCTTCTTGCGAATCTGCTAATCTCTTCCTTGACCGTTGGTATTCCAAGGTCTTTCCGTATGTCCTCGTTTCTAACGTACCATGGGGCGTTTACAATTGATCTAAGAAGCGAGACAAAGACGTTGAATTTTCCACGAAACGATCAAACTTATTTTATACGAGCAAACGCTATCAGTAATTTTTGTTACAGTAACGAACGAACCAAGAGAATATTACGTACTTTAAATTCAGCAAGATAAAGTATCAAAATATGAAAATATATTGATCTTTGTTATTGCCATTACCGCTATCATTGTCGTTAGGCGCACTGTATCGAATGCTACGATATACGTCCACGAAACCGTATAGTAAAATGTATTTTGTCTCGTCGTTGAAACGTCGAGCGACGAGAAACGACGTATTTTAACAACATTTGTCATTTTCATTCGTCGAGGAAAAATAGAAATCGATGGCACGACCCTTCTACGCGATAGGCGAACGAGCCTCGTCCGATGGTACCCATTCTACTTATCTAAAATGAAAGAACTCAAGGAGATTCTTAATTGGGATGAGTTTGACTATAGCAGGTGCCAGAACGAAAGGAAAAAGTCGATGATTTAAAGAACGATGGAGTTCGACGAAGAAACGAGGCACCATGCGATTCGATTACGAATTTTTTTCTTCTTCTTTCTGCTTCTTCGATTTTCCATGGCTGAAGAAAATAAGAAAAAGAAGAAAAGTACTGAACTCGCGCTGCTGCAGACTCCAGCAAAATTCCAAGCCAATTGGACAAGTAAGTTGGACAAGCTAGTGTCAACACTTTGACTACCACGGGACGCCACGGGAGTATTTTTATTATTCAAAGCATACAATGGCGAAATAATAATAAATTGACGATGTGAGACAACGTTCTTCCCTAATGGACCATTTATCTCATTGGTGGTCACGGGTGACCACCGTGGCGCCTTGGTAACAGTCGATAGCGACATATTGTAACGAGGCTTCGTTTATTTCGACAAACCATTCGCCTTCGTTGTTTCTTTGTAAGCAAAACGTGCGGAATATATCGTTGAAACGTGTAGAAGATATTAGTAAACGGTATTTGCTCGTTCTATATATAATAGCAAGGTATGTTCACACTTGTAACTTCAATTATACGATTATAAAGCAGCATTTACGATTATTTTCTAAGCTGTGTTTATAATAATATTCGTAGATTACCCCTCAAAGATGTGCACGCAAACACAGTGCACCGTTAGATGCAAGATTTGTTCTCATTTTTTTTTATCGATGTTCTAATAAAAATGTTTAATCGTCCAATGGGGCACTTTTCATTTCAAAGTATCTTCTATTTTTCGATTATATTCCAAATTCCCCAACTGTCAATTTTCATTGAATTTTTACAATTGTAAGAAATTGAAGCGCTCCGGTCACCAATGACCGTGGCGTCACAGGAGAAACCGTGGCCGGTCAAATATGACCAACGTGGCAGTCAAAGTGTTAAGAAGGAAAATGCGTTCAAAAACTTTTTACACACGGAATATGAATCTTTTACACACGGAATAAGTCGATTGATGTTAGAAGTTGAGGCGTAGCGTTGCGCGAGCATATTTTTACGATCGTATTTTTCAAGAAAATGTTAAAGCAAATTTTGTTTCCCAAGCTTTGCGTTTAAAACACCGTTAATTCCCTAAAACTTATAGCGTAGGTTTAGAATAACAGTTTGCATCCGATACCATTGTACGGCACTCGAGGTGGAGTGGAGCCGAGTCGACGTGAAGCGATAAAAATTTCAAGAGAAAAACTTGACATTTCGCAGCGGAGTTTCGTTAACCCTGTGGCGATCGATGCGCACGCTGAAAAGGAGCGCGAGCGTAAATTCGTCGCACAATGCGCTATCATTTCAATGGGCTTTTATTTGAAACGCGGCACGGTTCTTTCGCCGAAGCGCGAATAAAGCGCACGTGCCGCAAAATTAACCTACGCGAAATGAGAAAACGGTTTTACGGCCGAAGCGTGGAAACGAAGTTATTAAATAACTCGATCCGCGCGCAGAAATAGAATTTTCCAATCAAATCAGATTCGCTCAGACCGATTTCAGGTATCGATCGTGTGATTCGTACGGAGCAGCTTCGCATTATGTGTGGAAAGAAATCTCGCGTTATGAAATAGGATGCTTTCGTGTCTCTTTGAAGGAAAACCATCGGTTCGCCATTTCATACGGTGCAGAACGAAAGTTAGGCGAAAGAGAGTAAAGCGAAAGATAACACACAGTCGCATTCATCGATTTCGTGTCATTTTTTATCACCTGCTCGTTAGTTTTTTGATCGATAATCGAGGCTCTACAACTTTGAAGGAAATTTAAGGATTCTCTTCGATCAGTGAGAAATCCGAAAGTTACTTTCTGCTGAGATTTCTTTCTTCGTGGTTGTTGAGAATTCTGAATCTTAATTGCCGAAATAAAAGTAAAGGAATATTAAGATTACACTTAGAATTCATATTAAAATAGTTTTAGATTTATTTGATAAACGGTTTCCAGGATCTTCGTCGATAGACATTTACACGCATCTCAGCACTCTCTTCGTCTCACCATCTTCCATACTACACTGACAATGGAACAGTTGCATTCATCTGTTTTTCGAGATGCTGTGCACACACATACTTCCATACACTCATATTCACATACGTGTGTCGCTACTACGCGGCCAATCTAGTCTAGCACACAAAATTTATACATATCTCGATAGTGGTAACAGAAGTCTTATGCGGTATAATATATCTTGAAAAGATGAAATAAAACCACTTGAATGTAATCGATTTATTTCTATTTGAGACATTATTTTTACTGGCCCGTCTTTTAATCGAAATAAATCACTCGATTATCGAGGATATGTGTTACGTTGCAGTTATTATTTTCATGAAATTTCCACCAGTTAAATATTCCAGAGTACTGAAAATACAGTTCTGTATTCGCGCAATATTCTGCATATTGGATAAAGCAAAGTCGTCCGTCAAAGCTTTGTCAGTCAAATTCCTCCGGTTCTTGCGAATATCCATTTTGCCACGTGTAGTCCCAGTGAAAAAGGGATATTTTTTTCTCGTGACGAACAAACCTGTCTATTTTTATTCCGTGTATTAAGCAATCTAGCTAACTATGCTCCACGTCTGTTTTATCATTTGCTCTATAAATGGAACGATTAAGTGCTCCAAGTTGTTTAATTTTCAGTATATTCGTTTCCAAAGTTGGCAATTAATTATTAGCTATGATTTAATTAAATAAATTACTTCCACTTATTGGAAATGTTATTATCTACTAAGCAATAATCGGAGTTGACAAAAGTTCAGAAAACGTATATCAAGCGAATAACTCGGATCGATAAAGTAATTTTGGACGAAGAATAGATACATTTCGTTGTATTAAAAAAAAAAACTGTTATGCAACTGGATTCTCATTTTTGGAAAATTCTATCATGCCTTTTGTTAAACACGCTGTATCCTTCGTGATTTCCGATTGTCTGCTTAACTGAGGCAAATAATTTTAACGTTACTCTAATGACAGATGTTCGTTAAACAACTTGGGTTATTTATTAAAATATTCGAAACGCTGGTGTGTCAAACTTTTTGAAATTTCTTATTGGCGTTTAACGAGCAATGCGACGAGCAACGTGCAAATGAGAAAAAACGACTGCTATTAATAAAATTCTGATACACAAAAGATGTAACTATACGATATAAGTAAAGTTTACAAGCTTTGTCCTTCGTTTTTATTAAATTTCATGCATTTAAAAAACTGCAAAAAATTGAAGTTACGCGTTTTTAAACAAAGGTGCAAGTTTGAAGGATTTTCATCCCTATAATGTTATATCTGGACATATTAAAAATACGTGGAACCTCGATGTGAAAAAGTTTCGGATATTCTTTCGAAATCCCTTTCTGATGCAGAGGGATTAAAACGTGGAAAATATTACAATTGATACGGAGCAAACAACAAAAGTTAAACAATGATTTTAACGGAACTCAGAGGTAACGCGATGACGAGATAAAAAGAGAAAATATCGTCATTTAAAATATCATAGAATTATTTCCATTTGATCCCACGTTTCTCGATTTACCAAACATTCGTTCTGCACGTTTATCGAAATTTAAAGTAGATCTTTGTTTAATTTAATCGTTGTTGCTTCCAATTAACTATTAGAAATAAACAAAGTCGTTATTTGTCAAGAGATAATAAATTCGCCAAAGTGAGATTCACGAAAATGGTTTCGATAAAAAGATATATATTTGAACATTTGTAACAGAAAAATTTACATATCGAGATATTGCGTGAAAAGATGAACATTTCGAGTAAGAAAAAGATATTTTAATTATCCACCGTCATATTTATTTCAATATCGAGCTTATAACATCACATCGTCTTTCCTCGCAAACATCGCTTTGCACACGATAAAACTTTTATTGCGCCAACTTCCATCGTCTTTTATTCGAACATAAAATATTTCGGTATCCGAACATGCGACTTTATTAAAACGCTATTTTTCCTTATGTCGCGTCTCTCTTTAACTTCACCCGTTCCACTTCGTTGTAACGTCACGCAGAAATCTTCCTGAAACAAATAAATTTCACTAGCTACCACATAATCAATCAATTTTCTCTCGTTCAAACTAAAAATACAGCTACTTTTGCTTCGAAAAAATTACATAAATTTCACGTTTCCATTCGTATTCGAAGCATTTACCATTTTCATTACCAACAAATTTTAATTCCTGGAATATCATCGACATTTCTTAGAGATATAACACAATGCACTTTATCCTATAAAGCCTTCTCAGCTCGAATAACACGAACCGTACTATGTACATGCAGTATATCCTCTCATCGTGAGCAAGCTGACTTAAGTGAGAACATCTGAAAGCCCCACTCTCCATTCGCATGAAAAGCAGCAATCTTCTTTCGACCCTCCGAACCGTCGTGTTATTTCAGATCTGATTCTACTCTACTAGTTTCTTTCTCAACAAAGGACTCGTGGGTAATCTCGTTTGCCGGCTGTTCCGATCGAATTCAATCATGCTAATCGTGACAGGGGAAACACAGCTCAGGACACAGTCTCTATCCACGAATCTGTGAAACTGTTTGATCTAACAACTTCTGAGAAAACAATTCGCACGGAACGGAGTTAACGAGAACCTATTCTTGGTTGGCAAACGTTGTTTTAGCGGTACAATCAATGCTGAATCGTAGCTGCTACCTGTACGCGTATACCGTTTCAGTTGTTAACCGCAATTTGTCGCAGTCTCGCCGTTTCTCGGAAAACGGTCACCGGGTATTGTCGTTGATTATGCGAGTATTCGGTTTATGATCGAATCGAAGCCTACGAACGATCGCGTACGATATTTTGGGAAAAGGTATTTCTTATTCTTGTACCTTTTTATTCGTATTCTTTCTTTGTAATTTTATTTAGTTGCCGGAAAAGTGTCTCTCTTTTACAGACACGTCTTTTGCAACGACGCATCTTTGTACAAATATGAAAGCTAATCCGTCGAACGTTGTGATCTTTAAAACGGTCTTGATAAAACAAAATGATAAAATAATGTAAAATGTTGCGCATCCATTATTTCCTTATAAAACGAAAGAAACCTTACTAATATTTACGTTTCTTTATATAAGATTTACTTTTGTTGTATTTAGGAGACAAACTATGCAGCGTTTGTCACATACTTCGGAGAAATCGTAGAATTTTTATTTCAATTTATTACTTTCTACGAAATGTCTCGAACTGGTTGAAAACTCGTGGAATATTCGTTTAACTTCGATTTGCTTCGAACTCTTTATCCAAATTTGTAATATTATGGAATTTTATCGGTACATTTCGCTGATTCTTTGAGAGGAAATTTATATGATAGTACGAAAAAGGCTGACATAATCGTTACTTTTGCCATGTGAAATATTTTTACGAAATTTTACGAATATTCTGTAATGCGTTTGCATGGAAATTTATAAACAGTTCGAAACACAACTGGCTAGTGCAGTTGCTACTACAAAGGGATAAAGCATTTTTATAAAATCTCGCGAAATTGTTCTGGTATTTTTTATATTATCTGTTTAAATAGAAAATCGTAGGTACGTCGACAGAGCAGCCTACAACCTACTACTTTTGTAACTTGGGGTATTTTTGAGAAATTTTATTAAATTTTACCTATCCCGTAATTCGTTTGATGAAAGATTTTTCATACCGTCGATGGAACCTGAAAATTCTAATTTCGTCAGACGAGATAGTTTCGAAAAATTCCATAGAATATTTACTGATACTGATACATTCTGCGATTCGTTCGAATAAAAAGTTTGTAATACGAACGAAGCAGCAAGTGCTAGTCTTGTCACGTAAAATAGCTTTCAAATGTTTCGTAGAATTTTATTAATTTCGGTATGTCCTGCAATTCCTTCGAATATTTATAGATATCTAAATATAACTATATATTTGGTATTTCATCTTTATATAAACAAAAAGGAAGTGAAAAGGTTGACCGTGAAACTTGCAAAAAAAAAAAGCTCAATAATCGTTTCGTTCGTATGCAGAAGCGTCCGTTTGCTGCATCAAAATGATAAACAGAGGAAAACATTTCCTGTTCTATTGACAAAAGTTCGAAGACGTGCTCCGACAACCGCCCACGCAAACAGGTCGAGAGAATCTCATTGCAACTATTCTCACGTTTCGATCGAATTCATTGTTTGACGAAACAAAACACGCGGATAGTGAACCATCCTCTGCCATTAATTCACTTTGCCTTTGCAATCGGTTCTTCGATATTAGTTTGGCTGGCAATTTTCAGCGCAGCGCAATGTGTACCTGTATCCGAATTGCCTCTAATGATCGTCCTCGACGTTCAAACTGCCAGTGTGTGACGTGTATTATAGCTAAGCTGTTCTATGTTCAATTCAGTGTAATTCGTATTTACAGTGACTGAAACAAATAGATTCGTTTAACTACGGTGAGGAAAAAAAAATACCTGGATAGGTAAATGGCGGTAAAGGCAATGAAATATTACTGTTTAGAGAAGTACCGTTCTGATTCTCTATTTTTAGTCGTTTAAATTAGACTTAAGACGTTTTCACTTGTTCGTTATTTCTTAGTATCGACCCTCGCCGATTATATCTTTCTTATAATCCGTCGTTTCCTCGTCCGTTCCAAATCAAATTGCGACGGATCGAAGAATGTATAGAGAGTTTGCCGAAGGGTCCTCGAAAGAGAAGCACATCAATTAAGAGGATTGTTTCGTTTGGTTGCAGCCGATGCTCGCTGAAACGAAACGCGGTGGCGCCAGCGGGGCCGATGAGGGAGAAGAAGATGGAGTGGAATATTACAGGCTCAGGTCGTTTTCCATAACAGCGAATGGGGTCTATAACCTCGGCGATTCGCTGAAGAGCCGACGTAGCAAGAGTATCAACAGCGTCACATCCTCTGGCACTAGCTGCAGCAGCACCAGGGAGGCCAGGTTATTGAGGTGAGAATAAATCAGTGTATAAAGCACATGTCGCGTATATCCATTATACATGGAACGTTGTTCGACTATAACAGCGACTATAACAAACGGTTAAAACGCGTGACAAAGGCTAGACACACATTAGGTATAGAATGTCGAGACTTTTGTTGAAACAAAGGAAACCTATACGTAACACTTACCACTATGTAAAGCTGTTGGAACATTGCACAGGGCTAAGGACAATGTTCCTCTCTCTTTTGTACGTCGTCACGCGATGCTATATTTAGTGGGAAAACGTTACGTGTATATTCTTCGAACACTTACTATGGGAAAATGTTGTGCCTATATTGCTTGAACACCTGTCGTGGAAAAGCGCTATGTGTATATTCTTTGAACACATATTATGGAAAAATGTTACGTGTACATTCTTCGAACACTTACTATGGGAAAATGTTATGCCTATATTTCTTGAACACCTGTCGTGGAAAAGCGCTATGTGTATATTCTTTGAACACATATTATGCAAAAATGTTACGTGTACATTCTTCGAACATTTACTATGGGAAAACGTTACGTGTATATTTTTCGAACATTCACTATGGGAAAATGTTATGTATATATTCCTTGAACACCTGTCGTGGAAAAGCGTCATGTGTATATCCTTTGAACACGTATCATGGAGAAATGTTACGTGTGTATTCTTTGAACATTTACTATGGGAAAATGTTATGTATATATATTCCTTGAACACCTGTCGTGGAAAAGCGTCATGTGTATATTCTTTGAACACATATCATGAAAAAATGTTGTGCGAATATTCTTTGAATGCTGATCAGGGAAAAACTTTATGTGTATTCTATTACGCCTAATTGCGTATTACGTAAAAATATATTTTAATTTCATTGGTTGGCTGTCACGATTATATGGGCAAAACTTAAAACCAATCTGAAAAAATACACAGATACGAAATACAAGATATAGAAGATATCTATATAGAATTTCACGTTAGTTTCAAGTTTTATCGATATAATCGCGACAGCCGACTAATGAAATTTCAAAATATTTTCGTAGAATACGCAATTATACGCAGAGTATAAATATACACGTAACATTTTTCATTAATACACGGGATATCTATCAGCATATGCCGACAAATACACGAGCTTATTTTTATAATTGTATCAAGTCTGTCAAAAGTACTTAGTCTTCCCCTGCTCTTGTCCCGTTTCAATATTATTCCTCCGCCTATCTGTCAGATTTACACGCTAGACATTTACACGTGGCATAGCACAGACCATGTTATACGTCAGATGAATTTGACTTGTAGATGAATCTTGAACTACGATTTGTACTGTACGTGGATCATCTGTCACGCATGTGTATGTATGTAGCCGCGTTTACGCTAAAAACTACCATCCCCTTGAAACTATTATATCTACTTATCGATATTACGACACGAAGTACCATTTGTCACGAATAGCAGCAACAGCAAGTAGGTCGATCTACGTGAAAACCTGCTAATACGATAACATACATCATGTCCAAAATAGCATAATATCCTGCCCTAATGTGCATACTATCTCAAGTTAAACGACACGCTATATCGCGTACTGCTTCCTCGGATCTATCTTTCCTCGAAGATGCCCTTGAATAATAGCGACCAGCGTAGGTAAAGGCATAAAAGACGCAATAAAAAATCAGGGCAGATTTCCTCTTACAGAACGTCCACGGAAATGCTGTTCTCTGTATCGTACGCGGTTCTTTGTTCAAGAAAGCTAACTCATAAATTCCAAGTCCTTGTCCCCTCCTACTATTACACACATATCGGGCTTACGATACGTCGATTGCCATTGGGGAACCATCGTTGTTATAAAACTTTCGCAAGAAAGTCGATTGATAAGTCCTGGGCATGCGCCATTTCTTAAGAAAATACGTAATCCTTAAAGCGCAGCTGACTTTCCTCTCGCTTCGATATTTTCTCTCGACCGCACAATATTTTCGATAGTTGTACGGAATACAGTACGCCTGACCGATTTCAACCAGCTTCGAATATATCGCCTAGATCGATCTTCTGAGAACAAACATTTTCCTGTACGCGTGACCACCGCGCAATCTTCCTTTCCTAGATATTCGCAAAAAAAAAAAAAAAAATTAAATTCAGTTTTCATTTACAATCCATTCTGGCATACACATGGGTAACCGGATTTTTATTACCCGAATCCAACTAGCCAGAAACCAACTAAAGTCACTCAAATTTTAACCCGTCCGCGTTGACCACCTTCGACGCTAACGCGACCCAATTTTTATTTCACGCGATCTTTTAAGCGTATCGTAAATTCCACTAGTACCAATTATTGTTATTTACACATGTATCATCGTGTATTGTTGTCAAACGTGTTTCTATCCGTAGCTGACAACGTAAACCCGTGCGTGGTTATCGTCAGATTACGTGCGACGAACGTGTATACGTATCTGATGACTCTGACTATTAGTACACGCTACGTACGCGACGAACAAACAGATAAGACACGGCGCAAACATCTCGCACATGGGTAGATTCATTGTAAATTATTTCACGTTGCTACTCACTGCTCTAGCCCAACCCATAACCCACTCATCCTCTTTCTTCTCCTTTTTTTCCTCGTTTGAACAACGTTAAGAACGGCTATCTCTTTCATCGACAAGTTACATCGACAGGTTGAGCTATATAAAAATACAAATATAAAATGTAAGATAAATTGTATCGCAGTTTTGCGATTCGACAGTCAACGAATACAAGTTGTTCGGAAGATAAATGTTAATAAGATATTTCAAGACCGTCGAAACGGGCACCACTTGCCTGTCTAATTTAGCACATTTTCTCCAAAACTTCGGTAATATCGTTACAAGCACCGAGGTAATTTCTCCTTTAATTCTACCATTTGCATACAATGAGGGCAAATCGCGCGCGTCCGAAAGTGCTACGAACAGCTTTTCATTTCGCCAGGGTCGATTCGTAAGAATGGACTAACTGAACTTTGCAGCGCCAGCGTTGCAGTCGCGAGATATTTCGGCCTCGATCCTCCACGTCTGCCACTCGTCTTCCTCTCGTCGAGCAATTAACAACCGCGTAATTACCGCCGAGCAATTACAGCCGACTCGCGGTGTCGGTGGAACGAGCGAAGGCCGAAAGATTGTCCGCGGTTACGGCTCTACTTGAACGAATTAAAGGCCCTTTCTCGCGCTCCTCTGCCTCTCGCGCTCCTCTGTCTCTCGCGTTCGTCTCGTGTAATTCCGGCGCGCTGGTGTCTGCCTGTTCGTCGAGTCCCAAAAGGTTATCCCGTGCCGCGAGACGGTCGCACGGCCGATGAAACAAGACGCAATCTCGGCGAGTGCTCTTCCGCGAGAAAAAATACCGAGAATTATGAGCAACGTCGGTCGACCACCGCTCGAACGCAACGAGGTGTAAACGGGTGTACGCGTTGCCGATGGGACAGGATGCAACGTGAGGCGATCCCTGATGAGAAACTAAGAATAAAGTACATGGAACGGAATATTTTCGTCTTCGGCTTTCGCGAAAATTGACTTTGGATAATTCGTTCGATATGTTGGGTTGGCAACTAAGTGATTGCGGATTTTCTCATTAGCTGGTACTGACAAAATCCGCAATCACTTAGTTGTCAGCCCGATATTCGACGCAGCTGCCGAGCAGGCGCGACTAAACGATTAGAAGAAGGTTGTGGTACGTGCGAGAAGCGTGGAATACGATTCTTTCGTTTAACGCTTGGTTTTCAAGAAAACACGAGCGCGCAAAATTTCCAAATTCATTCTTTTCTCGGAAACTGGGCGTCTTAGGGACAACAAATTTTGTTTTCCACGCGTAGAACAATATACTAGCAATATACTGCTAACTTATTTTCGTCCAGTTAGTCGGCAATTAGCCGCGTCCGAATACCTTTTTCTATGCCTCGGACGAAAGAATTTTGCTCGACGTTTTCTTCTTGTTTGTTCGCAAAGGATCGGCCCATAGCCGCGTGCACGTTGAACCGCGCCCTGTATATTTTCAGGCAGTTTTCAACTTTCATATTTCGCTGATACTTCAGAAACAAACAAGTTGTTAGAAAAAAAAGTGCAAACAAATTTAGTTTCGCGTTTCCCCTTCCGTGGTACGTAGCCTGCAATTTCTCTATAAAATATGTTCTTCCTGGAACGTGATATTCGAAAAATTGTTCGAACCACTCGCGTTCCGCTTACGTACGCGACACGAGTAAACTGCTTCTAATACGATTAGAAGATAGCGAATCGGCAGAACAGTGGGAAATGGCGGCGTCGTTGCAGCGGGTATTAGCTTCTAAAAAGAAATAGAAGAATGTGCAGGAAATGAGGATGGGAGAGGTATGGGGCGAGTGACAGAAAATCGAAGGAAGACACGCCGGGAATTGTGCAAGCTGACAGGAAAACCTCGTATTTGTCAGAAATAGGGCTGGCTTTTTCCCTTTGCCGCGCGAGGCGCGCTTCCTGTTGGCAATGCGTTCTCTCGAAACCGGAAAATTACGGCGAATCTGCCGTTGATGTTGGGTCGAATAAAAAAGAACGTAGACTCGACCAAATTTCGACAAATTTCCATTCAAACGCAAATGTTTCGAACGTTTAAACGATTTTGCCTCTAAAACCCGTATATCTCGTGCCTGTAAATATACGCTACGTCGCTTTAATTATTTCAAATCTCTTCTTTTCTTTTTTTTTTTTTTTTTTTGTTCCTGCGGCGTGCATCTCCGCTTGGCAAATAATTATTTTCGGGATATTCACGAAAGCGTGTGTCTAATATCGTTAATGGGTTAAAAATATTCTCGAGTTTTCAGAAATAACGAAAAACGATCGATTTACGGAATGTCGAAACCTTATCGAACGAAGATAACTCGCGAGACTGTTTCGAACGCGATTTTGTTCACCAATTTCACAAAGATCCGAAGAAAGATGTAATTTGTAACGTACATATGAAAAATCAGGAGAGAAGAGAAGAAGTGCGATGCGTTGTTGGTGTATCGCGGAGACTTAAACTGACGTCATGTTATATTCACGAAGGTCGTTTCGGTTTCATAAAAATGAAAGATAAAACGGTAGAATGATAATACCTGCGGAAATAGAACAGACTGCGATAAAGCGACCTGAGGCTACTAGCTTTTGCTTTTATACCTCGTTACCACTGCACATGTGTACGTTTATATTCGTTTACTTATGTAATTAAGCGCGTAATTCTTCGGCGAGTTCTTTCTTCTTTCCTTTAATAGCTTGGAAAATCTATTAAAATCGTCGGACGTGAGATTCTTCGTAAGAGATCGTAGCGAGTGAAAGACGATTTGTTCGAAGCGCACCGTCTGATTAAGCGTATTCTTGTTCCACTGAATTCTTTGCTCGACGTTCCTCTTCAGAATCACGTGTACCGCGATAGAATTTACCGGTGAATCGGTCGATTTAACGCAAAAAGATCGCGTCGTCGACGTGGGCTGACAACGCGTCGAATCTTCGATTTATTTTTCCATAGAACACAAGGTACACCGTGTATCATATGCTGTACGAATACTGGAAAATTCGAAAATAGAACGCAAGCGAAATCGATCGCACGAAACTATCTCGACAGTGACGGTAGAACACGATACAGTCTCTGCTTGTTTCCAAAATTTGCGCAACAAATCTTAAAATCCTTGAAGACTCGCACCAAACAAATAATAATCTGCCAACGTAACCAAAATCCGTGCTTCCTGTTCGGTGAACTTCCTTCTATTCCCCGGACGAGCATGCGACGACGCTGAACGTAAAAAGACCGACGACGAGGCAGACGAGTAAGACGATGAACTCTGTTTTTCCGATGTCGTCGATCGATACGAGTTTCACAGTCAGCCACATATTCACCGCACGCTTTCTATCTGTGATGTTTCAGCTCGGCGTCACAGCTTTCAGGCATGGAAGCAGAGGAAGACACGAGCAACGAACGAGTGGCCACTTATAAAGTCGGCATGCTGGGTGCATCCGGGGTTGGGAAAACCGCCCTCACCGCCCAGTTCACCACCAGCGACTATATTTGCGCCTATGACACTTCCCTGGGTGAGTGTACGTCGCGTGTTCCCTTGTTTTCCATAGTTGCGGAAATATCGACGTTTTTATTTGTAAAATAGACTGGGGGAAAATTTCATTTACCGCAGAAGAGGGTGTCAAAAAATGGCCACTTCTTGCACCTACGCGGTGATGCGATGGGAAAGTTGAAACGGATGAGCGCGAAGATAAAAAAGAAATGGCAGTGGTGAAACTTTATCTTCGTCTTCTTCAGGTACCGATCCATCTACGAAATGACTCTGGAAATTCAGCCGGCAAATCGGTGAAAGTTTAGCATCGAGGAAATCCCACGATGAACAGCGATCAACCGCAAGTTCATCGACTTTCCGCCGACTTTGGCTTGCAACGCGCGAACAAAATATTTTCAATTAACTGCGGAGCCGCTGCAATGGAATTTTATTTCGGTGGAAGTCGGTCGTCGATAGGTCGTATCTCGATCCGATATTTTTCGTAGTCGATGAAATCGGACGCTGATGCGATTTGCCATTCAAAGTGCCCATTCCGAACACGTCGAAGCTGTCGGCCGCAATGCAGCAAAGTCCTATCTATCTGTTTACGTATTCGAGCTAATAACATCTCTGGTTATTCCGATGTCCGTCGAGCTCCGTAGTTACTTCAAACGAAAGTGTTTTACGCTAATTCTATTTCTGCACCGAGTGCAATTCGTTCGCGACACTCGACGCATACGTATACGGATACAGGTTGAGCGAGCGTACTGTTGGCTATTGTTCTCGGCCACCAGAAACCCGACGATACTTGGGATTTGCTCGATTTTAAACTCCGATTGATTTATCAACAGAATCTCCGAAGGATTATTACGTCGATATAGACGAATACTTATTTTGTTGTTGGATGAAAATTTGAGGAAAATTAGGATTAAATGTAAGGTATCTCTCGTTTTTCTTTTTCAAGTTCAAGTATCTTTCCCATCGTATTTGGGGTAAATAGTAATGATATTTTTTCTTTCTCTTCTTAAGTGGCCTGCAAGAACGTTCGCTAGCAGATCCAGAAAATAACCATTTTGAGAAGATCCTCTTTTGGAGGTGCAAAAATACACGGAACGTATTTAGCGTGTAAAAATATACAAAATATTATCTAGAGTATGGTATTGTAACGTTTAATAAGTGAAACAAATTCCTGCTTGGGTTTCATACATTCTTTTTTTGGTTATTTAATTTTTAGTTTAGTTGATAGAAATATGAATATAAATGAACATTCGCTGTCTATAGTGGGATTAATATTTACAACGTGAAGATTATTTGAAAGAAATTACATCCTGGTTTCCTGTGAAATGAATCGAGTATTTTCCTCTGGATTGTGTCTCAAAAATATTGAGGACCCCCTTTTTTAGGACAACCAAATACCGGAAGATTGTATAGCGTGTGCGAATAGCTGTTTCAAACGAGAATAAAAGGAACGTAAATAAAAACAGTTTTTAGTTTGACTGTGCTTCCAATGGATATACATTCCGGAAAAACCTCGGCAAAAATTCCATGTAAATTAGATGCGGTTAGAAACGTTAGAAACTTCATGTAAAATCTGAGTCGACGTTTTCCAACGACGTGTATCGCTAAAGGTAAAATCATAAAATCGTAAGGAAAGGAAAGACGCGTGTTAAGGCAAAAGATTTGCGGACGAGCGTGACTCTGCGATGCTTTGATTACAAAAATGTTTGTGTTCCATTTAAAGCGATATCGAAATTGGAAACAAAGGAACGGAAAAGGAGAAAATATCGGAAAGACCTGGAATTTGCAAAATGTTTTGCGCCCTTTGTCAACAGCGACCAAATCGCTTTGTTAGGTATAACCCACTTTTCATTGCGTCGCAGCATTTGCTGACCCGGTTTGCAAAAACGTGAATGAATTCGTTATCAAGCAGGAAACGCTACTTTCACGGAACAAATGCAAAAATACTGATAATAAACGAAGGAATAATTACGCAGCTATTTCTTTGATGTCTGATATTTAGTATTTTATGTTAGTTTAATCGAAGATCGAACGGTAATTTGAAAAGAACGAAGCTCAACAATTAACGTCCTATTCGTTCTATTAAAATGCAAATGTACAAGGTCTTGTAAATGGCAAGCTTCTTCTGTTTCAGCCTCTCGTTCCCCTATTTTCTTCTCTTTTCGCATACGTGTTCTCTACGTATTATTTGTTTCCTGTTTGTATTCTAATGGGAATTTCTTTTCCGTGCAACGAATAAATAAATAAATAAATAAACGTAATCTTAATGCGATATTTTAAGCTTATTATGATTTTACTTATGACGTTTAACGTTAGACCGTGCATTTCTTGCTGCAAAATTTCAATTTCTAAACATTCTGGAATCAAATATTATTTAGATAATTTTTCGCTCTGTTGTTTGCCCTGTTTTCAGAATAAAAAATATTGTCGCGTTTTTCGCCATAAAATGAACCGTCTGATTAATACTAAAATGAAAGAAGAAGAGAAAAAAAAGGAGGAAGGTCATAATTTTCCGTGTATTTATTTTCGCTTTATGGAACAGAAAAGAATTAGCTATTTGTTTTGAAACGATTTTTTTGAAATTGCGTATTTGAGACTATTTCGTCTGTTGAAAAATAATAAAATCTTTTCCTTTTTTTCTCTCTCTCTCTCTCTCTTTTCTTTGTTTACATGCAATGAAACAAATATAGGAATATCATATTAATCGAATGTCATATTTTAATAAGGGATTTCGCTAAATTCGCGCTTTGAAGGTTTAAAGTGTCAAATGTTACGCTTAATCGAGTTTCGCAGAAAAGAATCGCGCGAGCAACTGCACAGTTTGTTACGCGATTTTAATTAACTTCGAATCCGGAAGCGTTACTTTTGTAAACGCGTCGGCTGCCCTTGAACCGTTCACCTGTGCGCGTAATTAACATGTTCAATACCGTGGAATATTTAGAGTTGCCGTTGAAAAAATGAACGAACGGCTTGACAGAAATATTTTTAATTAAAGCCAGCCCGGCGTCTGGTTATTATTGAACAAAGCGATGCAAAACCTACGGACAAAGGAAATTCCAAAATTGTAGAATCAATAACTGTGCAGATGAAAACATTTTCCGTTTTCGGTTCTTCCTGCTGTCCGTTGTTTTTATTTTTTCTATCCCCCTCATACGCAACGACCAGCTGTTAAATTACAAATTTTATTTCCGTAAAAATTATATTGCAAGATGAAGATCGCAGATAATCGTGGACAGTTCATTTTCATCGATTTAATCGGTTAGCTGTTTTTGACGAGTATAGTCGTCACGAAGAAACGACAATACTTCGACTTATGGCAAGACCTAGTAAAATATCGAAACGATCATTTCGTTACAACTTAATTCTATGTTATAACAGCCACGCGTACTCTGTGCTCGACGAGTATACTCGTCGTCGCTTACAACTTTTCAATTCGACGTTTTCAAACAGGTCGCAACTGGTTAACGTATTACGCGTATTTTTATATTTAGTTAATCATTAAATATTTCCAGATACGTTTCTACGTTGATATATTTAACCAAATATAATACCAAAAATATTATGCAGATTATGTAATACGCGTAGGTGAAACGATATGGCAATGAGTAATTTTCAACTGTCGGTTTGATTTGTTTCAGACGAGGAATACGGACAGAAAAGTGTTTCCGTGATGCTCAATGGCCAAGAAACAGAATTAGAAATCATAGATCACCCCACGGCGGAGATGTCGGTAAGCTTAATTACGTAATTACGATAGAACCCCTTTTATCCAACACGGTCCACTAATTCCACCCATTTCTTCGCTGTTTATTCATTCGTATAATCGGAATTAATTTTCATATAACATTTCAGGAAGTGAACCAAGTGGTCTCCTTCCCTCGTAAGGCAAAAACATTTATTCGTGCAAGCGTGTAAGGCACCTGAACTCGGATAACAGAAATTAACACTAGAACTACCGGTAATTAACAGGAAGCTAGTTGTACCAAAACAAGTCAAAATGACTGATCTTTAAAAAATACGTAATAATAGAATATTTGTATATTTATTGATTCATTACTTTCTTACAGAAGGAATTCCATGTCATCTAGTACATTTTTGGTATTATTAATCCATCTGCAACCATGATCGACCTAAAGGAGGGTTGACACGTTCATAAAATTGTAGAACCAGTCATTTTGAGTGCTGTGGTACTTCTACTGTTAGCATCTAGCGATCTAGCGATCGATCCGGAATTTTCCTGATAACCGATATCATCGTATCGAACGATACGCGGTATAAATTTGAAAAACGCGTGGGAGGTTGTACAAAACGAAGAAACTGGTTAATTGGGGTTCGATAAACAGATCGTAGAACCCTTTTACACTTTGACGAGTACCAGTCATTTT
This sequence comes from Bombus huntii, assembly GCF_024542735.1. Lineage (NCBI taxonomy): Eukaryota > Metazoa > Arthropoda > Insecta > Hymenoptera > Apidae > Bombus > Bombus huntii. Next base: position 15,655,242 of record NC_066243.1, read on the forward strand.
CACTGGTATTGGTATAAGTAGCCTCGACACGCAATTATTTTCAGTTTGATTACGTAAAAGAGAAAATAAAATTCATTATATTATTCTTTTAGTCATCGTTGCGAAAGTCATTAGATGATTGCGGAGGAAAAATATAACACGAAGTAGGAATTTTAAAATCAAATTGTAAAATCAGTCAATTTGACTGGTGTGGTAGTTCTAGTGTTAAGAAACAACATGTTCGATAAATCCGACGATCCGATAACGTCGGATCTCTCTGTTAAATCTCTCTCTGCTAAATCTGATAATTTCCTCGCTTCAACATATCAACATATATATAATTTCTACCCATTTTTATTTATTTAATTATACATATACAAATACTCTGTACGCTCCTTTTTCGTTGCGTCTCTATTCTCTTCCATTTCTTCTTGTTTTTGTCTTTTTCGGCCGCATTCATCACGCAACGTCCCTACGCTCGGGTTTCTGCGGCTAAAGGTTTACCTTGCTTATTAAAATTGGCGGACTTATTTCTACTCGACATGGTATTACCTTTATCTCGATGGAAACACGCGGGATTATATCGTATACCTAATTTGCTACGAGTTGTAAAAGAAACAAGAAAAGAAACACGAGGTGAAGGGTGTAGTAGTAGAATCTTGATAAAATTGAACTTTCTTCTCTCTTGAAAGAAAATTTCGTTTAATCTTTTATACGTCCCTGGATTTCCCTTTTATCTCGCTGCTGCCGACTATACGCGCGTTTCGCATGAAACAGTACTTAATTTTATAAATACTTCGGCATTATTTATGCTTGTATCTTACTATATCGCGGTACGTGTTGTCTATTTACGTCGTCACGTATCTTTAGATATCCTTTACGTCGAGTCTTCGTAATTTTAAACATACACAAAGGGAAAATACGAAAGCGTAAAGTTATCATCTCCTCTTCACTTGAATAACATCTGATATTTATCCATTTGCAAGTGATAATCCGCTTGTCTCTCCTTATGGGAGTAGCAACCAGTAAGACGCAAGAATATCCTAACGACTAACGAAACTTCCTTCTTTTGTTTGTTCCAGGTGGAAACGTTCTGCTCGACGTACAATCCGGACGTTTTCGTGGTGGTTTACTCAGTGGTGGACAGGCGTAGCTTGAAAATGGCCGAAGATACGTTGATGTATCTATGGAAGAGCGATTATATGGCTAGTCGTGGCGTGATTCTCGTCGGCAACAAAGTCGATCTCGAGAGGAAACGGGAGGTTCCATCCGTTGGTGCGTACGAGCAATAAGAAACGAACTTTGTAACCAACTATGGGGGTGGACTTGGTTATTTACTCGTTGGACGTGCAATACTGGCTTACACTGTCTGTTTGACTTTCTTTGCTATACTCTCCAAGCTTTCCTTGGCGTTTATTTGCCATATTTTTCCGCGATCATACTTACACAAAATTTGCAACTTTCTCTTTTTCTTTATTTTGGTTATCTGCCTTTGGAACGTACCCTGCTTGCAAGTTCGGTAAATTCTTCTGGCTATAAATTATCACGTCGGTGACTTTCCCCAGGTTGTCGTCTTACAGCATCTCGTGACATTCCTACGGCAGGATGTTCCTTCCTCCTTCAGCCCTCGTTTAATCCGCCCTTTGTACGTCCACGGGGTTGGTTTCTCAGGACATTGCGCAATCCCTTTCTTATGTCTCGTTGCGTCTCTTAATTTTCTCTTGTACAGTTGGTATTTCTACATCTTTCCGTTCGATCTTCGTTGCTGATGTCACCACGAGCCATTGACAACTCTTCCTCCGAGTGCCGTTTATTGTGGCGATTCGAATCTAGCGACGTGGTGCTGGCTCTTTGCCGCTGTTTCCCCATAGAACTATCCCATAAGTTCATATGAGTTTGATCATTGTCTTGTGCATTGCCAATTTGTTTTCTATGTCTTCCACGTCTGTCTTTTTTTTCATCTTCGTGTCTTCAATTATCTTTTACACCTGATCTGTCCACGTGAGTTTCGAGATCAGGTGCAGTTCTAGGTAGTTAACTTTGGTTTAGTGGAGACGATCATGTGATTTTGCGGGATATTCGATTGGCAATTTGGAGCTCGATTAAGCGCGTGTAACATTATAGTTGGATTATAGTTGGCTACGTGAGTTTCGATTAGATCTCTTGCTTCGTTTGATTATTTATGATAAAAATATAAACAACGAAACTATTCGGTTGTAGCAAAAGTTTCTTTCGTTTCATAAGGAAATAATACCACTTTATGGAATTGTGTACGATCCATTTTCTTCTGAAAGAAACTTTCCAGGCAACTTAATATATATTAAATTCTACATTCTACACGCCTAGAGTACAGCGAACGCAAAATAAAACCGCGTTTTGCATTTTAATTAACAATCGCCACACGTAATCGCAACAAGTACGTGTTTCGGGATTTCTTGTTTCGAGTTTGAGTACCAAAATTTTCCGCAGACCGTTGCAACGAGTTTCCTCGGACCACTAAAACGTTTTACACATTTGTTGAAACGAAAGCGCAATCGAGACGTAAAGATACGAAGATCGTAGGAAAGTTAAGTACTACATAAAAGAAGAAGTAACTTTTCTCTCGGTACAAAGATATAGCCCGGTGCAATCGCTAGAATTGCTCTCCTGGACCAGTTCGCTGAATTTCCTTCTAACGTAAGAGCTTCTGAAACCGGAAAAGGTCAACAATAAATAAACTTGTTACTTGCGTTGATTAACATCGATGTTTATATTAATGAAAGCTGTTGCCGTGCTTATCGGTTTCCCGCTAACTATACACGGTCGTTCTGACGAAAGCTGATAGTTGCCACTTGGCGTGATGATAATTGCTAGTCGCGTAATTACGCTTTCGTGCTCGTACGTATTAGACGAGATTCAGTGAAACCTAAATACCGCTAATTTGAATCAAGATTAGGCTTTCTTTTTCGTGCATTAGGTACCATTAAGGAAAATTAATAATCCTAACAACTACGCAACGTAGTAATTCATTCTTTTGTTCCTTCTTTCATTTTGCATGTATTTATAGTACTTGAAGTAAACAAGTAATTTTCAATGACACGATCGTGAAGCTGCACGTGAAGTGGCGGGTATACGACGTGATCTATATTTATAATATTAAGGTATAAAGTATAAAGTATCAGTGAATAAACAGATCGTTGTACGAACTTATGCTAGCTTCTTTTCTTCTTCTTTATTCTTGTTCTTTCTTTTCTAATCCGAGTATTTTAGCTTTATTCGTTATTTGCTGTTGCCTTCTTTCGGTGTATTTATCAGATTGTTGTTTCAGAAATTGGATGGAACAGAAAAATATAACAAAATAAAACAGATTTTTCTATGGCAGATTTTCTATGGACACGTAGATTAACACTTTACCGACCGATAGGCGATTAATCGGTTTTCTGTCGCCGACGCTTACCGACCGATATCTTACCAATCAGTTTTTTGTCGCCGATAATCTTTCTCATTATTTGAGCAGTAATTTGTTATTTAGTACTAAGGTACCTTGCTCAGTTGCGTCAATTGCGTTGCTTTGTAAGCTCCCACAGTTTAATACCAATTTGAAGAACTTATCGTTCGCGATGAACGAAAAGAATGGTATTGGAGAGTGTAAACCGAAACAGAGCCAGTGCCAGGGAGAATCTGCACCCGAGCTACCGATCGGACGTGCGTATGTTGTTGAACCACTAGGGGTCGGTAAAGTGTTAACAGCTTCGAAATGTTTAAACGTTTTGATATATCTATACAGATTGTATACTTAAGGATTGATTCTGTTGTAATAGTAAATTATTTAATTACAGCAAATTAAGAAATCCGAGAACGAATTTATTATTCGTTCTTTTATCCGCTGTTTCTTGCTTCAACCGTCGGATCAATCTCAATAATTACGATTATTCAACGCAATAACCGATGCGCTGTTTACCATTTAAATAGCGATAAATAAAATTCCATTGCAACGATTCCGATGCAACGTAAATAGTTGACTCGAAGAAGATATTGAAATAATTGATAAAAATAAGAGAAAAAAGTCTTGTGTAATCAAACTGTTATTGTCGCGTTTACTGTCTCAACTTCAGCCTCTCAATTCGTAATCTCTGTGCCAACAGTTGGCCGACGTTTGGCGAACAACTGCGGCTGCAAGTTCATCGAAACCTCGTCAGGACTTGCCCATCACGTGGACGAGCTGCTGGTCGGCATCCTAGCGCAGATTAAGCTGAATCCACAACGGGACCGCGACCAGGCAACCAGACGAAGAAGAAGCAAGCATCGTAGAAGAATCTTGAAACACCTGTTGGGCTTCAAAAGGAAAACGAAAAGCTGCGAGGACCTGTTCGTCCTCTAACGTTTGCCCGGCTCGAAGTAACGATTAAGAATACGTGAAAATTAGGTTTGTCGATCGTCTGATTCTTCTTTTCTGTGTACGTGAGAATCGATATATAGGATGTATAAAAAAAAATGCTGAGATTAGACCTAAGGAACATGTAGTAGTCGTTAAAATAAAGAATAAGAAAAGCATCTTATAAATAGGGCGCGGATATTTATGCGAGCATATTTTTATGAATACAATAAGATAAAAGTGTTATCTAGATAGACAGTTAATTTTATTTACTAAACGTTACCATGTATTTATTTGTGCGTCTTTGCTTATTACGTGGGATTTTGCGTATTTTGCCGCTAGCTTTCGATATTTTCAATTCCACGTAAACGCATAACAATCCGCAACGTACTTGTAAATATAGATACGAAAATCATTATTTTTCGAGACACACCACCTTTTTCAACTGCAAATTATCCTTATTCGTTTATATGCGTTTCTTTCGTGCATCACGCTTTTGTATATCATTGGACGATGTTAATAAGTTTTTGTGTAACGTCAAGGGAATGAAAATACGTAAAAATTTGGCGACTAATTTCTGGCCCCTTAACAAAAGCCTCTCGCACGACTCTGAAGAAATGAAACTCGAGAATAGAATCTCTCACACTCTCGATATTTTATTCATCTTTGCATACTAAATGTATTCTGTGCATTTTCGCGTTCTTCAATTTTCCATGAATACATAATAATAATAATTTTCCATCCATCCATAATGATAATAATTTTCGTACCAATATTTCTTAATATCTTCTTTATTACTGTAACAACAATAACAAAAACGATAATAATAACGATAACAATATTAATCTCCTATCGCGACCTTATCTCAGTATTTTCTACTCCTATATGCTAATTATTCTTAATTTTATTCGTCGAAACAGAAGGCTCTTGCTTCTGACATTGCTTGTACAAAATATTCTAAGTTGATTTTTGTCTAATTTCTTGTATATTGATTTCACTTGCTCTTCCTCGGTTATTAACAATACTTGAGAATGATATTCCGTTTGTAATATGCAATCTACAGGCTGAGTACCGTGCACATTTGTACAATATATGCTCTTTGGTTTCTAGTTTGTAGTTATTGCACATCGCAGCATTTTCCTAATCCACTGCTGAAATATATCGCCTCTACAGCTTAAGATAATTTCAGCCCATCCGGACGGTGTAAGCCGCGCCACGTCTCCTCTTATCGTCGTTTTTATTTTACCGAGTACTATATGTTCCAACTTCTGGATAATTTGACACCAACTCCTTTCGACACCCTACGTAGCAGAAAGAAGCTGAAATCCAAGCGAAAACCGAATACGAAATTAACGTAAGCCGTAAGCGTGTAAAACGTTGGAAAAATACCAGGAGTCTGAGAAATATCGTTTATCGAGAAGAGAAAGCAGATTGCGAAGAAGTATTTTTCTTGGAACCACGTGCAACGGTTTTTCAGATCTTTTTTAATGGGATTCAGTTTGTAGCATTCCGAACGGGCTTGAATAAATCGAAATCGATTTGAATGAAATTGAACTGGCAGAGAGAACATCCCCGAGGAAACACAGATCTGGGAATGAGAACGATGAAAAAAGTATAACGTATACTTTGTATACTATGCGCGTGATATTTTCAATTTCGTACGCGTTTGATTTCAAAGGGAGAGAGAAAGGGGAGGACACGGAGTTTCGCGCACGAAACGACCAAAGTATGAATTTATCAGGGATGTTCCCGGCGAGATTCTCTGCAAAGTTTCCACGTGTTGCCAATACCACGGCTTGTGCCTCGTGCGAAACGTTAATGTAAAAATACGATTTGAAATGATACGGCTTCGACATTTTATTTAAAATTGTACATTCCTCGATATTTCTTTCGTTCGTCTAACTTTGTATGTAAATTCTTATGTAAACAAAAATTGAGAAATTGGTTAATCAAATAATGTACATTCTTATGTAAACAAAAATTAAAAAATTGGTTAATCAGATAGTATACATTCTTATGTAAACAAAAATTGAGAAATCGGTTAATCAGATAGTTTAGATTCTTATGTAAACAAAAATTGAGAAATTGGTTGATCAGGTAGTGTAAATTCTTATGTAAACAAAAATTGAGAAATTGGATAATCAGGTAGTGTAAATTCTTATGTAAACAAAAATTGAGAAATTGGTTAATCAGGTAATGTAAATTGTTATGTAAACAAAAATTGAGAACTTGGTTGATCAGGTAGTGTAAATTCTTATGTAAACAAAAATTGAGAAATTGGTTAATCAGATAGTTTAGATTCTTATGTAAACAAAAATTGAGAAATTGGTTGATCAGGTAGTGTAAATTCTTATGTAAACAAAAATTGAGAAATTGGATAATCAGGTAGTGTAAATTCTTATGTAAACAAAAATTGAGAAATTGGTTAATCAGGTAATGTAAATTGTTATGTAAACAAAAATTGAGAACTTGGTTGATCAGGTAGTGTAAATTCTTATGTAAACAAAAATTGAGAAATTGGATAATCAGATAGTGTAAATTCTTATGTAAACAAAAATTGAGAAATTGGTTAATCAGGTAGTGTAAATTCTTATGTAAACAAAAATTGAGAAATTGGATAATCAGGTAATGTAAATTGTTATGTAAACAAAAATTGAGAACTTGGTTGATCAGGTAGTGTAAATTCTTATGTGAACAAAAATTGAGAAATTGGTTACTCAGATAATGTAAGAATTTACATAAAGTTAGACGAACGTACAGTTTTTAATTAAATTTTGAAACCAGTCGTGTGACCGGGTCTGGTAAAGTCAGTGTCGAGGATTAGAATATAAAAGCTTTGAAGGGGAGAACGACCATTTGTCGTATCATATCAGCGGTATACTTTGTCCTTCGTGCGAATTAGTTCGCTTCGCGACGTTACGGGAGAAGAACGTGATAAGTAGACTACTGCGGAGTTTTATGCGAATTCGCATCTTAATGGATGCTACTAAAAAAGAAATGGGAATCAGACAGAAATATGCTGTATCCGTTGATCGTGTTTGCGAAGAGTATCGTACATTCGATATTTTCTATATACTTGCGTATTGTCCGCACGTTATTCTTTTCTTACAATCAATTTACATTTACATTTCTTACAATCGCAGGAAAATTCGCACTCAACGATAAGTCAGGTTTTCCGTTTCTATTAAAATTCCCTTGTCGATTTGTTTTTGCAGCTGAACAAAATAAACGAAGCTACGTGTTCCAAAGCAGAGCACAGATCCATCGATCGCTAGAATCTCACAGAAAATCAGTTTCTTTCGTTTGTATCGAAATGTTAGAATATCAACATATTAAATTGTATCAAAACGTTCGTTTGCAATCGTAAAATGCCATTAGACTTCTTAAAAAGAATCGATCAAAGTGTTTACAGTCTTATCGTATCTTCCCTGTAATCTTCAATTGTTTACAAAATTTTCTGTCTCGTGGTTTACCTCGTTCTTATGTGTAACGTTCATTGTATAAACTACATAAACGTGAAATTCCCTTCTTCCAGTTGGAAACAATTTGATGGAAGAAGAAATGGGAAACAAAAGTCGTAGAAAAAAGAATTAACGCTTATAATGATTAATAACAATTGAATAAACTTATTCAAAAACAAATCGTAAATCCTAACAATCTTTGCAAAGCCTAATTATTTATTCGTTGGAATAGTCCTTACAATTTCTTCGTTACAGTTACAAATATTACCCAACAATAATTATACCATTTTATTTACATACATTTTCAATTTATTCCTAAATGTGAGAGAACCGAATATTATAAATTCTTCGACGTTCTAGCGCTTCTTCTTTCCGCATATTTGTCCATAAATACCATAAATAAGATTTCTCTAACGATCCCTGAAATTATAAAGCGACGAAAGCTAGACGGACTTATTACACGATCCACTACGTATAAGCGTAAAAATCGAAACGAATAACATTTACGAGACCGAAAGCAACGACTGATAAATTGTTGTTCTTGCGAATTGTTACTCTACATAACGACAACGTGCTTCGAATAATTTTAAGAAGAAACGAAAGAAAAGCAGAGGGAACGAAATGTGTTTTAAAATGTATTTTAGACGAGGCGAGGAAAACGTATATTCGTGAATTTGTCTGTAATCGATGGACGATTATCCCTGACCAACGTTACATCGGCTTTTCTCATCGTAATTGCGTTTTTTCTTTTTTTTTTTTTTTCTTTCTTTCGCTAACTTTTAAGCTTCCGCTGTGAAATAAATAGGATGTTCGAGCGTTGTTATCGCTGTGGTATTCAATTTCCAGGATTCGTTGTAAGCTAAGCTTCGATTTCAACGATTGGAAGATTTCCTATCCTGTAAATTGATTTGAGATAAGCGTGATTGTATTTTAAGCTTCGACCCATGGGACCCGATATGGACATACGAATAAAGTCGTTGCGTACGATAATCTTGTCGCCCATTTAAAATAAGGTTTAAAGTAAGCTTTCTTTTCTCGTGTTTAAATATTTGACATTTGTTCGTATCTTCGTTTCATTCCAAAATTGTCTGAAAATCTCTGTCAATGTTTGTAGTATTTTATTTTAATCTGCAGCCTCTTTATATTGTTTACAGGCTGTTTCAATGTTACTTTTAACGTTGTAAAACGCGTAACTTGGGCAAGAATCAAATTCGAAAAATTAAACAGAAAGCGATTCGATGTGATCGAATTTTAAATTACGTTAATGAGCGAACTATAGATGAATACATCGATCAACGTACTAATACGGATTAAAATACAGATGATTTTTAAAAATTTCAAAGAATCTATACCCATTAAGCGTTTCGTGCGACACTTGCATTATTTTATTTGTTATGTTCATATCACGTTATGCGAAGATTCTCAATGTACATCGAAGTTTAAAATAAATATTATATATCATACAAATTCGAAACGATTCTTCTACAAATTTTTACACTTTTTTTTTAACTTCGAACGTTGCTCGGAATTGATAGACAAGATATCAAATAAATTTTCCAAAACTGTTCCCACTGACACCTGCTAAATTAACATCCTCCACTTATCTTCATGTACGCTAAAAAAGCGAAAATTTAACGAAATATGCTTAAAAACAAAAGCAAATGTCGACCAATCTTCGATCGATATCAATGTTACCTACCAAACAATTGTATTACCTTCGAATACGTTCCACAGCTTACTCGTGTTCAATTCAATTTTCAATTCGATACTTTGTCGTTTTCCTTCGCGTGGTAACACGTGAGACCTCGTCGCCGTCAACAGTACGAAACTACAAAATATGAAGCAATATACAAAATACAATCTTATAAATAATTGGTTAATTTACTTGATTGTTATTAAACTACGAAGAAATTAAGTTATCGCGTAGTGTGTTCTATTCGTAGCTCGTTAACATCGCCAACACGTTTGTAACATTTCCTCGGAGCTTGTACGAGGCATAAAATGTTACTATAGAATACAATGTGTCCCAGTTTTGTTCTCGCGAAACTTTATCGGCACAGCTAGGGACAGATTACGTCGGTCCACATTATAATTACATTTTAAAATATTGTCCGCTATTTAAGAACGCAGCACTCGCGTCTACGACAGCAAATCGAATCTATCGCGTTACTAAATTTCTTGTTCACTTTCCCCGATAGTGGCAAATACGTCGGAAATCCTTCGCGATAACTCCTAACGCCATCTTAATTCCTCTTTAACGACCATCTCTCTTCGCGGTTACAGCGACGAGTGAAAGTCCATTGGTGCGATATCCGATGATCTCTGGAGCAAAAAGAATCGATCCTCCTCCAGCTCTATCTATTGTCGAGACTAATGATCGTTTAAACATTGCCAGCATTGATTGGCCGAATCAACGACCTCTACAAGTAGATATCAGAAACAGATAGCGGGAATGCTTTATTAATTACGCTGTGCCGACGAAACACCAGCCCCTTATCTCCTGGTATTTTCTTTCCGATAACTTTTTAATAAAGCGTTCTACATATTTCTTTGCTTATCCATTTTGCTTGTAGAATATGCTGGTAAAGTTTCGCGGAAAGAAATCCTTCGGGACACGCCGTACCAATTATATACGCAAATTTAAGTATACGCTGTTTTAAACGAAAGCGAGAATTAAAGAGTTGAAGAATCTAATTGTAATGTAAAACCGGAAGTACAGCGAAACCCAAAAGGCTGGGTCTATGTAAATGAAAAATAATAAACTACATGCTGTCCAAAGGGATGGTCGTGCGTTTGAAATTTTAATCTTCAAAGACAAACAGACGGCACCAGTGTCAGATTCTGTGTATTTTTGCATCTGAAAATCTTTCGTAAACCCGTAGAAGCACGCGTGGAATTTTTTGATGAATTTGAAGATACAAAATTGCACAAAACGCGCGTTAGGAAACGTATACGATATCCAAGGTATAACTGGCAACGCAACTTTCAAAATCTAGGTCCTATGTTCTTAATTATGTCGATTCTCAATTACGAATAAAATTTCATTGGATATACCGGATTCGATACGGATTTATGAGCGTACATCGGTCCTATCACTGACAAGGAGATGGCAGGAACTGCGAAATCTCGAACGAGTTGGCTGTGTTCGATGCTTTAGGTTTACGTGAAACAGCCGCGAAAGGATTCCCGTGATCCCATTGTTCCCGAGAAATTGACGTGTCTTTTCTATATCCTACTTTACCGATTCTCTTAACATCGATATCGTGTTTCCATTTAACGTTAAACGTTCGCCACTTTCTATTTTGAGAAATTGAAAATTTTTGTTATTTCCGCCCATTACAGCGCTGCTACGTCTCCTTACGATTTTGCGGAAATCGCAAAGATATATATTTTAAAACATCGATATCCTTCCTTAAGTTTAACGTTAAATACTGCTCGTTTTTTATTTCGATACAACACGTACAGGCATCTCGTTCCAGATTTCTTATCACTTTTTACCATCTGCCGGTAAGATCAGCCGGTTACAGAAATCGGCGCTCTAGATAAAGCGCTTTATATCAGCTCACTTGGATAGCACGGCAGTGGAGAAGGTGAAACGCAAGGTCTCGATGGCAGTGGAGCACACATTGGTGGTGGAAAACAAGCAGGACTGGGAACTATAGGTATCCGGCAACAAGGAGGTGATGGCGAACAAGAGGGTGGTGATGGCGCGCAACAAGAAGCTGATATAGGGCAAGGTCGTGGTTGTGGACAACAGGGGATTGGTGGACAACGAGGAGGCGGACAGCAGGGTCTCTGAGGAGGAATAACGGGACACAACTCCTCGATTCTCGGTGGTAATACAGCGGAACACGTGGGTGGAGGTGGTACACTAGGACACTTGCTGCAAGAGGCATTTATGAAAAGTTTGAGGAAAATGTAATCTCTGTTCTTCGGGTAGTTTTCTTTTTACAAAAATTCAATCTTCTACGTTTTCTACGTTCTTTCCTATGTTGTGTTCGTGTAAACTTATTTGTTATTTAGTTTATTCTTCTATTTAGGTTAGGTTTTAGAAACTTGCTCGTACTTTCTAAATTCTTTCTGCATTATTTTAAGATACTTGCTGTAAGAGGCGTTCTTAAAAAGACAGAGGAAAACGTAATCTCAGTTCTTTAGATATTCTTCCACAGAAATTCAATTTTCTAAATCTTCTGTATTCTTCCTGTGTCGTTTGTGCAGACTTGTTTGTTATTTAGTTTATTCTTCTATCGTTAGGTTTTAGAAACTCGTTCGTGTAAAGCTACTGTGAGTTATTATGATGTACGTGAAATAAATTAAATTTTGCGTATGAATAATGAATATAGAATAATTAAAAGAAAAAGAAATAAAAATATTCCATCAAGATTCCTGCATGAAATCAAACCACGTTCGTATAAAACATATTGCTGCATACATAAATAAAAATAATTCAGGAAAATAATGATTTATATATGTTTAAACTAGGCAATTTCACATAGTTCTGCTTTTAGTAGTAGAAATATTATTTTCTTTATCACTGCATAAAATTTAAGTCTTTTATCCAGAAGGTAATAACGAGAGTAAACGTACCAACACTCGATAGCGCAAAGCAAATATTTCATTTCCTCCAAATCGTTCCATGTTCCCTGGCTTACACTGATGCTACGACAACTCATTTTGAATTTAATATTACAGAAGTTCTGCTGTGTCTTAATATTGACGACATTCGTGAAAATCTTCTTAAAATTTAACAAATTATTTTTTTATGCCATGTGGGTTATATCGTCTTAAACATAATACAAAATGAACAATTTTCGAATCGTAATCAAAAAGTTACCAACAAATATCATTTGTTTTAAATTTCTATGAAAGATACTTGACGAAATAAATATTTGTGAAATTATCTGTATTTCAATATTTTGCGATCTATATTGAAATTTTTTGCAGAAGAATAACATATAATAATATGATGGGATAATTTATGAAAAGCAAAAATCTGAAATGAAATTTTATACTCAAAATATAATTTTTACACAGGAAAAATTTCAATTTTCTGTTCTTTATTACGATAAATTATTCTAATAATTTTTATTACACAAGTTTATAAACAAAATGTTCTTTTACTTTTTTATACGTACGTCTTTTTTAATTTAAGATCATCTAATACGCAATGGTATCACAATCGTAACCATAAACGCATCTATTAAATAAGTAATATCTTAATTGTTATCCTAATTAATTAACTATAATTACAAATATTTATATTATCTAAACGTGTTCATATTTTTAATTTCTCGAAATAAGCTTTATTTATTAACATCACTAGGTATAATCAAACTTCAGTATGACCAAGTCAAACCTTCTATTATCCCACATATCATTTTTTTCCTGTCAAACTTTATGACAAAAAACGATTTTACGATCGAATAAATAAAAATTAATTACCATCATACGATGCCTCCACCGAAGAAGAACAGTGCTTATCAACGGTTAATGATACGAATATCTTGCCTCCTTCCAGCAAAACTTCGTCCTGTTTTTTTACATCCTGCAGGTTGGAAAAATTTTTCACGAAGACAATCCATAAAAACTTTTAATTTGTTGTTAATATTTTTATTAATATAGGACCGACTACTGTATTCTTTTGGGCACCTACGTTTAAATGGGGTTTGGTGTTAGCAGGATTGGGTGACATGAAGCGACCTCCAAACACGATTTCTCTTACGCAAACTGCAAGTCTGATGATTACTGGTGCCATATGGTCCAGGTATTATTTAAACGATGCTATTTTTCTCGTAAAAATGTATACAACAAACATATCGTTTTAAGCGAAAGAAGTAAGATTTACAAATTATTTATCCATCAGGTATTCACTGATCATCACACCAAAGAACTATAATTTGTTCAGTGTAAACGCGTTTACGTGTTTAACGGGAATGTATAATTTTATACGAGCTCTGCTTTACAAAATAGAACAAGAGAAGGCTGAGGAAAAGGATTCAGAATAGTGTTCCGAAAAGGATGTGTATATAGCATATCATAAATTCAATATCATTATTTTATATATTGAAATTAGACATTATTTCACAGTAACGCTAACTATTCGAATATCATCATAAGGTTTATCAGTTTTCGGATTTGTTTTTACTTGACTAATATTTTGTACAACTTCCATTCCTTTCACCACTCTACCGAATACGCTGTGTTTATTATCCAACCAAGGCTGAAACAAATATAACATTAATATTAATTAATATGTTAACGTGTTACCATTAATATGTGTATTAAAATGTGAATGATTTCAATTTAATTTTTAATCAATTTCTAATCGATTACAAGAAGATAGTAGTAGATTTTTCACATGCGTTGCATTGATAAATTATATAAATTATCTACTATTCATCCTACTTTCACATATTCTCACATAAAAAAAAAAGAATTACGCAAACTCGTCCCAACTTACAGTTGGTGTCAAAGTAATGAAAAATTGGCTGCCGTTTGTGTTCGGCCCAGCATTAGCCATACTTAAAGTGTACGGTCTGTCATGTTTTAAATGTGGTCTAAATTCGTCTTCAAACTCTCCTCCCCATATACTTTCTCCGCCAGTACCAGTTCCAGTAGGATCACCAGTTTGAATCATAAATCCCTTAATTACTCTATGGAATATATGTCCATTGTAATAACCATTTTTCGAATGAACACAGAAATTTTCCACTGTTCTCGGAACATCTTTTCCAAAAAGATTCAAGTGAATATCTCCAAGAGCTGTATGGATAATTGCTGTATCATAGATCTTTTGTACGTTGGTAGCTTCTGTAGAGGAAATAATATCTTCTTTCGATGGTCTTTCATTGAAGACATCTCTATCACATTCTTGACTTTTGGTATCCTCTGGTTCTCTCCTTGTAAACATATAAAATCTATTTTTTTTATAAGCTGTACAAAAGAGTGTTGGATCAGGACGATTCATTTCCAATGTTGGATTTTCTGCAGCCTCCATTTCTACAGTCACAGCAGCTGTAGTCTTCCTGGCTTTCCCCTATACATTTTTAAAATATTAGTTGTTATCAGCTAAAGTTTGTAAAGATACAAGCATCTTTCGAAACGTGTAAATTTTATACACACCTGAAATAAAGCTAATTGCATAGGACGAATATTTTCAGGTTTCCCCATAATCCTAATACATCGATTTGTGTACAAATTTACAACTTTTACACCTAACATTGTGCTATATAAAATTATATAACCTGACTCATCAAAAACAATATTTCCTAAGTTCGTTTCTGTTTTATCCAGTTCTCTTTCTACCGCCATTCTAAAGACGTTATCAATATATTGATTAGAAAATAGATTCAGTTTTATGCTAAAATTTTATTAAGGAATAACGTTACCTTCGTCCAAATTCCATATTTGGTAATTGTTGTGTCATTTGTTGTAATTCAGAAAACCTTTGTAACGTTTCATCAAATATTCTATACAATTTCCCAGTACGAAAATTGAAGACCCTAACTTTTCTATCTCCACTGAGAGAAGCAAATTTTTTACCATCTGGTGATACTGCTAGCCCACATGGATAAGTTTTATTTTTTGCAAAATCAAACAAATCTGTATCCAACTTGGTTTTAAACTTAACGCACTTGGGATACCTGTACTCCATTTTAGGTCCTGTCCAATATTCTACAATACCGGCTTTGTCTGCAGAGATGCACGTTTCAAATGCAGAATTGTACTATGAATGATAACAGTTTATATAAAAATTACTTAAATATGTTAACTTAAATAAGATCACAGAATATGATTATGCTAATTTCCCTTACTTTCATTACAACCACAGGTTCAATATGTAATTTCTTAAAAACATGTAATGGCGTATTGGTCCCTTGTCCATCATAAATATAAATTTTATTTGATTCCTGAGCAGAAACTGCTACAGCAGATATTGCATCACCAGGAGAATATATCCATTCACAGCAAAGTGGAACAAAATGCAGCTTTATCATATTAATCATGTCTGAAATAAAACAATAATATTAGATAATTAAGCCATATTAGTTTAATACAACACAATAAATTATTGAACGTATCTGATAAGATCTACTTACCAAAATTTATAACATCAAATATCTTTATTGTTTTATCTAAGCTTACAGTGCATGCGTGAATACCATTACAGCTAGCAGCCATAGACTGTATAGCCATCATATGCGCGCGAAAATGCTTTACGAATTCTACTAACTCCTCTTGTTTTTTCCAAAATTTAACATGTCCATCGAAACTACCCGTTATCACAAAATTTGATCTGTACAAATACAAAACACAAACTTATATTACAAACATTATATTATTATTTAAGAGATAACATTATATATAATAATAAATACTAACTTTGTTACCACAATATGAGTGATTACATCTCTGTGCATATAAGATTTTTCGTAACATTCGCAACATGGTAAATTATCTATGTATACTTGTTCATATTCAAGAACTGAAAATTAACATTGAATTTAATTAAATAAAAAACATTAAAAATTATATATATACAAAATATTGTATTTTTCAAAATTATAAATTACATTTATTGATAATGAAAAACATGTAATTAACATTACAAACTTATCAAAAGTAAAAAATTTTAATACTAAAATCAATTAATTATTTATATAGTTATGTCATATTTATCTTATATAAATAAATTTTAACACTTCTCAATTATATTTAAGAATCATATTGAAATTTTATACAATATAAAAAATAAAACATATAAATAACACTTATTCATTTTTTATAAAATATCACAAATACTAAACATAGAATAGGTTATATATGTATACCTTTCTGTTTCTTTCGAGATACAGCTTCTGAAGGTAATGGTCCAACCCAATCTTCCTCATTATCGCTTCCACTATGTTCTCTTTTATTATTAGACATTATTATAAAAAAGTAAAACGAAAAACTTACTATAATAAACAATAAACTACGCTTCAAATTGACGTTTATTACTACGCTTTCGACACTGCGTGTCACTAGTGTCATGCGATATCAATTCTATTAAAACATCTATTATTATTGACATAATATATTTTTTATGATACAAACTTTTCTTATATTAAAAAAGAAATGTAAGGTTTATAAATAATTTACTATAACCAAATTATGTAATTTTATTTTTATGTACTTTAAAAAAAGGTATAATTTTTTATGTATGTAATATTATATCATAAATAATCATATGACATTAAGATTTTTGTTTCTTTGTGTCTTTACCACAATGATTAATATTATTTCTAAGTTACAATATAAATTAAAGGTATAAAATCGTAAACGGCGATAGCATTCTTAAATTTGACCCAAATTTCCATATATAGCTTTATAATTATATATTTCTATAAAATTATTGCCTATTTTAGTGTAATATATATTGTTAAATTTAAGTTTTACAGCTACGTAACTGATTATGTATGGTAAATTAAATTCTGTGATAATAATCAAATTACTAATAAGTAATAAGTACATAAATGATTGATAAGTAATTTGCGTCGTAGAGTATTCCATATATTTATATTATTATTTTTTATTAACATTTTGTGACTAAATATATTTTGTATTACACCTTGACAATATAATGAAATGTATAATAATGATATAAGTACGCACAAATTTGAAATATAATAAAACATATTTTGGATTCAGTTGGATCTGAAAAAAGTCTATTGAATTGAAATTTTAGGAGTATATATATATATATATATATATATATATATATATTCAATATATAATATAAAAAAATGTAATGCATTGTTTTCATATATATTTAAATATAATAATATGCATGATATTACTTTTTCTTACAATTAAATATGTTATTCACAATTAATTAATAAATTTTTATGTATTCTAAAACCTATCGAAATGTGAAGAAGCAGATATATGTATATTTAACCTACTCCACTAATAAAATTTCAGTATAAGAAGGACGAAGCCGCGTAACGTTATTGTATAATATATACGGCTTATTTCTTCGTAATTAACTTGTAAAACAATTAATATCGAAATTTGTTATTGTTATTTATT
Source organism: Bombus huntii (assembly GCF_024542735.1). Taxonomy (NCBI): domain Eukaryota; kingdom Metazoa; phylum Arthropoda; class Insecta; order Hymenoptera; family Apidae; genus Bombus; species Bombus huntii. The sequence continues at coordinate 15,673,107 of NC_066243.1, forward strand.
CGAGAAGCATTAAAAATTGTTGTACTTCCTAATATGACTAGGTAAGCCTCAAAAGTTTTAAGGTTATATTGTTATATTACGAATCAAAACATTCTAAAAACAATTACATTCGTTTTATTCCAACATATTATTAGAAGATCTATACGATCATTTTCCTTTCACTTGTGATGTGCAATAACTATCTGTAAATGGAAATTTTAAATATTCGTGCTTTCAAGGGCATGTTTATTTAAAAACGTGTAATTAGAAAATCGTAGTTACAACATAAAAAAGTAATGAATGAATTATGTGCGAAAATAATCTTTTAAGTACAATAATTTCTAGAAAAAAAATTGTTGAAAGTAACAAAATATGAATTCCATAAAAGTTTTATAATTTCGCGGTTTTAAAAATCCTTTGTTTTGATAGATAAAAACATGTTTAATGATATCAATGTACATGTATGTATATATACATATAATATTTTCAAATTTGTATGTGATATATGAATAAATTATTATATATATATATATATATATATATATTACGTCAAGTAAAAGTGGGAAATTAAAAATTACAGATCAAAAATAGAGTTAGGAGATGTAACACCACATAATATAAAACAGCTCAAACTTCTTAACCAAGTGGTGTTTCCAGTCTCGTACAATGAAAAATTTTATAAAGATGTGTTAGAAGCAGGAGAGCTAGCAAAGCTTGCATATTACAATGATATAGTGGTATGTTATATTTGTTTATATACTCAAACGATATATTGAGAAACATGTCAATATTTTGAATAAAAATTGCTATTAATTTAATAGATTATAATATTATTTATTTCAGGTTGGTGCAGTTTGTTGTCGAGTAGATACCTCTGAAAATTCTAGGCGTCTGTATATTATGACATTAGGATGTCTCTATCCTTATAGAAGATTAGGAATAGGTACTGTAATGGTACAACATGTTTTAAATTATGTTTACAAAGATGGAAACTTTGATTCAATCTTTCTGTAAGTATTTAATGAAATTTATTAAATATATTAAATTCCATTTGCAAATACTCATATATAAATAGTAATTATTACTTTTATATGTTACTTTTTGTTTACAGTCATGTTCAGATAAGTAATGAAGGGGCCATTGACTTTTATAAGAAATTTGGTTTTGAAATAGTAGAAACAAAGGAACATTATTACAAACGAATAGAACCTGCAGATGCTCATGTATTACAAAAAACTTTACGTCCTAAAACAAATCAAACAAATAATCAACAAAGTAATCAATAAAAATCGTTAATCATTAATTTATCACATCTCAAAAACCTACATGTTTTCATAGTCTGGTAATAAAATTATTTTTATTGTACTTCCCAGTGTGTTATAAGTTATAAAATTAGAGTTTTATAAATAATTTAATAAAGTTGATAAATACAATGTACATCGACGTACACAATATAACATAACAATTCCATAAATTATTAATACTCGTAACAAAAGTTTATAATTTTCCAGTTATTGCCAACATTATACATATCACTCTTTTATACCACTTTACTAAACTCACGTTACATTTATAATACTTTATTTATGTTTAATACATTTAATAACTTGTGTTAGCTGCAAAAAATATTATAATGATCAGAACTGAAACAATCTGAAATATTTTGTACAATCAATATATCTATAGTCTTATTCTTTAAATATTTTCTGAGTAGAAAATTGAAAGCTAATTCGATTTTCTTGCAAATGCACATTCAGTAAACATAATACAAAGATATTACCATTTAAGTACAGTAACTTGAGATTATTTGATTTAAAATTATTTAAATACTGTGATTATCATTAATAAAATATAAATATATAATATAAAATATGTGGATAGAAACACACTTATGACATTTATGCACCAGTGGATAAAGCTTTTGGTATATTGCAAATTATTGTGTCTTTGTACATAAAAAATCAATTAAAATTGGCATCTGAAAAACAACAATAGCAAAGAAACTTTTGTTCCCGCATATTAACATTCATATATTAATGAGTATTTTTCATATCCATATAATTATAGTGTTAGTAGTTCTTGCAATCTTTTCACACATAAATCTGACCCTTCAGATGCCTCTTTTGAAACCTGTAAATTTAAATAATTTGATATAATAGAACGTAATTTAATATTATTGATTTATTTGATGAGAAAAATATTTACTGGTGTTAAGTTAAGAAAGCCATGAGGTAAACCTGGCAATATGTCAAGCGTGATTAATACACCAAGCGATCGAAGTTTTCTTGCGAACATGACAGAGTCATCCAGGCATGGATCTAACTCTAATGTCTATAATAAAACATTTTTATATATATATGTAATCTTTTTCGCATATTATATTCCATACAAAATTTACTATTTAAGAATTTACCAGCATTTTAACGGGTGGTAATTGTGCTAAAAGATGATCTGCTGCAAGATAAGGACTTAAATATGGATCTCTGGGTACTGTAAATATAAATTCCTCCATACTACTTTTCGCATTTTCTATATCCAGTTCTTTGGATTCTTTATGTCTTCCACTAAGAGACCATCCAAAAAAAGACCATGATTTATCATTCTTTGAAATATTGTTTTCTGTGCTAATAGTGCCATTTCCAATATGTGTTGAAGCATTTGTACCACAATTTCGATACAGTCCAAAAAATTTATTGACATATTCTTGAGATCTTGCTTCTTCCTGTAGATGTTCTGTTCCTGTTATGTTAGAGAATGTTCAGAGAGTATTTAAATGTAAAACCGACTATAATAAAAACAATGAACTGTAATAAAAGTTATATAATACACTTAAATTATTTTCTTAAAAAAATATCTTTATGTTTAATCCATTGTGTGTTTATATACCGTCAACTTCTGTTAAAGTAACAGAATTCAAAGTAGAATCAGATGGTAAGGATGCTAACTTATGTGCATCATTTGTTTCATCTCCATTGGGACTGAGAGCTAACGCTATTAGATCGCTTTCACTCACTTCAGCAAAAGATTCTGATTCTGACTTAAAACAGTCAGCTGCATATGCTTTTAAGCAACGTAGAAGAAATCCCATAGGTAATAATGGGTCTGTAAGGCAAAGTAATCGTGAAGGTGATAGCACAAAGTCAACAAGTACTGGTGTGTATGCCATAAATATTCCATCAGGTTTTCTGATATTTAACTGTAAACATTTTAAGGTAACTCCCAAATTTAAATTGGCCCCAGCAGAATCACCTATAAAAATTTAATATACTTATATATTATTTATACAGCAATATTCACATAAAACTATGTTAAGAAGCTAACACCCTGCAATGTTTTACATCTTACCAGCAAAAAGTATTTTTTGAGCTGTACTCCCAAGCAATGTACTTGCATGATTTAATGCCCATGCATATGCATATAGCACTTCCTCGAGTGCACGAGGGAACGGAGCTTCAGGTGCTAAACTGTAATCTATACTTAAAATAGGTATACCGAGATTTATTGCCCAACTACGTAAGTATGTTTCATGAGATAGCGAAGTCTGTGCTACAAAACCTCCACCATGACAATGAATTATTAATTCGTTGGACAGTCCATGCAGTTCTCCCCCTACTCCACCTGAACCAACCTGAGAGAAGCATGTACTGCACAGGAGTGAAACTGATGATTCACAAAAATTTCTACTCAATTAAAGGTAAAATAAAGATAAAAATAATAATGAAAATTACTGCTAAAATTACAGATATATAAAGTAATCGAATTATCTCTTTACCATTCCTAAACGACGTTTAGAACTAAACAGCCTAACATGTATTGGCTTTTTTCCAATATGACTGTTTGGTATTGGAATTGAGACAGTTGATCCACTTAATGTAGGAAGTGTCAATTCTTCGGGTGGTATAGAAATTATTTGATTTATTGCCAGAGAAGGAGCTGTTATAGCAGGCAACCTACGTGTAAGATCTAAAACATATAATAATATACGTATATGACATTTTGAAGTAATTAAACTATAAACATAATGAAATAATTATTACATTTAAAATAAATTACGCATATATTATCATTAAAAATCGCAGTATATTACCAGCCTCATTGAGAAACCAAAATGCTTGACAAAATGAGATATCAGCACGTTGAGACACATCAACAATACGACGTGCCCTTATTTCAGGATCTAACATGTACTTGACAGAATTAGCACATCTTGCTAATAATGTACCATTAGAATAAAAAGCTTCGCTGAATGTTGCCATACAAACCATTATAGTTTTTAATATGGGCTTTAAGTTGTCATAAAACTGAAAACACAACATATCGAACTAGAAAATGTTAAAGTAGTTACTAAACTAAAGCTATATGTATAGATATCCTTATTAGTATACCTGGAATCCCAAGCACCTGCCATAAAAACAATACTGATTAATACTATCTACTTTACTTAAAATTTCATGTGGATTATGACTATCTCCTATAAAGAGAGATGGTTTTCCATCACTTAAATGTTCACTCCAAGAATAAAGAGTTTGTAAATGTTCTAAGCAAGTGCACAAAGATGCCAACAGCTGTGAGCAAGCCTCAATTTCTCTATAAATATTTGTACTTGTTAATATAACTTTAAATAAAAATATTTAACAATTTTATTTAGTGAATTTTAAAGACTACCTCATATAGTAACTTTTACGAAAAAATAAAGAGTCCTTCTGGCAATATATTTGATGACAGACAGAACGAGAGTGAATAATACATTTGTCTATTAACACTAGAAAACTTCTATATCCATTACCAGGTGTTTCCGCATCAAGATCAAACATTGGTGCAATTCTACTAATTTCTTTGTATAATGGTTGTAACTGTACCAAATGATCTAATATAGCCATAAGCGCAGCTCTAATTCTAATACTGTTCTCATCTTGATGCGACACAAAGTACTCCGAATTAGCATGACATAGTTCCCGTAATGCTCCCCATTGTAAAGGCTCAACATCTTCAAATGGTCTGTCAAAGTCATCATCGAGTGACATCTGAGCTGTTCCCTGCTTAGTCATTTAGTAATAAATTTTTAATTGATTCCTTTACTACAAACAATAAATGTGGAATCTGCAACATAAACATTTATATTATTCTATTATTTGTTGACAAAAACAAGTGTTCTTATAATATATTTCGTAACAACGTACTGCTATTTTTCAATATAATTAAAATATAATACACATAAAATATCATTAATACGTACAAAATGAATGCGTTCATAATTGGTAATGAAAACTGATACCTGTTAGTACTTTTACAATTCATGATGTTAATTCGAATTAGGTTATCAAATTTACTCAGGATATTCAGATTACGTTTAATTATTTTTTAACTTTCGATGTACACTACATCATGCTTATATACATTAAACTCTTCGTATACATTGTATTGTATATTAGGCAATAGCTTCTATTTTGAATTTGACATTTCTTAAATCTTTATCATGGTCGCCATATTGTTTTTTCGATCGATAGCATTATCTCACTGTAATAGCACGCGCTAGGTACGAATTAAGTGTTATTGACATGCATATGTTTGAACAATAAACTACATGTAACTAGCGAGAACATAGTTGTAAGATGGACTTAAAATAATTCTTGATCGGCTATTGTATTTATGCTAAGAGAAAATGATTATCTTTCTGTTTAATTCTAATGTAAATTAAAGACTAATCGTAACATTCATAAACTTAAATTCATAAGAGCGATAGATTTTATCAATCAATTACTTGATAATTATTGACCTAATTAGAACAGATCATCGAAAGCTTGTGAATCCCTATTATTGAATGAAATTGAATTACTTAAATGATAATATCAACAATATAACAATTAGGAAGTAGATATATATAATAAATAATTGTATTATCGATATCAATAGGAATACTTACCAGACACATGTATGTCCCTAAGCTGTGGTATTTGCAACGATAGCTAAAGAAACCAAAGAAACGTACATATATGTACATGCGTTGTTTCGGTACCAATTTCGTCAGACTAATGGCAATGAACGACAAACAACAAATTACATTCCTACGATCGCTGCTATTACGTATTAGGTAATGGAATCGCGTCAGATGAATTAATCACAAAGATATACCAGTGATATCTAATAACAGCAAAAAAAAAAAAGAAATAGATTTTCTTAGAAATTTGGTTATCTAAGATTTTTACTGTGAACTATACTTATATGTGATCAAGCTAAGTACTATTGATTCATATTTAAAATTATACTGTGTATACTATATATTACATATGAACTTAGTTCATTGCATGATAAAATCTTAATATTAATAAACAATATCATTTACTTTGTGAATATCTTCAGATATAAATATTCTGCAAATATGATTGATACGTTATTCATAAGGAAATATTAAATGAAAAAAAGACAGCTCAATTTTTGCCGTTGCCGAAAAGTAACTAACATTCAACTAGTAATTATCTTTGTAATTTATTTATTGATAAGTAAAATTACATATATCCACAAACACAATACGTTCTTTTCACGGAGTGTATTAATGCGATAAAATTTGTGAGTGGCGAGGAGAAATCCTTGTGTGATGGAGAGAAAGAGGGAGACGGGGAGTTAGTTTAATCCTCCGGTTAGTAACTTTTCTACTCGTCGAAGAACGGTCACAGAAACGTTCTATAGCAAACGTGTAGTTTCCGATCCTACAATTAAAGGCAACTAAAAAATTATCCATCGTGTTTCCTCGATTTTTTCTCTTTTTCTTTTTTTTTTTTGCTTCGGTTCGACCAAGTGGGCGTTCATATGAAATATCAGATATTTTTTATCGAACCACGACGCTGATTAAGTCCGTGCAACGTCGATCAATCGGTTCGCACAAAGCCAACATCTTAGTCGAGATATTCAGCTGCCGATAAACGATACATAATGAATAACGCATAATAACATATAAAAATGCGATACCGAAGTGAACTTTGATTTAAGCTTTGAAATCGCTTTGTTGTCAAATGGCAACGAATGCAGGAAGTAAGATCGAAAACTAATACAGCGCTGTGTGTAGGCGTGTACACGAGTATATATTGCACGTACAATCTTGTTCTCGCATCTCATCATTGTTACGATATTAAAGTTCATCGAAGACGCGATTGAATCGATAGAATCGTAAGAATCGATCTATACCGAAAGAACTGCAAAAATAAAGTTTAGTTCCGTTATTATTCCCATTTTCGCCGACTTCTAAGTCCGAACCGCTACGCAAAGGACGTATTTATTTTTCTCATTTTGTTCCTTCATTCTTAAATTTGTTTCCTCTTCTTCTTCTTCTTCCTCTTCTTCTTCTACTTCTTCTTCTTCTTCTTCTTCTTTTTCTTCTTCTTCTTCTTCTTCTTCTTCTTTCTATTCCTCACTTCTCACGTATCTTTTTTCCACATTTTTTTTTCTTTTCTTTAAGCTAAAGTTTAATTACCTCGGTAAATATTTATTACCTCTTTACAAAAATCAATTCTTAAACTTATACAGAGTGGCTTGATGCAAATTCACAATATCTTGAAGTGAGAAAGTGACGGATGCTGCCGCCAAACCAACAGACTAAAACTGATATGCTTCGAGGGGGCTTTTCAAGCTTCTTTGTCCTTAATACTGATGACAGATTTATCTTCGCGTTTCCCTGATCAATTGTCATTGAAGAAACATTCTTTCTATTTTTTTTTTTTTTTTTTTTTTGTTTCTACTGTGACATTTGATCAAAGGGATGTTTCCTCTTCTGTTTTCTTCTTTTCCTTTTGTCTTTCTTCTTGGTGTGTATAAAGCTTTGCCAATATCTATGGCGAAAGTGCGTTACGCTATTCAAAAGATGGTACGCAAGATAAATTTGGCAAGCACTACAGGTGCTGTTCGCATCATATCTTTCGACAAATATAACGTATGATGAGCAACAGCACATTCGCCAACGTAGGCCAATCGACATATGGTCGCGTACCATCTCCGTTCTTTTCTTTTCTTTCGTCGTATAATGGGTAAAAATCACTTAATAATTGGAATGACATCGCGATTAAAAGAAAGAATAGCATTTTTCGTGTCTTTTTTTCCTTTTTCATCAAAAACATGTTTCTTCCTCAACATCTGTGAATCCGTATCAAGTCAGTTTTTTTTATACGCGACGTGTCAATGTTTTTTTTTCTGTTCATTATAACGACTATATGCTATAGGTACATAATGTATAGTTAATTTGATAGGTGTACATGTATATGCATATGTATATATATATATATCTATGTATATATACTGTTCATATATTACACACACACACACACACATACACACATGAACATATATATTTATATATAGATATTTATATTATTATTAACGCATTGATGCTATGCTTTTGTTGTATCTCCATAGACATATGGATAATTGCTATCATTTTAATATATCTAAAATAATATTTTTAACACTCAGCGATGCGCGAATGTGTGTGCCTGTGTATATACTTTTTTTTTTTTTTCATTGGCTCATTCTTTCACCGGAGTTGCGTGAGAGAAACAGTATGTTTAACTATATCCGTTAAATAGGAAGGCAGCTGCTTCACGTGCGCTTAGGAATCCAAGGGTTATTATTCATTGTCCTCGGTTTGCGCATTCGCTTAATTTATTTTAGCAAAAAATTAACAAGAAAGAGAGAAACCTTATCGATAGAAAGAGAGATAGAGAGAAAGAGAGAAATCAAGTACAACTCTTTAATGTAGATAGTACTTAAAGTAGAAGCATCTTGAAAGATCGTCATTAACATAATACTTGCGCGACTAAAATTATTAATATTTTTTGCTGTTCGTAATTATACATAATGGTTATCGAATTGATATATGTATATATTAAAATATGGTTAATTTAATTAATACAAAGAAATATAATCCAAATAAAAATGAAACGTGCAATATTCATTGAAATTAAACGAAAGCTATGCTTTCCCACGCGACCCTGGCTAAAGCGCAGCCTACTACTTTTTGACCATATACAAATATATAAGCATTAAACGTGTAATATATTATCGTCATCATATATAATTAATATCCTAAGATAGTTATTGTATGAACCATCTTTCGAGAGAGAAAAAAAAAACGATGAAATAAAAAAAGGACAGAAACACGCTTGCCTTTAACAGTCGCCACTTATTCGACCTAAATCGGAGGTACTAATGCCACTCAAAAAAACTCCTGTGTTAAACTGTTCCTCTTATTCGGCAACCTCGACGTGATTCTTTCGATTCGTCCGTTTCCATCAAGGAAACACGACGATAACTCGGCCGAATCGAACAAAGCTGACGAATATTTTCCGTGCATACGTTCGGACAGCACCTCGATAAGATAGTGGACTTTTGTTATGGAATGATAAAATATCTTGCTTCTCGTTAGAACTTTAGATACGTTCATGATTCAATTTCTTATAAGTATAAAGTTGTATAATCTAAGTAGACGTTAAGTACTGAAAAGGTCGCTGAAAAAATCAGGCAGTGGGAATCGAACGGAGATGAAAAAACAGCTGCAATCACGAAGGTGAACGTGCATTTGATCGCCGTTCTGATATTTTAAGAGTGTCGTATAGAGCATACACGTAATTTTTTATCGTATAGTGCTATTTATTTAATATGCTTATCATTTCTTGTTCTTTTAAGTCGGATTATACTTTTATATTGCCACTGTGTAAGCTGCTACCGCTGCTACCATTTTTTTTTCTTATTGTTAGTTTCACGTATTATTTAAGCTGCGTTTACTTTTATTGCCATTTACTATCTCGAAAAATATCAGAACTCAGAAATATACAGCAAAGAGCGCAACAGCACGCATACTGTGAATGCGTCATCGACGAGATACGTTTCTTCTATCCCATACGCATTTCCTATTGCTGAAAAAAACAATGAGTTCGTAACTGATCATAGTCCACAGCCTTCTAATCGAAGGGTATCGCGTATAACATTTAATATGAGTAATGATTCTCTTTTCATTCCTTTTCTTTTTTTTGCTTCATCATGAGCGCTCCTTCCTGTGTTTAGTTTGTTAATAACATATATGACAACGAAACGAAAACAACGTGTATGAGATACTTCCGAAGACAACTTTACGCGCTTCCCATATGGCACATTGGCATGTTGTTTCCCTTTCGAATTGTCTCGCAGATAATCCTGGCAGTACGAGCGTGTGTTCTAGCTCGTAATACTTCTATCTACTACGGTGTTTTGTAATATTGCTTTATACATATCATAGATCGTTAAATGTGGTCGTATAACGTCGCAAGCTATCATAAAGAGACGTTCACATAATGATATTGTATCGCAATACCTATTTCCCTATGGACAGATTGTATTCCATATATCACTAAGATGTAGATTTGTATACTTTCGGAATCTTCGGAAGAACCTCGAACCTGAAAGTTATCTTACACTAACAAAATACTATGACATTCTTGAAGAACATACGCGAGAACGGACAATTAAAGACCAGTTTCAAATAAAATCTCTTGTAGACCGAGGTGATTAAATTATTCTTTGATCTCGAAGTATTTATATGTAGGATTTTCATATCCATTGATCTGCATGTTTGCAACATGCCGCTCCTCTGGTGTAGCTGCTTGATCAACTTCAATGAATCCCTGTTTAAAATCAGAAATATATGATTATACTGTAAAATTTGGCTAAAAACTGATTTATGTTAATTTTAAAGAATATTAACAATCTTAGTATAAATATCATTTAATAATTAAATCACGAGTATTTAATTTTTACTTCGAATAAAACAGTCTTCTTTATGTACCTGACTGTGGGGGCTTCTTGCACTGCGTCTTTTGAATACTGCTACGCCTACCACTGCTGCAGCCATAAGTGCGATTCCAGCAAACGCAAGTGTGAAGTAGACAGATCGACTTTCCCTGTGATACATCTCCCTTCTCACAGAGTAACCCTATATAACAAAAGGGATAGAAATATGTTCATATTATGATATTTCTTGGATATTATTATTCAGGCAATTTAATGACTACATTTACCGGTTCAGAGTGGGAAATATCATGTGTCATGCTGTGAGCTGCTCTTACAAGTCCTTCACTGTGCATAGCCGCCACTGCAGACGGTTGCTCTGGTGGCTGTTGAATATCCTTGTTGTCATTTATCGAGTCATTTTCTTCCTGTTGCGCCTGTTCCGTACGTAACTCGCCACGTTCAGCCTTGCGTTGCTCCTTGCGTACTCGCTCCAGTAGTTTTTGATGTTCTTTTTCTATAAATCAATGAAGTATATTTAAATATAGTTCTTATCGAATTTTGTCGCATTTGTCGAACATTATCAATGAGAGCTGAGGGAGCAGAATACAATAAATCACATTTTTTTATAGGAGAGAGAGAAATTCAGTCACCAAGGTTGTTCTTTTCCTTGTTTCTGGGATAAACATGTATTTTTTTGGTGTCACCATAACTTAAAAAACATTACTTACTATAATATTAAAAGATTGTTTATCTCGGCAGTTATATGCCTTTACTTTTTTCAAAGCTTCATCAACTATGTCTTTACATCGAACAGGTTCTTTCCATTTTTAGTCAAATTTATATTACAATATTCCTTCTTATCACAAAATCAAGTCAAGGGTGTTTTTGTCATGTTCTTTCCCTACGTTCTTCATTCGTTAAATTTCTAAGTTACCTTGCTGCTTACTGGTAACGTCAGCCTGATATTTATCTAAGATGGCTGCTTCCGCTTCTCGTGTCATCGCTAGCAGCAGTCCAGGAGTCTCATCTTTGCTCCTGAGGGCCAAAACGTAATCATCCATAAGGCGGCCAATTTTTGCGCTTAAATCAGGATACCTAAATATAACGAACGAAATACATATAGTGTTCTATTAAGTTAAAGTATATGTATTTTTTCTGCACTGTCAAAATCTGGAATCTGATATTCTAAGACGTTGACTGTTACGTTATATCGACCGACACGTTACCGTTCTAGCATCAACAGACTCTGATTGGTAATTCTATCGATCTCTGCCAAGTGTTCCAATGTTGCTGGCTTCTCGCGTTGAGCTTGTTCCAAGCTGCTATCCAGCAGATGTTTGTAATGAGCAATAGTATGGTGCCTGTCTTTGTGAAGAGCCCGAAGCAATTTCTGAAGACATTTCTGAATACGATGCATCTGAACAAGAAATAAGAGGGTAATATATTATTCGCGGATTTGCGAGTGGGATACTTAAATACTGAATATTTCTATATGGAATTCTATGGAATGTACAAATATGGAATATATAGAATATCTTTTGAGAAGCTTACATTTGGTGGAGTTTCGTTCAGAGCAGCTGTGTAGCACGACATTGCTTCCTCGTTTCTTTGTTTAACAGCTTCCTGTAAATTAATACCATACATAATAAATATTATACTTCCCTCTCTCTTTCTCTTTTCGTATACACGATGTATATAATTAAGCATTGAACGGCGCTCATTTTAGGAAGAAATGAGATCCATATATTATAATATATTTTGTAATCTAAGTGGAGATAATTTACTAGTACGAAAGAAATTCGTGTATATATATATATATAATTCTACTATGTATCAATTAAGATAATATTACAATTATGCGTTTCTCTTTGTATTAAAATCAAATTAAACTGAAATTCTCTTAATTCCAACATTTTAGAAAAGGAGAGAACATCATTAGTTAGAAACAATATAGTTTCCAAAGTTTGAAACGATATTCATAATATAAATTAGGCATGTAAGTATGTGTACATGCAAATTTAGAAGATCATCTATTTTAAATACATCATGATGGGCCTGCATGAACTAATTTCGAGAATAAAGCAAAAGAATAAACCAAAGCAAATAAAACAATAAATATATTACATCAACTAAATCTTTAAAAACCCAATATACTACCCTGTTCGGTAGGGAATACATTTAAAAAACACGAAGAAGAAGAATATAATTATTATTACGATTCGCATATAGGAGTGTCCTTCGGCTACTGAAATCTATCCACGACTGTCTCCTTTCTAAATGCTCGTCACCTGCATCGATTATTCTACTCAAATCACGTACTTGTACTCTTTGTTGATGCATAGCGCTCAACTGATGTTTCTCCGCGGCACCGCTCTCTTCCAGAGTAGCAACGGTTTCCTGGAATCGCGCGGTCATCCATCGTTTGAAAGCATCAGCTGCGACCGGGTCATGGGCACGAATGTCTTGATATTTCTCTTCGAGATCACTCCAGTCCTTCATCACCTGAAAACGTTGTAGCACAAAGATTTCGACACTAGCGTCCCGCGAGATAATAGCTATCTCTGGAAAGTCCACCTCTTATTTTTCTCTGTCCTCCGTAATAGCTGTCTCTCGAAACTGTTTATTTCCTCATTCGATAAATTTACATCATTCGTGATTCAACGAAAGCGAAGAAGCAAAAACAAGGAAAATTGAATGAAAGCAAAAGTGAATAACGGAGTGAACAAGAATGAAAAAAAAAAAAAAAGAAAAAGAAGGAAATGACAATAATATCGTTTGGTTTATTCAAGGAAAAATGAATGAATGAAAAGCGAAAGCTAGGTGGTAACAACACCTGCTTACTTTCGTTACTTTCTCCTTGTGCACCTCTTCCAGCCTCATTTGTGCTTGCTTGTAGCTCTGGTGCTCGGAACGAGGATCGAAATGAGTCAGATACGGATCCGGTGTGCTCTGCGATTGAGAGGACTGTTGTGTGCTGGTGCTAACTGGCAACGGCATCGCGGTCACGTCCTGTTTCGGTTTCTCCGTGGTTGAAACTGTCGTTGACAATCGACTGTACAGAACGTGCATACATCTCTCGTTAGTAAATGAACGTTATATTATTCACGATTATGCGATAATCACGTAGATTTATTGGTCAAATTTAATGGTATTAAGTAGATGGGTAATTATTCATTTTTAATCGAAAGTAGGTAATTTCTAAATAGTGTCCTTGAGGATTTTGTTCCACCTGCAACGAGCAACACGTATAACTATATATACAGGGTGGTTGGTAGCTGGTGGTGCAAGCGGAAAGGGGGTGATTCTACGCGGAAAAAGAAGTCGAAAATTTTTTTTTTAATTTTCCATCGAGACAACGATCTACAGTGAGATCCGTTATAACGAGACGCGATAAAGTGCACGCGTACCGAGCCAAAATTCAAAGTCGATTTTCTCGAAAACAAAGCCTCGAACGAAAAATGTTTATTCTATATTTTCGACTTCTTTTTTCGCGTAGAATCACCCCTTTTCCGCTTGTACCACCAGTTACCAACCACCCTGTATATATCGAATACTTGATGTTAAGCGAACACGGGATATAACTGATCCCTATCGATTAAAATTATATTTAATATTTATGAGTTAAACTTGCAGGTTCGATGCAAATTTACCTCGTCGTGGTGTCGTAATTGTAATCGTCGAGATATTCTTCGTCGCTCTCGTCATCGTCGGGTTGATCGCTAAGCACGTCCTCGGGATCAGCTTCAGAGTCATCTTCGTCATCTGCGTCGGTGTCCAGGCCATCGTCATCTTCGAGATCATCCTCGTCCTCGTCGAGATCTTCGTCCATACCCTTGGGAATCGGCAGGTCGATCGGTTTCTTGGCTTTCATATTTTCTGCAAATTACACGTAAATGTAAATAATATTTTACCGAGATCAGACAGACCAAGTTCTGTCCGCTGTTTCGAGAAAACTCTTCTGATATTCCAAATTATCCATCCTTCTATCTCAAACGATTAACCAGTTAGCTGTTTCCGACGAGTATACTCGTCACGAAGAAGCGGCAACGTTTCGCGTTACGACGAGCCCTGTCGATAATAAAATTCAAAAATAAAACGGTTTATTCTTTTTCCAACTCTATTTTCTGTAATTCTATCGCAACAGCCACGCATACTCTGTGTTCGACGAGTATACTCGTCGTCGCTCGTTTCTTGCCACGCGTTTTAGGTACGCGTTTCTCAAAGTTTTCAAAGAGATCGCAACAGCTAACTGGTTGACTAAGATCGGGAGGTCTATGAAAATTCTTTATTCGATGTCGAAACAGAGTGAAACTGCCGTTTTCAGTAAATTCTTTGCGAAAGAGAAATAGCAAATCGGTCGAAACAACTTATTTGCCGAAAGCGTCATTTGACTTCGTTTCAAGTCAAATCTTTGCACATCCACCTGACACAGGCTGACACGTATGCAGTGAGACGAAAATCCTTTCCATTCACCGACATCCTTTCAACGAGGATTTAAATTCGTATTACGCGACGCATAAAGAAAAATTTGAATCCCGCTCGGCAAAACGACAGAGACAGAAAGACAGAGACAGAAAGATAGAGAGAGAGAGAGAGAGAGAGAGAGAGAGAGAGAGAGAGTCACGGAATTAATTTGCATAGCTAACATAAAAGCTGCCGATAATACTACACGGAGAACGAATGCAAATTGCAGGGGAGGTACAGGCCGCGAGGATCGCGCATTTCGAAATCCGCCTGTCCGTTGCATCTCCGGCGAGGCGATGTTTTCCCGCGACTCGCGTCCCTTTTCCACCGTGAAAAACTCTAATTTGTCTCTGTTATGTTGAAGAGGACAGCCGTCTTGACTAACTAGGTTCTCGAGATGTCCCATTCTCCGAGAATAGACACGCTGATGAGCTGACTTCTCGAGTTCTGCAAAGGCAGACAAAAGCTTCGCCCGTCGTATCCTCGCCGCTATCCTTTTATCTGGGTCACGTGGCGGTTGTGTTGGCACTTTTTCCATCGAGAATATCGTCCGGCTATTGCACGAACGTATCGACGTATCGTCGTTGATCGAACCCGCCCCCGGAGGGGACACTCATCCGCAAGTTTCCAACGACGAAGGAAGGAAATATCAAGATTTGACCGACGATATACCGAAAAGAAACAGGGGGACCGACGATCAACCCCTCCGGCCGACCTATACCGAGGGCTTTCCACGTATTTTCACGGACACAGAGGGAAAGAACGCTTTGCCAGTTCGTCCGTGAAAATCGCCGCCGTTGAAAACCGTGCACAGCTGGACGCTCGGCTCTCTTAAAAATAGCGGCATAAACAAAATGTGCAAACAAGTAGCTCGTCACCGCTACCTGTCGTCCCCTACCAGTCTTCCGCGAGTAGAAGAATTTGACGGTAGGAAAGTTGGACGTGTCGCCGAACTGGCCGTATAATTTCAGATAAGGTAATTTTAAGGGAAGATACGTAAACGAGAAACGTGGACACGTTGAACATTTGCTGGCATTGCTTGCCGCTTAAAGGAATACTCTCCAGGTCTCTGAACAAGTATACCTTCTTTACAATATTTTATAATATTCTTTATTAAGTAGAATATATAATTTAAGAGATTGGAGAATATAATCTACGAAATCGCTAACCGTCTTTTACTTATTTTATCAGATTTAATCATCACCCTTTTCTTTAATTCAACTTTTCATCTTCCTCGCGGTTACAACCCTCTGAGAAATTATAAGCTCTGAAACCCCTAAACTTCTACCTTCTTTCCACCGGCCAATGTAGAAAATAAATGATTATTTTCCATTCTCCGACTGATTCTTTCTCTTGTTATACGATAGAATCACCTCCCTCTCTCTTTCTCTCTCTCTCTCTCCTCCTCCTCCTCTTCTTCGTGATTCAGACTTCGTCACAAGCTTGTCAACACGGCGTACATAATAAACCCGGCTAAAGCACCACCCTACGAGCGGTGGTTGGTCGACGATGGTTGCGGTGGCGGAGGTTGGAATTTCGTCGGTGATTCATCGGTCATTCCTATTGATCAGTAAGCTCGAGGGTGGAAAGCCAAGGGGACGTGTCGCGAATCAAGCCAGCAGACAGTGCGGCTACGATGGATAAGCGTATTGGCTGCAGTTTATTAGCTACACACGTACGGCAGGCATATCGGCATCGTGTATTGAAAAGAAAAGATGCGCAGGAACGGGCAAAACCATAGTATTACGTTGCGCAGTCGTCGGGAACGTCGACGGCCGTTATTGATTGCACGAGCGAGTAAGATAGAAGCGGCAAGGGTAAACTACCCCGTGGAGAAACGGAGAGGGTGAATCGAAGTGTACCCACTTTCTTAATGCACTCTCTTCTCTCTCTCTCTCTCTCTCTCTCTTCATCACCTTCTTTCACCGTTTCTTCCTTTCTCTCTCTCTCTCTCTCTCTCGTTTTCAAGCTGCCCGAACGACGCTCGATCGCAAATAGAGCACAAAGTAGCGATGCGATCAAGTTCAACGTGTACGTTACCGTTGATAAGTAAACTGCGGATGTTTATTTAAACTCAGATTTTCATGAACGTAATTGGAAATATGCAGCTTACAGTCAATCGCGAAAGTCTATGTACATAGACATCCATTAAATACGAAATACTCGAGTAAAAAAGCTGGTTCTAAGGAATTTTCACATTGGCTGACGTACAGTGGCTCGCGAAAGTATTTCAACTTGGAGATTAATATACGGTACGAACAATGGTGTTCAGCGTGCGATTTTAGCGACGGAGATACAGCATCGATAAATATTTCGGCTCGCTGGTACAGCGTATAATTGGCCGCTCGAATCTAATTTTCCGACGTACTTGAGCTCGTGGCTTGCACGAAGCTCGCTATCAGACGGCTGTTCGCGATCAATATCGAGCGAGAAACGAACAGACGCGGGTTTTAATTATTAAATTAATTTGCGTTATTAGAACGTTTAATTCTTATTAAATCGTCCTTCTCTTTCTCGTCGTTCATTCGCTTCTGGGGTACGTCGTGCTTTCTAAACGGTTCGCACGTCACAGGCACGTTTTCCAAACGTTAAGTCTCCTTTGTCACTTCGTTAAAAGCTTACATACATCGATGATCAACGAGGAGAATCGTTGAAACGATTCAATGATATTACGAGGTTCCATGAATTCCGGAATGGTATTGCTCGACGTGCGAAAAAGGGCCCGATTTAAAGCGAGAATGAAACGCGAAAGAACGACGAAGAACGCGTTTTTCGCAGTAACGCCGATACTATTTACTCAAATAGATGAATCGGGCTACGTAATATTTTCCATCGTTTTGCGCGCAGATCGGATTACAATAACACGTTTTCCTTTTCCACTCCTACGTTGTTCGAAACACGCGAGTGGTGAGAATGAATCGATAATTACATACACGCAGACACGAAATAAGGCCAACATGTTTTACCGAGTTTACATCGTAAGCAGGATCGATCGTTGTTCGAATCAATTTTTATTTCGATAATTATTCGAACAGACGAACTATCCGATATCTTTATTCGCGAAAACCTGGTTTTTCGTCATTTGCGATCGAAGCTTGCTACAAGTATCGGTATCGGCGAGGACGAATTATTTAACTTCGACTCTGCTTCACTTTATATTCATAGCTACGTTTTCCAATAATAATCATGCAACGAGCTACTGTGAGTTGCAACGACAACAACAGAGCGTGCAAAATACAAAGTATCTACTATTATCGTCTATATACATCTGAAACATGTTGCAATGCACGGATCGAGTTCTAGATTTCACGATACAACTTACGGTTGAGACGGTAAGACGAATTTCAATAGGAAGATGACGAGTAGGGAAACGTACGAAATAGGCTTTTGTTCATTTTCTGGCTTTTTATGTGTTAATCGATAAATTCGCTGGATTTCGACAAATATCTCTGACGTTAAGATAATCGTTTTCTTCTGGCATCGAACAGCGGGATTTTTGAACAAGACATGGTCGAATACGAGGACGATCTACGAAGCTTTACGATGAAAGTCTTCTAAAAGCAGTTAAATCGACGAATTGTCGAAACTTTCGACTAGTCGGAAATATATAATTATCTAAGTGTAAGTTTCGAAGAGACTGGAAAACGAACGTTTCACTGCGAAAGCAAATAAAAAGACAATTTCACACGATGGGATTACAGAAATGGACAACGTAGGATTAATTGGCAATGGACTAGATTTTAACGAAAATTAGAAAAAGAAAATAGAAAATGTAATTTACTGTCAAAAAATATCGCTTCATGAAATTCGTTTAATCTGCCGTACGAAATACAGCGATAAAGTTTCGAGCGCGATTCTGTTTCCGGTAAAATTGCAACAATGTGAATAATCACATTCATCCGCTGTATAATCAGATTACGTTTTTCATCGATATGCGCGAAGCAAACACTGTTAATTATTTTAGTTATCGCAAACATTGTTTTTTTTTTTTTTTTGTAAAAACGTATGTGAGATCCATGTTGCAGAAAAAATGGAATATAAAATTTAAAACAAATGGCTGTAGCAAAATTTTTGATAAAATATGGCCAATCGTCGAGAGTTTATGGAAAGGCGAACAGGATTTATGGAAATTCCATCACGTTGAAACCACGCGTTTTTCATTCGGTAAAAGAGCTTCGAGAGGGACGTAAATCTATCGAAAATATAAAGTGTTCAGGGCGATCTTCCATAAATCGACTAGATATTCTTACGAAAAAATTCGTGAATTTAAGATCGACCATAACGATGAGCCGATCTTCTCCTCGTTTTTCCCTGATTTATTCGCTTATCATCGTTGTCTTTCCTCCTTTTCTTTGTTTTTCTTTTTCAATTTCTCGTACAAAAGGGGCTACTCGTCGTTCCCGAAATTCGAACTGATATCGTCGATATCGCGACTGATACGCCAGAAAACGTGTGTGCGTTAGCGGAAATGTAATAAATAACGGATTCGACGTTGCAATATGCAATAAGGTACGAAAATAAAATTCCGACAATAGACTACAGCGAAACCCTATTTATCTGAATTCATCGGTGAACAAATAATTCACGTACCGCGGTTCATATTATAACACGGTAGTTGAATTTTCTCCATCACCTATCGCTTTGCATTTACGTAATAGGAGTTCATATTCGGACAGGCGAAGTGAACCGGCAAAGTTCGTTTAACTTGAAACTTCCAAACGTTCCGTATAACGCGAACAACGCGCTCGTAAAATGCGTCTACGAGTATTCGAATGCTTTCACGATCTTGTACACGATATATCAGGCGAAGTCGGCGGTTTCGAAGTATAATATTCCCAATAAAATTTCTTAACGTCTTCTCCTCGGAACTTTGTACAAGTCGACTTCGGGACACGCATCGAAGGATTTCAGAATGTATTTTCACATTCGACAGAATCAAATGTCGTAACTTAAAATCGGATACGTGCATTGCGTCTCATTTCAGTGCATACAGGCGGTGTAACCCATTCGCTGCTACTGCGATACGATTATTTTATCACTGGAATTGGGTTTCTTCCCCACGCGTCACCTCTAGCTTTAAGTAATAATTACAGTCCCCTACCGCGTCATTATTCGTTGCATCGTTTAACGTGTCGAAACAAAATGACTTTGTTAAAAATAAAACTTTGTTAAGGAAGGATACAACGCAACGGAATTGCAACTAAATATCGCCAATTAGATCGTTGCGTTGGACGCAACGGGTGCGTCGGTAACAGCGAATGCGTTAAGAGGCTACACTGTTCGACACAGAGATGAAGAAAGTCGTCGATGAATGAACGTGAATGATGATATGAGAGAATGTACGTACGTTACGTACCTTTGAGGTGTTTCGGGCAGCACACGAATTCCACGCCAGAGAACAGCGATATTCCACAGGGCAACAACATCGCGAAGCTCCTCAGGTTCATATTCCTCTCTCTGCATGTGTCGGCTGCGGTCGCGTTCCACCTGAAACGGAAGATTCCCGGATTATGTTCCCAGTTTCTGTTCCTTTCAGCGAATTACGAGCTTGCGTTTCGCAGAATTGCGTTATATATTCCGGTTTGCAAGATTCTATTCGCTTCTTCCAACGGGGCGCTTTCCATCGGACACGTTCTTCGGTCTATCGTTAGACCGTGGATATCGATGGATTTTCGAGAATTCCAAGGCTGCAAAAATCTACAGAACGCACGTGCGCGAAAATGTATACAATATCGAAAATGGAGGCGCCTATTGATAATATTCGATAGACGAAACGAATTTTGTTCGCTCCTTGGATTCATAAAAACATAAAGCTGCACGAACGTCCACGGTGCAGCTATCGCGACGCACCTGGAGCATCGCCTTGAATCAGCAGAGTCAGTCGCAACGTCATCTTCCTCTGCTGATTTTGATCAAGCATCGAACAAATGTAAACGTTCGTCTGCTTATTATTATAGACCGTGGATTTTTATTCGACGAAGGAACGTTTAATGGACTAAACCGAGCGTGTGAGCAAACACGAAGCCATCTGAAAATTCCGGTGGGATTAGCTGCGGTCACCTAACGAGGCAGCAGGTACCTTATTTCAAAGGCAACTAGAAATTATTATCGAACTGGGAACCCCGATGGAGCGTATGGTCGTGGAGGATAGGGTTACGCGGTGGCGGACACGTAAATCGATACGCCGGCGTTGGCTCGTCATCGACGAGACGCTCGCTCGTTGGCTCGCTTACCTGTGAGATTCCCAGCATTTCGTCTGATTGTGAAGGTGGTCGAACAGGCAACCTTCCGGCACGAGCAACGCGTCGCTTTGGAACGGTCCCTCTGAAAAGGAGAACGTGTCGATGTGAATAAAAGCGAAGGGAAAAGGTCGGGTACTGTGGCATGGACACGCCTATATTTATCGTTGAAAGAGACACGAGGCAGAGATCGCATCACATGGTGCACGTACAGGTCCATAGCTGTCTACTCAACCCCTTAACGAGAGCCACTCTGGCGCTACGACGCGGCACAACTCCACTCGACACGACTCGCAGGAATCGATACGGCAGAAACTGCAAATCAGAGTGACTCGCTTCGGGGGTGTAAGCTTGTATACGGCATCCTAAGACTGCGGTCAGAATTCGCTTGGGATTACGTTTCGTACTCTATACCAGCAGGTGTTTACGACGTGTACGAAGTCATGGGAACAGTTTGATTATTAACAACTTGGTTGTTACAGGCTGCGTCCACTGAAAGTTACACAGTCGCTCGTGAAAGTTTACATAAATCAATCGAATTTCGTGTACGCGAATTAGCAATGAAACTAGAAACGCTTTTCGTCGCAACATTTATATTTACGTATTCGATACTCGTTATACGACATTCCATTAATGCAAAGAAATCGACTTTCGCATTTATGAAGAAATTCTGCCTCTTTGGAGTTGCCTACTTTACGAACCGTACCAATTTTTGTACCTTTAACGCTTTCGCTTGTTAGATATTCGAAATGGACGATGGAGATGTTTCAGATGAAGAGAGTTCAAGTTTAATAAATTTACGTAATTTGTGGAAGAATTCAGAACTCTGCCTCTCTGGGGTTGTTCATTTTACGAACTATACAAATTTTTGTATTTTTAACGCTTTCGTTTGTTAGATACTCGCAATGGACGATGGAGGTGTTTCAGATGAAGAGAGTTCAAGCTCAATAAATTTACGTAATTTGTAGAAGAATTCAGAATTCTGCCTCTCTGGGGTTGTCCATTTTACGAACCGTACCAATTTTTGTACTTTTAACGCTTTCGTTTGTTAGATACTCGCAATGGACGATGGAGATGTTTCAGATGAAGAGCGTTCAAGTTTAATAAATTTACGTAGTTTGTGGAAGGATTCAGAATTTGTAGATTTCTTGTTAGTCGCGTTACGAGGCGAAAACTCCATCGAATTTATAAATAGCTAGTATCTCGTACGCACGGCGAAGTTAAATAATTTTTGTTGAAATTACTGTTCCTTATTAAAGTCGAAGAAAAAGGAGTTACATTTTTATTGAAAAAACTTAGGAAACGCTTACAACAGCAGCCAATTTATAACCCAAGCTGTTTCATCTATGAATAAATGCTGCGAGTTATTACATTTTTTTTCTTTTTTACACAAACAGAATGAAACGCAAAAAGAATAAATAAATGATTTTGAAACGTTTCGCAAAAATTGTACAACGAGGTTTTAATACAATTTTAATACCGAAAACGTCAAACGTTTAAATTGCGTTTCATTTGTCGTTCGGAATTTATAAATGCGCCGGCATGAACGTAAATTTATAACAGCAACAGAATTTGCAAGCTCGAAAAATGCAGCGATGCCTTTTTTTACGCTATTTTTTAAAAATCCATCGTTGCGGAGATGTTGCGCGAAAAAGGAAAAAGTTGAAATTTAAACATTGAAAAGTTCACAATGACCAGAAGGATACTTCACAGGGGCTGTTTGTAAATTTTATCTCTTTCTCGTAGTCGTTTTATCAGCTTCGAGTAGAGATTCTATAGAGGAACGTTGTGACGTGTAGTGCGATATTTTTTTATTACGGGCCATTCTATCGTTTTATTATACCCGTGTGCGAGCCCGTGATTCGACAAGCGTCCCGTGAATCTCCAATTTTTATACGCCTGGTCTACAGTCGTACGTTAAAGCTAAACGATTCGTCGATCATCTAAAATTCAAATATCAAAAACATCTTGGACAACTTGAACCTCGTTGAATTCTATTTTAACGTGGAAACCTGTTAAGCGGAATAAAATTTCCTATTTAATAAGGGAATAAAAAATCCCTGCTCCCAATTACCAAGCTCGGTAGCATGACTGAAATATTTCTTGTTGCACGAATTAAACGATCCTCGAGGAAATCTGTTATTACGATGATACGGCAATGGGACGCCCGATTAGCATGGACGAAGTCGAGAAAAGTATATTAACGGTTATAAGCGTTTGTTAAGATCGCCAAGAAGATTTAAATTATCGGGAAACTGGGCGAGAGGAGGGGATTTGAATTTTAAAACGAATATATTAGCCGGATCGCATCGATGCAATGCCTGCGAGACACTGGGAAAATGGAAAATGGAAAATGGAAAATAAACACGGATAAAGATCTTATCCTAACGGGATGATTATTATGAGCGTGAAGTCGGAAATATTTGCGCGTCGCAGCAATTTTCATATCGACCGAACCGAGTCTCTTTAAATTCGCAGAATTAATAAGCGGAGAGAGAAATTGAGAGATAACGATCTAAGGGAAATATCATTTCTTAACAACATATATTATACAGGATGTGACAAATGTGGCAAACTTTATCGCTGTATCCTGTGCCATGTAATGCTTAATCTTAAAAGATATGGAACAGAGATATGAAATTTTGTTTACTTGTAGACTGTGAAATCTGTTATACAAAAGCTATTATAAACGCTAGAGGCAGATAGTCCTTTATTATTTCGTACTTTTGTTATAACGCTTTTAATTAAGAATTTCTGGAACCATGTTTGTACGACAATTTATCTTTTGTTTTTATTCGCGGTATACGCTGACAGATATTTTATAGAGAAAATCCAGGACATCCTGTGTACGCGTGATCCTATTCAACGAACGCTTTATTTCATCCGGATCTATTTAACCTATTTCTTTTCACTTCCTTATGAATGCCACGTCGCAAAGCAAAGGCGATATACATATAGTCGGCTAATCATATTTATTAACGAGAATACACGTTCAGTTGACGCGAGAATAGAGCAACAAACCATGTTTTCGCTATAGCTAATAAACGTACGCAGGTAAACTTTAGCACAGATACGCTTCATACATATTTAAATTCGAATTCATAAATTTCACATGGAATGCAATAACTTTGGAAAAAAGAGCAGAGGTGGAGAAAACAGGAGCTTTCTTTAAATTTGCTTGAGATATGCATAAAGGTAATATCAGCGGTGTTCCAAAATGGTTATTGGGACATGCAAATGTTTTTCATTGCACAATTTTTCTGTTGCAAAAAAATATACAAGTGTCAAGAGTAAAAAGTAATATCATACGTTGGCACACTAAATCGTCGAACGTATCTTTGAATACATTTTTAGTCAGCAGCAGCAGGCGATTTTACATTTTCAACGGAGATCTTCTCATCGCGTTAGGTTTCTGGCTGCCATTTAAATATTCAGCTTTTTATCTACGCTTTTACCAAACGCAAATAGTAAAATCACGTGTTTACTAATCGTCCGTGTACACTTTTTCCCATTGAAATTGGCAAGCTAACGTACTAATTTCTCGCTTTCGTTTCAACGCGTTAACGACTGCTCTCGACAGACGTTTACGCTAACGCGTAGAAATAGGAATTATAAACGCGACCTTTTCTTAATTGGTACCGTTAAGTTACACGGTAGATGATCATTCAGCTTAGATCAGAGTCGAGTTTCTTAAAATCTAGGATATTCAATTTCAATTTCTATTCTGCGTCTTCGTCAATGCCACTGATAGAGCCTTCATAACTTACAGAATACACGGTAGGATCAGATAAATAAAAAATCGTGCTAATCGAAATTGTAATCTTTTATGTCGTTCGTCGCAATCAGACTCTCTCAGAGGTAATGCTTCGAATAAAAAAAAAGAAAAAAAAGAAAGAGAGAGAATCCTTTGTTCCATATTTTAGATTCAACGTTGCACCAGAAATCGCTTCGCGTACATACATCTGCATATTCAAATTCCACCTTTACGTCAAAATTCCATTCTTTATTGACTTAGAAAGCCACGTCGACTCCGTTAAAGCGAAACGAGCTGCTAAAGTTAAATGAAAACTGAAACACTGTCCATCCAGATCACTTATCAGAGAGCAATTCTGATGCTAATACGTACCGAGACATCTGTACGGCTTGACCCAACGTGACAATTTGCATTTAGTTCTGCCTGGCTTGCACCAGCCGTTAACCCTCACGTAATGAGACGATTCCACGATATTGGTGATGTCTCTCTTCGGATAAGCCTAGAAATACAAGTACCGATTATGTTATGTAACTTTCTATCCGAAATAATTCCATATTTCGTTAGAGCTACAACGATCGCATTCGTCATAGTTGCACTGATAAAACTCGAAACCAATCTGAAAATGTATATGCAAGTTACAAGATATTTAGCAGAAAAATAGGCAGAGAATTAATATGTAGAGCGAATCGCCACGAGGGACGTACAACAAACGTAAAAACGGTCCCATCGAACGAACGATTGATTGTTCAGGTACTCTTGTCGTCTCTATGAAACATATACTTGCGCTAAATATTTTCTAGCTTCTGTACACGTGTATCTATATCTTTCTTACAAATTTATTTCAACTTCACCTATACGATCACGTGAAGTTAATCACAGCCTGTGATTAATAAATTTTCAAAATGCTTCGTACAACGCACATGATAATTCGCGGCAAACCCTTAAAAATATTCTAAAACTCTCGTAAGTTGTTATATCGTTGAACAATTTTTGCCCGATTATACCCACAGGATATACGAACAAAGTTTGGCTGTTAAACCTTGCAACTCTCTGTACATCATAAATTAATAAATATGAATAAATTACGGATAATCGTTGGCACGTAACATCCCTGCAGTTTGACCCAGATAATCGTGGTTCACCTACGACCTACTCGTAGCCATTTGAGAATTTTTATTGCGAGCCCTGTTTATATATCTTTTTTCTTTTTTCTTTCAACTTTTCATTATAATTAGCGTAAACGCATTTACTACCGCGTTCCGTTTCGATCGACGAAATTATACGACAGGCGAAATTATCCTGCCTTTCACTCGATAACACGGCCGTGCGTCGACGACAGCAGAGAGAGGTGGTTGCCTCGCGGATATCGAAACTGCAGTGCGCTCGTTTCCGTAAATTAACAACCGGTACGCACACAACGAATAAATTCGCGCATCCCTTCGTAGATTGGAAGTGGATGATAGGATACAAACGTTCGAATCGTTTCAATAAACGAGTCCTACTGAATTTAATTTAACTGTTTGGAAATCAGGGGAAGTTTCTATGACAATTTCAAATTATCTTTAGGTAATTAACTCGAGGCGATATATTTTAAGTTTGTATCAGGTTGTGGCGAAAGCTTCTTTATAAGGAAATAATAGATGCACAATATTTTTTCCTTTATATTATTTTACTGAATTATACGCGACTATAACCATTTAGTTCTATTACGATAAAGGTTACAACAATATTGGGTTTCATGTTTGTGTAAGAATTGCATTGTTCAGAAGACGTGTCTGTAAAAGAAAGACGCTTTTGGGACAACCACTAATATTAATTTAAAGATTGGAAATTCTAATTGCGCGAAATTTGTAATCTAAATTAAGGGAAGATCGTAAATTTCGTTCGATCATAGATTACATATTTTATATACAGGGTGGTTGGTAACTGGTGGTACGAGCGGAAAGGGGGTGATTCTACGCGAAAAAAGAAGTCGAAAATATAGAATAAAAATTTTTTTTTAATTTTTCCATCGAGACAACGATCTACAGTGAGATCCGTTATAACGAGACGCGATAAAGTGCACGCGTACCGAGCCAAAATTCAAAGTCGATTTTCTCGAAAACAAAGCCTCGAACGAAAAATTTTTATTCCGTGTTTTCGACTTCTTTTTTCGCGTAGAATCACCCCCTTTCCGCTTGTACCACCAGTTACCAACCACCCTGTATATATATAATAGAAGAAATTTTATACAGACGATACAAAGTATTAAATATTCGGACAAAACCACGTAACTCGAGTGTGGATTGTACGGAAGTATGTAGTTGGATTGCTCGCGAAAGTTTGAAAACATTCTCGCCGAATTATTTAAACAGCTTCGGACATTCGAAGAACGTGCTTGATATACTTTAAACAATAATTCAAATTACGTAATTTCCAACTACTCGAGAAGCAAGGTTAACTTCTGATATATTAAACTATTCTACATATTAATTTTAGCAAACCCACAATCGAGTTCTATCTTCATAGGAAGGGGTCGAAATTGATGACCTATTTACTCCAAAACTACGGAAACAATTCCCTGGCAAATTTGGCCGAGCACTCTGCCAATATCGAACAAATTCAATATATGATCTTCCGTGATCTTCTATGAGAATGATTACGTATGAAGTAGGAAGTTGTTCAGAATTAGACGAATAATTTATAATAGAACGAATGTTGCTCTTGTAATTTAATTATCTTCTACCTATAGTATCAAGTAAATTTAATATATCATCTTTCGTAACCTTTCAGAAAGATGATTACGTAAGAAACAAGAAGTTCTTGAAATATTGACGAGTAATTTATAATAAAACGAGCGTTGTTCATCTAATTTAATTATCTTCTATCTACGGTATTAAGCAAATTTAATACACGATATTCCGTAATCTTATAGAAGAAAAATCATTACATATAAAGTAAAAAGTTGTTCAAAAGTTTACGAGTAATTTATAAGAAAACGAGCGTTGTTCTTCTAATGTAATTATCTTGCAGAAACTTCAAACATTTCGAACTATCTCATCCACGGTCTTAACGTTAGCTCTAGCTGCTCGAGTCTACTGGAAAGGTTGAAAATCACGAGTATAAATCGAATCATTTATCAGGCTGAATGTAAACGTCGACAGAGACGAACAACGTTCCACGAACTTACCTTCTTGCAATATTCGAGAATCTCTAGCTTATCCGTCATGCAGCTCTTCTTGTCGGCGGATGAGACCCAACGTCCCTGTTCGCCCATGTGCTGCGCCAAGTACACCTCTCCGGCCTCGCATAACGTAGCAACCTGAATGCATAGCGTTCGCATAAACACTCGTCGTCACCTTTTTCTACTCGTCTGAAAATTCTTTGACGCTACAACCGGCTACTTTCGGCGATAAGTTTCACTCTGGGGTGGACAAGTCCCCTTAGGAATTTACAAAACGCGAAAAATCGTTACAGCGTTAAAGTTATTCCTCTGACCAGTGAGCTGTTCTCGACGAGTATACTGGCCACGAAGAAACGACAATATTTCGTGTTACGACGACTATACTCGTCACGCGTAAAAGGTAGCCACAATTTCCTGTGTAAATCGCAGTTCAGTAATCGCAGTAAATTGCAATAATAAAATTTCCTAAAAGTCGTTTCTCCGTCTGACGAGTATACTCGTCACGCGTAAAAGGTAGCCACAATTTCCTGTGTAAATCGCAGTTCAGTAATCGCAGCAAATTGCAATAATAAAATTTCTTAAAAGTCGTTTCTCCGTCTGACGAGTATACTCGCTTACTTTTCCCTACGAATTTTAAGTACACGCTTTTCAAACAACTTCGCAACAGCCGACTGGTCAATTGCCTCGCTTATCGCTATTTTCAAAAGCTAAAATACATCTCGTATCTCGTATTTCTATTCCCTTCTTTACCTCTTTCGTGCACGCGGACCTTAGGACGATTTTAACTTGAAGGGAATCGCGCGTGGCTAGAAAATCGAATATTTCGTCAGGCAGCGGACTGGATTTCGCGAGTTACGTAACGTTGAAGACTGGCGAAAATGGGATGAATGGAAGGGACGCGTATTGGAATGGAAGAGATTTCAGACATCTCGTGTGTGCGACGGTGGGGATTTCGTCGCGATGCAAAATCGCTGAGTGGCACGCGGCCTTGATGACATTCGTAAGGAAAAGGAAGCGTACATTTTCAAGTGGTACTCACTTGCGGCTCTGATCTTCCTCCAGCGGGTGCCAACTCGAGCCTCTCCGACACCGCCTGCAATGCAGAAAACATGGGTAAATTCAACTGGCGTAAAACTGTACGGTAGCCAAGAATTTATAGCGACCCCGCGGACATTTTCGCGTATTTCATTCATAAAACTTTTTCTATCGACCTCGGACAATTTCAGGATCGCGTTACGCAAGTACAGTCAGGCACAAGACTCTACGTCTACGTCGCTCGAGTGTAAGACCTTGTAACGTAACTTATCTGAATGAAGTTTATGACTAATTATTTTATATTTATCTTATACGAAGTTTATGGCTAATGACTAATTATTAAAATCTTTGAAAGTAATTGAATTCAATTTCTAACTCTTTGGTCGTCGAATTAATAATACAGTGTACGAAGAAAAGGTACAAGATGAAAGAATCGGATCAATCTTTGGGAAATTTAGTTTCTGTTGAAAAAGAAAAAGCGAATACGTGTGATAATAATCGTATTCTTTGTTTCTCACTCATAATAGATATTATTCTAAAATTATCGATGCCTGTGAGAACAAATATTTAAATCTTCGAACTGCGCAGTTCTCGATAAAATATCGACGTTTAAACAACTCGGTTAATCTTTAAAGTTTGCTAAAGCTATTGATATAGTCGCCGAGTTTCATCCCCGCTTTAACTCTTGCAAAAGTGAGGTTTTATTAAAAGAAAAAAGAAATCAGCCAACTCTCCTCTTCGTACCATTAAAATTTATCGATTCGATTTATGCGTGGCAAATATTATTTTCCTTAATGAGAAGTAAAATTTGCGCGATGCGAGAAACGATTAATTACGTCGATCATCGGAAACCAAATATTTCCTTGATCAAACTCATTAATACGGATTGCTTCTTGGTAATATCATCCCCGCGTAATTCGCAGAACACTTTTCGAAGAACATTCTTCTAAAAACATTTCATGTTCCCGTAAAAACCTCTTAGGAAATTGAATGAATTCTTACAACGAGTAATTTCAATTCAATCTCTTTAGTCCTTCGTTTAACGTTTATCACGCTGCCCTATTTTTCGTCCATCGAAGCCGAAGATCCTTAAATTTGTATCATCAACTACGACGAGTACCTAGAAACATAGGAAAAGCAATTTGTTCCTAGGTGATTTGTCAAACAGAGGATACGAGACTTGTCGATCCAAGATTAGTTCCAATTTTCAAGATTCGTTCTCACGATCCGAGATTAACCCTACAAAGTTAATAGGAAATAAAATAAATACGAATTAGAACAAGTTACAAATTCGATGGTTTCCCAACGATTTATTTTTCGCCCTGCATTTATGCTACTCGTTCCGACTTTCTCGAGTTCTAAATATATTCTTATCCAAAAATTCAAATATTTGCGTCAAGCAAATTTTACATTCCACCTCCGCTAACGATCGACCACCATAGCGTGCAACGTAAATCGATACAAGCGAGCCGTCTATCCGTGCGCGGAATTCGATAAACCATCCAGAGTCCAATAACCAAGCAATCTCCTTAAAATACCCTCACCCCATCGACAAAGAACCACCCTTTCCAAGTACCAATCTTGGAGCAGTCGCTCGTCGAATCTCCTAAAAATACTCCTATACAGTGCAAACAATAAGCGTCTCCAACTCAGCGTGCAATCACGCCACTTCCGGCCTACCTAATCCCTAAACCGTTTAAACGGGCTCTCGAGCAATTCGTCCAGCCTTTCGCCGATATAATGGGCGACCATCGTCGAAAGGCAGAACTTCGCCTCGATCCAAACAAGCGAACAACGAAGGGGAATTAGATCCCGGCCGTAATCGCCTCTGCGGACCTTGTATCGTTGATTTAGTCATCTCACCTCGGTTAATGACGTATTAATGGGCTATTGAGCGAGGATATAAGGGTCCCAGAGTAGCAGCGTAGAATAGTAGCATTGTACCGACGAGCCAGCCACGTGACTGTTAGGAAGAGCCACGAGCTTTAGACTTGGCGCGAATGAGAGTTAAGATTCGCGATTGATTCTCGCTATCGTCGCGTCTCTGCGATTCTTCGGCCGTCGTCGAGATTCATTTTATTTTCTTGCTATCGAGCAACAAGTGCTTACAGAGATTTACAGAGTTTAGGCGTCACGTGCGAGTCCCTGCACGAGCGAACACGAACGATTTAACTGTTTTTGGATTTCATCAGAGCAACTTCTTACACTGCGGTTTAATAAAAAGGTGTGGATCCGAGGCAACGCATTTGAGGATTTCTGACGATACGAGTAAGTGGAAAAGCGATAGGGACGCGTAAATATCGAGAAAACGCGGATTGGAATAATGCAATTGGTCTGTGTGAACTCTAATACTTACAAGGTACTCGTAAAAAATTGTGACAGTGTAACGGAATTCAGGATTTACGCTTACGTCGTACAATTATATTACATTGATCGACCAACTGCGTTTCACGTGTATACTCGTCGTCGCTTGTATTCATTTACGCGCTCCATGACCCAACCCCGTGAGACATTTTTAAAACTAGATTCCGCAGTTAACTGGTTAACCGAGGGCGGTGCAAAATAGACTGGCATAGACACAGAGAAGGTAGCGTTGTCTATCAATTACTCGCTATCACGCAGCTGTATCGCCGCATGTGTGACACTTGCACCCAATGCTCGACACGCGTGTTCATCTTTACAATGTGTTGAGCCTGTGAAGTCAGAATTAATCGATCGCACCTCCTTCTTTCCATCTCTGCGTATACTATGTGTAATTATATGTATAATTTTGCGTGCTAGACTAGATTAGCCGCGTAGTAGTGACACACGTATGTGAATATGAGTGTATGCAAGTATGTGTGTGCACTGCGTCTCGAAAACCAGATGAATGCAACTGTTCCGTTGGCAGTGTGCTATGGAAGATGATGAGACGAAGAGAGTGCTGAGACGCGTGCAAATGTATATCGACGAAGATCCTGGAAATCGTTTATTAAATAAATCTAAAATTATTTTAATACGAATTCTAAGTGTAAGCTTGGTGTTCCTTTACTTTTATTTCGGCAATTAAGATGCACAATTCTCAACATAACGTATTCTACAACAATATGCGCTATACGTGCGATATGTACTAATATCTGGCTAATACCGATACAACTCAGCGTTGAGTCTCTCCACTCTGTGCAGCCGCAAGCGACGCTCTGCACTGAGAAGATGCGCTAGAAATACGCGATCTACGCTCAGCCGAGGCAAAACGCGTGCTACTCATCCGCAAACCAACGTACATATTACGTAGTAGGTTCGATAAACTTTTGTCTAAGTCTCCTTTCCGTTATCTTGGCGACAATATAAATTTGCGCAGATATAAAAATATTCTCAACCTCCACCTCTAACTTCGATCGCCTCGCAGCGATACGTTACGCTTCCTCGAGGGTTAAAACCACGTTGTATCACAGCAGCCACTACGTCACCTGTTAACGCACACGCTATACCCTCCTGTTGTATCATAAATCCATTAACTCACGTTCGATCACGCACCTCGCTATATGACACATATGCCTCGAACACGTTCATCACTGCGATCGATGAGAACGTTTTCAATTACGTTGAACAAGCGTACGCACTGCTGGATAGTCGGCAAGTAAATACGTTCGCGTGAACGATTCTACTACCGGACATAGGATCACGTGCCGCAAGTCGGCGGCCGAATCGTTAAAAGCCGTCTTTGAACGTCTCTAGACTTATTAGTCAACGGAGTGCCAGGTTTTCCTGACATGCGAGCGGAAACGCGACGTTCTGATCGCGTGAGCGCCGAATATCCATTCGAAATAGGCATCCAACCAGGATAAATGTACGCGAGTGAAATTGTCGGACGAAACACGTTCGATACGACTCTCCCGGGGAGAATATCTCAAGTCGAGCCCTCAGGACGGTGTTCGTAAACGTTTTGGGGCGGTTGAAGTTCGCAACGAGTATAATTCTCGTTAAATATATATTGACTTTGATCGAGTAATTGTTTGATCTTTTGATTAACTTTGAGGTAACAATCGTGCGCCGGATTTTTATGTACTTATGAGGAATTTAATTAAAGATGCAGAGATACGTAAAATACCGAAAGTACAGTATAGCCTCTATAACAGTTCTTTCTATCCAGAATTCATTCCTTGAATTATACTTATAAGCGATTTGACCAAACCTCTTTGCACTGTATGTTATTACTGATGACGTAAGAACGTACAACTTTAGCGTTACTTAATCAACGATCGTGCAAACGTTGTGGATTTCTTACTTTTTACATACAATTTTAGACAGAATTTTTACGAATACTTTTAGTCTGTAATTTAATTAAACGAAACGTTCGATACGTTTGCTTCAGAGAATAAGCGTTAGTATAATTATTCTTATGCTGTTAAATACCTTAACGGACATATATCTCCGAAAACTACATTCTTGGCAGCCAGTTTTACGTGAGTGGCAGCTAAGTTACCTAACAACAGGAATTCGCGGAATCGATCTGACCTTTACATTTTATTGTACTGTACGCGCCGTAGCAAAAAACTATCGTCGAAATATAGATGTTTTTTATTTATATTTTTTTATTTATATAATTTTATAGTTTTTTATTTATATAATTATAGATGTATTTCGATGTTATTATGTTGTCCCAGATGTTTCTTTCGTTTTATAATTGAATTGTGTGTGATCGTAATAATAGGAATAAAAATTCAATAAAATAATATTAAACGAAAAATGTCGCGCATTCGTTATTTCCTTACAAAACGAGAGAAATTGTTCGAACAAGTTAACACATTTTCACGAATCTCGTTGCTAGAATATATCTACCTCTTCGACCCAGTAGGATCGTGATTTGGGGCAACGATATACGTAGCTAAAAAATAAAATGTCGGAATTATCCATATTGAACGATAAAAGAAATTGTACGCTGCTAGTTTCCTTGTTGTCTAATTTATACGCCGAATTTTCGTCCAATAATTTCACCCGTATTAACCGGAAACTTTACGCAAGATTTTTATCATTTTCTCACAGTTTTTACACGGTATACATTTTTCTTATGATTCCTGCCATTCGTGTAGTAATCATAATTTCTATAAATTTAGAAAATAAACATGCCCGTCGTATACCTCTGCCTGTGTACTGTGAGATGATACAACTATGAAAAAGTAAGAAACTATAGTATGTAACAGGAAAATTACGGAACCATGAAATTGTTAAAAAATTATCGAATATTACATTTAATAAATTTATAAATAGTAACGAGCCCATAAATACTTATATCCCTAGAGATGAATAAACAAATGTATTTCTATAAACGAAATTCATAGATAATACGTAATGCTTTGACGTTACTTTAATTAACAAGTGGAATTGCTCTGAGAAACGGAATTCTATATACGTGACCCAAGGAAACGCGAATACAAACGCGAGATCTGGAAGATATACTGGCGCCAATATACTTACGTGCGTTACTTAATTAAGGATTTCATAAGCCGTGCAGCTTGACGCAAAGGAACTACATGAATATTTATCGCATATATATCAGGTCTAAAGATTACGTCTAAAATTTAGCGGAAGGAAAATCTCTTATCTGAAAGCATAAATTAAAATATCCTAAATTAAGTAGCGTACGTAAATATAGAGCCGCCACTGTATATAGGTCAAAAGTAATTCAGTAGAAAATCAAGCGAGACGAGCTTTAAATCATCTCGTTGCATCTTCCCTCGTGCTTCTCAATTTTAAGTGGAAAAACCAGGAATAACGAAAGCGTATACATAGTTTAGCCGTTGTTATTATCCCAGGTATTTATCTTGCTTTCGAAAAAGTTTCTGCGAATGAAACGAACGACGTGGCGGAGAGCGCAGCAGGCTGAAGAGCTTGCAAAAAAATGAACGCGAAGAACGTTAAGTAAGTCTAAGGAGAGCACGCGAGGAAATCAGACGTTTCAGAATTCAAACTGGAAACGGCACTGCGTCTGCTTACTTCCAATATCTCTCTCTCTCTCTCTCTCTCTCTCTCTCTCTCTCTTGGACCATCAAAACTCGTAATTTACATAAAGGAGCCGGAAAAGTTTGTACGCAAAGAGACGCGATCCTTTCGACTGAATTTCGTAATGACGCAAATTTTAATAGACTCCCATTGCCTTCGATATTCTCAATCATCCAAGTACACGGTTCTAATAACTAAACTTTCATGCACCGTCGTTGCCAACGACGACAAAATAATAATAAAAATTGAATTTCCTATCTTCTGTCCGATTTTTGTAAACACATGCACAGTGTTCGTGCTATTGCACGAAGATGATAGGAAAAAAACAACGACGAGTGTATGTTCGTTGGTGTTTCGATTTTCATGTTATTTTCTAGCTGAAAGGATATACGTGTTTGTACTTAATGATTTAATGATTCAATACCATCACGGTGCGATTCTTACGATAGATGAGTGCGATAGATGATTCGATAAGAAGCATCAGCTAAAATAACTCGTTACCTGTCGGTTTTACGGAGAAACGTCTTGAACGAGTAACATCGCGTTTCAAGGGACTCATCGGATGGATGCAATTTTATTTTCTAATATCTTCTATTCTCCGCGCTATCAAAGCGATATCTCCAGCTCCTTAAAATCCATTGTATATTTTCAATATCGAAAAAGCGTTGATTTTCTTTTCCCCCCATAACACACTCCCGCGTGGTGAATATTTTCAACTTGAATCTGTCAAATTTAACGTATGAAAGCGAGGAACAGCGTAAACGCAAGAATACCGTTTCACGCTTGTCTTTCACGCGTCAAATTTGACAAACTGAAATTAAAATATCCAAACTACCAATTTTTCGACACGATACTTTCCTGCGTAATATAATTTGTCAATACTTGATATCGCGTAATATAAATAATTCGAACAGAACAATAGAATAACGACATATCGTTGCTGACCAGTTTTGATATTTTACTTCACAACTGGAAACTCGTAAACATTCGCTAGAACGTCGACAGCGGTATCCGAAAGATGGAAAAAAGATTGAAACACCTATATTTACGACAATTTTCGTGACCGGCAATTGGACACGAAAACCGAGTTCCAGAACCAATTCACGTTCGTGTTGCAGCATACTCGATTCTTACGCGTATGTACGTATATGTACTTGGACAGAGCCGAAGGCACGATGCAATGGCGAGGTGTGGCTGGCGCGTTATGCGTCGTAAATGTTGTCGCGAATTACATCGAGGTGTACGTCACCATCTCGCTTTGCATTCTCCTCGCAGCGGTAATAAGAGTAGATGGTTTCGCTCTACGGGTGTCCTAGCCGTCGATCCGGATTGCATGCTGATGCCTAGGATCGAGTCACGACCGACGCAACGGTTATTAACGCTTAAGAGTTTATTTATCAACGTGCAGGTCATTTTACTTACGCCGACTCTGGCCGTTTGTAGAACGCAGATTAACTGGATCACCGGTAAAGGAATATTCGTGCCGATTACGGTTACCGCTTGCGGCAATTACGCAGAAGAAGAGTACGAACGAAGAGAAGACGTACATAGAGAGAATGAGATTGGTTCGTAGCAGAAATTTTTCAACGAGTTCGACACGTTCGCTGGTCCCTGCTATTATTACACGATGGCTAACGTATTACGCGACAGCTAGTTTTATCTTACAACGAACCGTTTTCTTTATGCGGTTTACACGCTTCGTTTCTATCGCAACGATCTTTTGTAAATTTCGTGCGAAAGCGCTATTTGACGATACAAAATTTTAGATAGTCCAAGTGAATTAATTAGACGCTTAAACGATAACGATTAACGTAGGACATGAAAGAGCGGACATGAAATTTCGACACTTTTCAGCGAGTTTAAAACGCGCTGTGTTTTGTATTGTACGACGATTAGAAAAGATATCGACGCGTAATTTGATCTTCTAAGAATTTAGGAACCAGGTTCTACGCTTCGTTTTCATGTTAAACATTTTCTATAGTCGTACGAAAACATCGTTTAACGATACAAAAGTTGATACACTCGGAGCTAATTAATTAGCATGTAAATGCTGCCATGAATATGTATGTACAGTGGCGTGTCGATATTCTTTCTAGCCACTCTGTATATGACGCGTAAAGTAAAACGAAAATATCACGCTTGCTATGGAAATTGTCTACGAGTATCTCCAGTAAGTTATACAAGAAAAAAAAAGCATTTTGCGGTTGTACTATGCACCGTTGTGACAAAGCTGCAATCATACGTCTGTTAGGTTGCTTCGTGTAAGTTCTGCCCGCCAAAGTAAACCAGCGACCAGTTCGACTCGCAAAAATCATCCACCCGCGTTGTGTCTCTTTCATGAAAATCTTCGGGTTCGTCGTCGAAAGAAGAAGCTATCGATCTATCGCATCTTTCGCGACTTCAAAATTTCAGATTATTTTTCGTGCACACTTTTCTGATCGAAAGAGATAAAAACGTACTCCTGGTGGATCCATCTTTGTAAAAATCTTCCTAAATATCTGCCCTGAGGGACTAGTGAAAATTGGTATATATAATACGTGAGGAAAAATGGTAATAAAAGAAGCAAGATTTTCGACGGATGATTTTGAAGAGAATAGGAGGCAAGAGAGAAACGTTGAAACAGACGACGATGTTTCAAAAGGAGTAATCGAAAATAATTCCCAGGAAACAACGAAGGAAGGGTAGTACGCTTTAAATGAAACTAAGTCGGTCTACCATTATTCGTCTCTCGACCCACATAGCAAACGTAAAGAAAATGGACAAATGGATTCCGCATAAGTTAAACGATGCGCGCGACACGACGAATGCAGCCACCTCGTTACTTTCATATTTCTCGTGCATACGTTCTTCGTTTATCGTTCTTTGTAATTTCTTCCGAAGAATAAGTAGCAACGATTATAACGAGGTTGTGTAAAAGCAGCGGTTGCAGCAAGTTTTTCCATTCTAAGGTAAAACCGACGAATTAACGTGAATTTTTTATCACGAAGATATATGTATATTACGAGAAATTTACGTATGCGTGTGTACATATATAACTCGTAATTCCAATTTCAAAATTATTTCACACACGTGAAATTGAAACATTAAATTTAAATCGTGTTACAATGAAACATTTTAAACAGACGCATGTACATTTAATTAAAATAATTTTCACGTGCTTGCGTGTACTTTTTCGACTACCAGACGATAGCTCGGTTGTATCATATTTTTGAAAAATATTTAGCAAATATGTATTTATCAAATATATACGTGTCGATCTTCATTTGTAAAATGTATCGGTAAATTCATTATAAAATATAGTTACCAGGAGTTCATATTAATTCGTCGGCTTATAAATACGTTCTATGCTTCTCAAAAATACGACGTGATGAAATTTTACAACGAAATTTGACGTATAAAATTTCATTATTCCACGGCTATATTTAATACTCTCTGGCGATTTATTTTCTTATTATAAGATCTCTTAAACCAATTGATTAGCTCAATACGTTACAGGTCACTTGTTTTTCAAGTAGCCCTAATTGTAAGTGATTTAAGCTATTGCTCAAACTATATTAAGCAAGTTCTCCAAACGTTCAATCTGCGCGAATCTGTTCAAGAGACCATTCGAAGGATTTTTCGCCCCCAAGCTTACGCGAACAATCGAGCTACTTCATATTCAATTTATTCAAGTTATTCGGCTTAGTTTTTATATTTCAAACCGGCAACGAGTTCCGTCCACCGGTTCGCTTTTTCAATTCGCCGACACGTAAAATGGGTAAAACGCGTTTTCAACGTTGCTTTAACTTTTCACCAGATTTTCATTTAAGGGTAATTTGATTCTGTATTCGATGAAATTGTTTGATTTTACGGTAATGGAATAAAACTTGGGAAATGTATTTTCCCTTTGATAACGTCCAACAATTAGTTAATGAAATATTTGAACGGTGTTTTGTTTATTCGATTATTTGTTTAATTGCGTATTGCGACAGCGATTTCGAAAATGGTCCTTGTTGCGTTATTTTATATTTTCTTCGTAATTTCCTACCTTCTAATACGTTTAAAATATCAACTGTAACGCATTTTTAATAAATATTTTTAAATCAATACGTCGCATAAACCGACGAACCATTTTAGAAAAACCGCGTACTCCGATCGATTTTATTTGCAATCTTTTCTTCTTCTCGAACGTTCAAATTTATCTAACCAGCGTTTCGCGTAATTCTAATCAGATCGTTCGGTATCTTTTCAGCGATCGTGGAGACCACTTCGATCGCGGACGTTTCTCGAGATATTCCTTTTTTTTTCTTTACTCGATTATCGCATTTTTATGATCTACGTGCATTGTTATCCGCGCATCTCTGAATTGCCAATGTTTTACCGCGATAATTCGCTTGTTATTAGATATAAAAAAGTTAGAGGGGAAAAAGGGCATTTCCCGGGAAACGTCCTTGTCCGATTCGACGTCTTCCAAGCTACGGAAGATCACATTTTTAGAGAAATTGTAGCTTTTAATTTTTGTCATATTTTGTCTTAATACTTTCAAATAAACATCTATTTAATGATATTTAAAATTAACATTGCAAATTCACGTTCAAAATTAACGACGCGTTAGTTTCGTATACGAAATTTATAAACGTCTACGTGGATAGAATTAACGCTGTAAAATTACAGAAAATTATTGGAAGTTAAACTTTAACAAACGAAACGTGGATTTATAAACATTTCTATCCTCATTGATATAATTTGGAATAATGAAATTAAGCTACAAATGTAATCTTCTCGCAGATCTTTCTTTTCTATTCGATAAATATTTGTAAAAACTCGCGTATCTCTTCTTGTTGTTTCGTATCTGTTTGAACGTGTCTTCAATAGGATACTGCACATATGTAAATACTTTGAACGTTTGCGATGTTTATGATGGAACGAGGGAAGCCGATATTCGGAAAGAGAGTGTGCAGAATCACGCTTTTAAAGCTTTGTCGCTTTTATCGCAAGTGAAATAATCGGTTTTCGTTTTATTCGATACTAAAAGTGAACTTTACGCGATATCGATCGTACGGACTTCTCGTAAATACTATGGCAATTTTACAAACGAAAGAGAGTTTCAACTTTCGAACATCTGGGAACACGATTTTGGCTGATACGTCCATATTCGAAACAACTTCTCCATTTAATTGTTCTTATCCCATGACGTTTACCTGCAGTATAAAAAAAAATAAAAAATAAAAAATAAAAGAAAATAAGAAAACGAGCGAATTTTTCCTTCGCCGTTTAACATTATCCACAATCTAATCGGAAGAATCTCGTCGTTCGTACGATCTTCCGCTCGATTAAAATTCGTTTCTTTCGCTGGCGAGCAAGCGCGAGATTAAAGTTACACGCAGGTCTAAAATAAAATAATCGTTTCTCGCTTAAATCAACCTCGTTTACTGTCCGCTCCAACGACTAATCCCATTGCAGGCAAGAAAATCGAACCAGGGCAGCGCCGAAAACGATCAATACAAATTCAACTATCGTCAAACAAACCGACCCGAACCATTACTTCGGCCAACAATCTCAACTGCTCCCTTTCAAACGATTCCAATCTATCCAGGTTGCAGAGGACCGCGCCGAACGAATCTACGAGCGTTTCATTTACACGGCGCTTCGCCGGTCGATCGACGTTTTCACTCGCTTTTCGTCTCGAACGCAGCCAGCGGCCAACGCCTGCTACGATTTCACGTGCCACCGTTTCAACCACGTTTCATCCAGTGCTTTTACCGATCTCCTTTTCTCCGCTCCGCCAACGGACGAGAATGGAAACCGGCACTCTGATTCTCTTTTCTCTTCTGTTCTCGTTTCCGTTGGTTGCATGGCCGGCGCGCGGTATTTTTCATCGGTATCATTGTGCGTCGCCTGGGCCTGTCTCTCCTTTCTCGATCCTATCGATGACAAACGATATTTGACAGAGACGAGACGAAAGGAGACGGCTGTGCTTTCCGACAACTCGAGCAGTTGAAGAGACGAAGACGGTTTGTCGCCAGCCTCCGAGCGATTTTGTCAAACTCTTCGTGTAGGAGTTCGAAAGCGACGAGTGTCTTTAACCGTTTGAGTGTCAGGGGTCTTTGAAAAAACAGGTTTCAAAAATTCCAAATAACGCGATAGCGTTTGTCTTAATCGATTGCGAAGGGAAACAAGCGCGGCGCAATAACGCTCGTCGTATTTCTTATTTTTATGAAATACGTCTATATTATTGTACTATTAGTTTATAAATATTTCGAGTTCTGTTCAATAAAAATTATTGAGAAGATAGCAATGAAATACAAAATATCATGAGTCGTCTGTAGCGTTCTAATGTACTGCGGCTTTTCGACATAAAATTTATACAGCGCTGCTTCCGACTCAACCGGTTAATATATCGATATAGATATATAGGGTGACTGTATTCAACGTAATACTGGAACACGCGATTTCAACCACTTAGCTGTCGTGTAAAAAAGAAATAAAACGATCGTTTCGTTGCGACTTAATTCTATTGAGTTAGCAACCGAGCGATTGTTGCACTCAATTCTTGCAACAATTAAATTATCCAACGTACGAAACAATCTCGTTCGAACGATTATCACTCAAACTGTTTTTTAGTATTGGGTTGGCAACTAAGAGATTGCGGATTTTGTCATTAGGTGGTAATGACAAAATCCGCAATCACTTAGTTGCCGATCCAATATATTACAACAGTCGCACGTACTCTCTGCTTGACGAGTATACTCGTCGTCGCTTACTTTTTGTCACGCGTTCTAGGAACACGCTTTTCAAAGATGTCGCAACAGCTAACCGGCTATTACTAAATTAAACTAGTAACTCTGCAATTAACCTCTTAACCTACAAATACGGGCATAGCCCGTAGTACGATGATCGGACCAAACGTAAATATTACGGGCATAGCTCGTAGTACGATGATCGGGCCAAACGTAAATATTACGGGCATAGCTCGTAGTAGATGATCGGGCCAAACGTAAATATTACAGGCATAGCTCGTAGTAGATGATCGGACCAAACGTAAATATTACGGGCATAGCTCGTAGTACGATGGTCGGACCAAATATAATACAGGGTGGTTGGTAACTGGCGGTACAAGCGGAAAGGGGTGATTCTACGCGAAAAAAGAAGTCGAAAATGTAAAATAAAAATTTTTCGTTCGAGGCTTTGTTTTCGAGAAAATCGACTTTGAATCTTTGCTCGGTACGCGTGCACTTTATCGCGTCTCGTTACAACGGATCTCACTATAGATCGTTGTCTCGATGGAAAAATTAAAAAAAAATATTTATTCTATATTTCCGACTTCTTTTTTCGCGTAGAATCACCCCCTTTCCGCTTGTACCACCAGTTACCAACCACCCTGTATAATAGCTTGTTTAGGTTTTCGGCCCAAAATTCTCGAACGTAAATCGTAGGTTAATATGAAACATTGCAAATGTAGCTTGCTAAAAATATATATATAAAATCTTGAGAAAAAGGAAAGAAACCCGAAAAATAACAATCTTACGTAAAGGTACACGCGTTTTTATCCCGTGACCTGAGTAAAGCCGGATAGAGTAGCCGATAGCGTCCCTAGCATCTGTTACATTGGAATGGATCCAACTGTTTAGATTCCTAACTAGTGAAGCAACATTCATGGGTCCACCCAGAACCAGTTATACACTGCATCCAACATTCGTTCGATCTACATGCACCGGATAAGATTACCGACAGTGGATGCAA
This sequence comes from Bombus huntii, assembly GCF_024542735.1. Lineage (NCBI taxonomy): Eukaryota > Metazoa > Arthropoda > Insecta > Hymenoptera > Apidae > Bombus > Bombus huntii. Next base: position 15,716,197 of record NC_066243.1, read on the forward strand.
ATATCCTCGTTGTTACCATTATATTTTTGTTCCTGTTGTTACCACTGTCGCTATCCTTTGGATTTTTGTTCGACTCTACGTTTCTACGATCTACGAAGAAACGTTGACTTGACACTGGGACTACGGACAGTTAAGACGAAGCTATTTCTACCAAAAACCAGTCACAACGACTGGTCTCCAAAAAGTACCTGATGATAGAATATCGTTATATTTATTGATTTATTACTTTTGTGGCGGCACTCGACGACTCAACTCGTCCACGGCTTCGCGACACAAAGCGATGTACGTCAAAGCGTAAAGTCGACATGCCTAATGTACCATCGACGTCCCTACGGTTCTTCCACCGAATATTCGGAAGAATCCATCCCAAGAAACGGTCGCGGACATCTAACAAACGCGTGCGTAGTGAGGATACCGAGGGGCAACAAAGAAAAAGAATCCGTTCGGTTTTGAACGAGAAAACATTCCGTTTCGAACAGCGAAGTGCGAAGGGTCTAGCGCAACAGCGAAGCAAACACATTCGAGAAGCGCGATTGTTGATCGTTGATCGTTAAATAAACTTTACTGTTGAACACCGAGAGTATTTCTTGGGCACTTAGATCTAACACCGCCTCGTTTTCATTGTATTATATTATTTCACAGAAGGAATTCCATGTTGTGTAGTACATTTTTGCTGCTACTAATCCATCTGAGATTATGATCCTTAAACGAGGGTTGGCACATTTATAAAATTGCATCTTCACCGATGCGGTAGTTTTAGTGTTAACAACCTAAATGCGTTTGCAACGTGGACACCGACGGTGGGTGTCCGATTTTGCCTCAGTACGCAATTTCATAAATATCGTTATGTATCATTGGAAAATATTCGTTGGACAAGAGTAGTAAAAGTGGTTAACTCTTAGCGAACTGCGTCTCTTCAAAAGTCTAGAAAATATAACGTAAAACACAAGGATTGTACCGAATGAACTTCCCAGGGAAAGGTTGTCCGTAAAGTTTCTTTCGTTTTATGAGGAAATAATAGACGCACGATGTTCTTTGTTGTACATTATTTCGTCGAATTACGTACGATCCATTTTGTTCTGTTGAGATAAACATCGTGACATTTCACAGACTTGGTTTCGCGTTCGTACGAAGGTGCATTGTCGTAAAAAACGCGTTTGCGAAAGAAAGACACTTTGCGGACGACCTATTATAAACCTGTTAGACCTTGTTATGTGTTATCACATATCGATTTTACAAATATTATCATAAATCATCCGTACCCTATGGCGAATCGAAAGAAACCCATTTGCATATCCAGGCTTCGACGCGTAATACAGTCGAACAGCATAATTCGTACCAGGAACGTACTTACCTAGACGATATCGATAATCGTAGAGCTAACAATTCGTTGGAAATCGTCAGAGAAAATCACGGCACTCGTCGTGCCACGGAAAGTATCATAACGCTAGAAAGCACGCGCCTATGGCGATCGTATTTTGTTCAGGCACTGACCCGGATCACGACGACTGAATGCCGTGGCTGAACGCGTGAAAATCCCAAACCGTTTTAAAGGTTTGCAACAACAGCCTGGAATTTTAGCCCAGTGTATCCAATTGTTTCCAGGTGTCTAACTGTAAGATTATCGTAGCTGTTCGATACCTGAACAGCTCCTGAAAAGATCAAAGGACAGGAACCATCGTTCGCCTAACGTTTAATTACACCTGTTAAAACGTCGTGCACTCTGCTAACCAGCTGCAGGTGCGAGAGACCAATTAGCCGATACTCGAGAACGTCTGTCAGAGAGTTCGATCTTAATCGTTAGCATCGGCCCAACTGTTGGTCGGCTGCTCGAAAAAGGAATTTCTGTCTACTCGACGAACTTTCCGAAGCTCGTTAAAAAGAGAGGGTGAAGGGGCCGGGGCAACGAACCAGGCGAACGAGTCAGGGTATCCAGAGAGAGAGAGAGAGAGAGAGAAAGAGGAGAGAGCAAGATTGGCGGCAGTTTCCTTCGACGCGCGTCCGGGAGCGCAGCCCTTTAAAGCTGATTAGCCGATGTTTTATATAAGATTCGATCTAAGTGGATTTACTTAATGCACTTAAAGCGAATCTGACCGCAGCCTTAAGGAGCTTCGGCCACACGCGACACCGAGCGGAACTGAGTTTTTCAGACGCTGACGCACCGAAACGCGACCCTCGTTCTCTTTCTTAAGATGCTCTACGACCACAGCTCGTTCTCTTGCGCGTCCTCCTTCGGACACCTCTTAGCCGACTGTGCCGATCGATTCGCAGTTCGTTGATAAACGACGGATTCAACGATAGTATGAGACTATGATAGGGGACGATGATAGTTATTGGTAACGATTAACGACAATTTGCACTTACTTAGGAAAGTTAAACGTTCGCGTAAATAATATACGCGATACGAAAATAGAAGATTAAATTGACAGGCGGTGGTTGACCGAGGAATCGGATGACAAGTTTGCTGTATAATATAAGTTACACAGTGGGAAGGTATATCGTTAAAAAGAAAATGTCAGAACGAATACCTGCGTCCATTAAATGTAAAATATTATGAATATTAATTTTGTGAATTTCGTTAGACGGATTAAAAGGAATATCGTTGAAACGTAATAATTTGCTCACTTTCGTCTTTATTGGGAAAAAAGAGAAGCGGAAAATGACGAAACAGAAGGTAGAAACGATAACGAGCGAGAGAAAATTTTGTTTCGTTTGTTAGTTGTTCCAAAGCAACGGTGAACGTTTGTTCCTTAGCGCGATACTTTTTAAACAACGCGATACTTTTTAGAATTTCTATATTTCCTCTGATATTATCAACGTCATTTAGGGGGAATTATTTTTGGTCAGAGTTCGTTATTTATTACAAAGCAAGATTAGATTCTGCAACGTGCACATGGCATGTTACAATATCGCGTTATAATCGACCACTGAAACGTAAGCAATTAGTGAATTTAATTCGAAGCTTATAATATATGCGCATTCGTATCTGCTAATTACTATGCTCTTGCGTGTAATTCTATACTAATACATAGTCGTATTATATTCCTATATCTAGTCATATTTTATATATAGCAAGCAGATTATAGATTCAAATCCTATAATCCTTGTACAATTTCTACAAAGACAGCGATTTAACCGCTATCTTATACTGGGTGTATCACGCCTATCGCTTGATCGAGGACGATTAAACGATCATAACTTTCGCATTTTATTGAAGCGTTCAAAGCACTGGAGCAACGAAAACGACGAACTACCGAAGGGATAGCAAGGAAATAATATAGAAAACTCATTATACAATGACTAGAAAAGTTATCGACGCGTAATTTTATCCTCTAAGAATTTAGGAACCAGGTTCTATGCTTCGTTTTCATGTTAAACATTTTCTATAGTCGTACGAAAACATCGTTTAACGATACAAAAGTTGATACACTCGAAGCTAATTAATTAGCATGTAAATGCTGTTATAAATATGTATGTACAGTGGCGTGTCGATATTTTTTCTAGCCACTCTGTATATGACGCGTAAAGTAAAACGAAAATATCCCGCTTGCTATGGAAATTGTCTACGAGTATCTCCAGTAAGTTATACAAAAAAAAAAGTATTTTGAGGTTTTACTATGCACCGTTGTGACAAAGCTGCAACCATACGTCTGTTAGGTTGCTTCGTGCAAGTTGTGTCCGCCAAAGTAAATCAGCGACCAGTTCGATTCGCAAAAATCATCCACCCGCGTTGTGTCTCTTTCATGAAAATCATTATGCTCTTGCGCGTAATTCTATACTAATACATAGTCGTATTATATTCCTATACATAATCATATTTTATATATGTTGAGGCTATTCGACGTATAAACAGAGAAACTCGTGGATGAATTGTAAGGTAGAAAATACAGGGTGGTTGGTAACTGGTGGTACAAGCGAAAAGGGGGCGATTCTACGCAAAAAAAGAAATCGAAAATATAGAATAAATATCTTTTTTTAATTTTTCCATCGAGACAACGATCTACAGTGAAATCCGTTATAACGAGACGCGATAAAGTGCACGCGTACCGAGCGAAAATTCAAAGTCGATTTTCTCGAAAACAAAGCCTCGAACGAAAAATTTTTATTCTATATTTCCGACTTCTTTTTTCGCGTAGAATCACCCCCTTTATGCTTGTGCCACCAGTTACCAACCACCCTGTATATGTTATTTGGCGTATAAACAGAGAAACTCGTGGGTGAATTGTAAGGTAGAAAATATATTTCAATACAGGAGCGTAATTATAAGTAAGAATACAATTTGAGCTGGTTCACATCCACACGCTAGCAGCGTTACCCTGCAACTGAAAACCCCGAAGCCAACGTCGTCTGTCTACTGTTTATGGTCTGCCTTCGTCGCAGTCTTTTGTCTATACGCTGTCAATAGCTTCGGTGCTTGAGAAAATTAAAAAGACCAGATGTAGAGTTCTCATAGAAGCGGTGTCCACTTCAACAATATATAGCAACCAGATTATAGATTCAAATTCTATAATCCTTGTACAATTTCTACAAAGACAACGATTTTATCGCTATCTTGTGCCAAGCGTATTACGCCTATCGTCTGATCGAGAAAGATTAAACGATCATAATTTTCCCATCTTATTGAAGCGTTCAAAGCACTGCAGCAACGAAAACGACGAACTACCGAAAGGATAGAAAGGAAATAATGTAGAGAACGCATTATACGTAGTACGAATAATACGCTACGTTTCTCTAACTTGAAATCGTTGTAAGATTTAATAACCTACATACAAGAAGAGAAGAATATAATATTCCTCTGAGGCTCGCAGCCGTAACCCAATATAAAAGGACGGCAGACTGCAGAGAAGATAGCTGGGATAATGCTTTGCAATTATTCGGCCACAATCATGCCGGCGGAATGAGAACAGCTAGAAACGAGCGCACGATTACAAATACAATACGCGAACGATAGTAAGTGAAGTTATATTTTTGCTCATTAACGTTTATCGTTGCTCGAACGATTTTAAAAATACAAACCGTGTCGGTAATTTGGAATTTCGATGAATCGCCTACACATTTCAAGTATACATTTCAAGTATGTTACGTTAGTCGAGTAATTTTCCATCGAAATGTATCCATTTTCCTATCGTTGATAAATTCGTTTAATTCGTACGAACTGTACGAAATAATTGTTATCGATTGTCCGGTTTCAATTTTACCTTCATACAATTATTAATAAATATCGTGGTAATATTTATATATTTTATATTTGTGTTTCGATTGTTGTATTTCAAGTGTACTTACAGTTAGATCGTCGCGATACGAATATTTGGCATAAGCACGATCCGTTTCCAACGTTTTTCGACGAAAGAAGAATCATCGAAATCGATAGGTGAGAATTTTTATCTCGATCCTTGGAAATTGGAAGAAATTTATAGTAGAATCTATCGACGTTTGTTAAAATTTATACTCGCGAAGGAAAATAGGAGGAAATCGAGTTCTCGCGTGCTTCATTATACAGAGAGAAAAAGGTGTCATTGCTCTAAAACAATTGCCTGGCCAATGAAGAAGTAAAATACGAAAGCTTTCTGAACGAACAAGAACAGTCGAGTGGAAAAATGACATAATTCTCTAAAACTATAGATACAAAAATGTCGAAATAATCCAACATCCTTGTGTATGTAGAAATTTACTTTTATAAATATGTTATCTATATTGTTTTAGAAATATTTTATAAATAGCAATCTGTTTTATACAATAGGTGGTCTAAAAATCAGTCTCCATGGTTCTTCCAGCTAAAAAACTGTTTCGAACAAAAGTTAATCGGCTTTCAGTCGAGTACAGATTGCAATATTATGAATTTAAAAAAAAGTCATGCTTCGATCAAGAGTCAATGTCACCGTCATTTTTTTTTTTTTTTTTTTTTTTTAAATGGAACAATGAATTTTTTTATATTCCGTTCGATTTTAATTCTAATTATGCATTGTTCCGTTTAAAAGAATAAACGTCACTCTGACTCTTCATCGAAGTAAAAACGTCGTTCAAGTCCGCGCGATATTGTATTATAATTTGCAATCGATCGGTAGCTGATCGACTTTCCTTCGAAATATTCTGTTGTCCGACTATCGAAAATAACTGAAAGATCGTGGCAATTGATTTTTAGACCATCCTTCATACGGAGTTTCTTATTTTACGTTTCTGTTTGAACCCGTAGATCGTTGAAGTTTAAGAATACAAGCGATAAAAGCATAGACAATAAGAAATAGAAGAATTACCTTCTAAGGTCGAGTCCGAGTTGTTGATTGCGAGTCTAAATGTTAAGTACGAGAGCTAAAAGAGTGGAGCTCGGTGGTTAGAAAAGTAAACGACAAGGGTAAACGGAAGAGAAAAGTAACTGGAGATCCGCTGCAGCTCGCAGAGGAAGAGCTATGAAAAATAAATAAATGATATAATTTATTTATTTATTTTTCAGCTTCGCGGTACAGGAAAGAAGACCTGGCTTACGTATTTCTAACTCCCACTCGTTGCCATACTTTAATTAGGCTATCCATCACGTTCAAAGGTCCACACCCATCCACACTCTCATCCCAAACACACATATTCCCTTTTACATCTACCAAATTACATATACTAAATTAAACACATATATCTTTATTTCTCTTAAGCTACACACACACACACACACACACACACACACACACACACACATACTGTGCAATACGTAACCCATGTAATATCGCAGTAATGTGTTTTCATATTTAACGCGATACAGATTTCCCTATCAGAGTTTGACTTTAGCCGAAGTTTCGGTAAATTGAACATTTTCTCGTTTGTACCGCGTTCCCTTCAACTTCTCAGCTGTTAGAGCACTTTGGAAATTCGAAATGGCTGTAAAGCAAGACCGCGAAAAGCGACGTTCATTATGCAACAAGCTAATGGCGGAGAGTATTTCTTGGAATTTAGTATTTCGTTATTTGTCAGAAGTTGCTGATAAATTATTCCCATGCAATCTCGCCAGACCTACGGTACACGCAACTTTGTATCGATTAGGATACAGGAACGAGCTACGAATTCTCCGAACAACCCAATACACATCTAAAATACTCGAAAATAGAGCTACCGATAACATTCTCGATGCATATCCACAATATCGTTATGGATAATCCGATGAATCAAATTTCCAGCAGCTCCCCCGTCAAACTTTACTTAGGTTCGATAGTATCGGGACCAACGACGATTCACTTAATTCGGTTTGTATTGGATTGGCAACTAAGAGATTGCGGACTTTGTCATTAGGTGGTATTGACAAAATCCGCAATCACTTAGTTGCCAACCCAATAGCTCTCGCTCGAAATCAACATTTTAAAACGCTTGCACATATGTGGCGCTTGGAAATACAAGAAATGTATTTTGAAATCCTATATCGTATAGAAAGTTTTTCTGCTTCTACGACTAATTGGATTTCTGTTTACAGACATTCCCTTATTTACCTTTGCCATTTTTCCCACTTGGCAGATTCTATTTCTTTGGTCGAAGGATTTTCTATATGAACACCGGCGCCAATATCGAAGTTATATTTATCGCAAGAGAAAGAGAACTGCGGGTTTCGTGGCCGAAAATATTACATCAAAAGCGCAGAGGTTTCTTATTAATATAATAATAAATATATATATATATATATATATATATTAGTAATATATTAACGATAATAGTCGACTAGGAATTTGTAGTACACTCGAGAAAGCAATTTCCTATCGATTTTAAGCGGCTTTTTACCAAAATTACCGCAGACTGAAACTATTAGCTTGTCCAAGAAGTTTCTTCCGTTTCATAAGGAATTAATAGACGCGCGACATTTTTGCTTTTATATTATTTTATCGAATTATGAGAATGAACCGTTCTTCAAACAAAATGAATTATACATAATTCGATAAAATAATATAAAGCATCTGTTACTTGCTCAGAAAACGAAAGATACTTTTTCGACAATCTAATATATTAGGTGATCCCATAAGTTCGTGCCGACTTTTGTGTACACATTTCATGTGTCGATTTATAAACATACGGCGATAAGGGACCAACGTACTTGAGCTTAGCTGATTGAGAACAGGCTAGAGCAGATTTTCGTGGGTATAAGATCGTAATATAGCGAACACAGTGACTTCTAACGGTAAAAAATCACGAGTGAAATGCGTATCCATTTTCGACATCTCGTGTTATATGAATTTCGGAAAGGAAGTTCTGTAACGATTGCCACGAAAAACATATGTGCTGTTTACGGAGAAAATGCGCTTTCATCTCGCACCTGTAGCAAGTGGTTCCAACGTTTTAGAGCTGGGAATTTCTGTTTAGAAACGAGGAACGCCCGGGCGTTCTCCTCGGACGGACGAAGATAAAATTCGGGATCTCGTTGAAAAATCACGAAGTTTGACAGTTCAAGAGATGTCGAATGTTCTGAAAATGCCTAAGACAACGATTCGTAGGTGTTTAAAAAAAATAACATATACAACCGCTGGAAAAACGGCACGAACTTATGGGATCACCTAATACTTTCTCGTTGCAACAACCTCTTCGATCATACTTGGAAAATAAGCGAAGTTGCCTGGAAATTCGCAGTACCTGTCGATAATTGATCAACGATCGTTATAATAACGTTTCTGCTGTAGAAAATTCGCGATTGCGCTGCACATTCGTATTGTACGAAAGTAGCCAAACGCGTATCGATTCATCCGCGAGGAATTCGACTACGATTCTGTATTGTGTTTTATGTACCGGTCGATGTTAAATCCAAATATCTAAATTTAGGTCGTCGAGCTAGCTGTTAATTTATAAGCACCGGTGAAACTACTTCACGTCACCGTCTGTTATCCGAATGGCCCTTACGGGTGCACTGACGATTTATTAACACCGTATTGTTAAAAGCTCTCGAAGCGTTCACAAGCAGAAGAGAAACCGGCGTTGCAACCGGAGGGGTTGTTCCATGGAAAAACACAGCGAGTTCCGTATCGTTCTCAACCGTTTGCCAAGTTAATAACCACGCGAATCGACTTCTCGAACAAGACTTACCGGTCATTAATCTCCGCGTCGAATCTCTCGACAAATCTGCCATAAAATCAATAAATACGAACTTATCGCGCTTTTCCCGCGTGCTTTTCATTTCCCACTTCCTTCTGCAAATACATTCGCGTCCTGCCATGCCGAGTTCTTTTCAATTCGCGCGGCTATTACGAAATGAAATTTCGAGAATTTCCTTCACCTTTTTCGTTATTATCTCTCCTTCCAAATACTGATTTTGTGAAATTTGAAAAAAGAAGAAATAAATGCAATTATCATCCCGCATCTCTGTGACGAATTGTCAGTTGCCTTGGCAACTATGTTATTGCGGATTTTGTCATTAGGTGGTATTGACAAAGTCCGCAATCACTTAGTTGCCAACCCAATATCTTCTCAAATTATAGAAAGTCGTTGTTATCTCCCTTTCCAACTACTAATTTTGTGAAATTTAAAAAAAGAATAAATAAATGCAATTATTATCCCGTATCTCTCTGACGAATTATCAGTTGGGTTGGCAACTAAGTTATTGCGGATTTTGTCATTAGTTGGTATTGACAAAGTGCACAATCACTTAGTTGCCAGCCCAATATCTTCTCAAATTATAGAAAGTCGTTCTTATCTTCCTTTCCAACTACTGATTTTGTCAAATTTGAAAAAAGAAGAAATAAATGCAATTATTATCCCGCATTTCTGTGACGAATTATCAGTTGCCAACCCAATATTTTCTCGAGTTATAGAAAGTCGTTGTTATCTCCCTTTCCAACTACTGATTTTGTGAAATTTGAAAAGAAAGAAGAAATAAATGCAATTATCATCCCGCATCTCTGTGACGAATTATCAGTTGGGTTGGCAACTAAGTTATTGCGGATTTTGTCATTAGTTGGTATTGACAAAGTCCGCAATCTCTTAGTTGCCAACCCAATATCTTCTCAAATTATAGAAAGTCGTTGTTATATCTCCTTCCAACTACTGATTTTGTCAAATTTAAAAAAAGAAGAAATAAATGCAATTATCATCCCACATCTCTGTGACGAATTATCAGTTGCCAACCCAATATTTTCTCGAGTTATAGAAAGTCGTTGTTATCTCTCCTTCCAACTACTGATTTTGTCAAATTTAAAAAAAGAAGAAATAAATGCAATTATCATCCCACATCTCTGTGTGTGAATTATCAGTTGCCTTGGCAACTAAGTTATTGCGGATTTTGTCATTAGTTGGTATTGACAAAGTCCGCAATCACTTAGTTGTCAACGCAATATTTTCTCGAATTATAAAAAGTCACCTCGCGTCTTTGATTTATATCAGATGCGCTTCCATAACGCGTATCCATAGTTCTATCGGATTTTTCGCAATTTGCACAAACGATAACTCGTTTCGTTCGCTCGTTAGTTAGCCAGTATTTAACATACGAACGCTGCACACTTAGTTAGTAGCTTAACGCGCGAAACATTTGGAACAAGGGGCGCCGAATAGCGAAATAAACCGGCATTCTCATGAATTTATGATTCGCGCAATTTATCAAACCACTAGGCTGAATCGCATAAACTGCAACGTATTTGCCGCTCTCTTTTTCGTAACAAACTCTTTCGCGTATCCAGCCGTTGGACGCTGGGACTCGGGCGCGTTGCGCGAGATTTTCATTTCCAGCCACTCGATTAATCGTCGCTAAATTATCGCGGGGCGTGTGACGCGGAGTTTCGCGCGTGTAAATCATTTGCGTTCGCTTGCCATTCGGCGTAATAATTGCGCAATCGATTCCGTTAGCGTATTAATACGCAGTTCGATTAAAAAAAGCGAGACAAAAAAGGGAGAAAAAGCAGATAAACGGAATAAATAGAGGAAAAGAAAAGCTAGAGAAAAAAATAGGGAAAAGAGGGGCGGACGAAAAAACGAGAGAAAATAGCGATGTGAAAGGTGACCTTAAAAGAATCTGCGTCGAAAATGAAAAATGCATTGAAACTCTTTCGTCCTCATTTACTCCGTCCTCCATTACCAGAGCATTTTCTCGTACGCCAGCATGGGGACAAGGAGCCGCATTTAAGCGACGGAATATCTTTTTTTTTTCCTTCTTCTTTCTCTTCTTTTCCTCCTCTCTTTCCTTCCCTTTTCTCTTTTCTCTTTTTTTTTCTTATTCCGTAAAAACCAGGCTTTACGGCGAGAAATGGGACCACGGGAAATGAGGAAACATCGAAAAGCACGGCAGATCTTTAACTGTGCGTTTCAATCGTGCGACACCGCGTGCCTTTAGCTACGTGGCGAATCTAGGTGAAGATCGTAATTGCTGTTAAGTACAAAACCGCTGGAATATCCAGAAAACCCAATGTGGCTGCGTCAATGAATTTTCGCTTCACTGCGGTGATTCGATTCTGATATTCGGAGAATGCAACCCGTTGACGACGAACAAAAGTTTTATTCCGATCGCCAATTGAAATATTTGTGTCCGACAATGGGACAATATCGTGAAAGCAATATCGTAACGAAGTATAGTATATTCCTTTATTCGTGTTTAAAAAACTGTAAATTTAAGGATTTATGAATGGGTACATCGAGAATAATCGTGATTTGTTCGACGATTTCTAAAAATTACGTAAATTGTTCTGTCGTTCCGAAGTTCATTTAGAAATTTTGAAGAAACAGCGAGTCGAGACAATATCCAGAAGAAGCGAATCAATTTGATAAAATACGCGAGTTTCGTACTCTTACTAAATTTGCTTACGATGTTTTCTTGAAACATATTTCCATCAAAAATATTCATTTCTCGAAGCTATCGATTTTCATATTCTAGATGCTAGGTAAGCCATCGGAGTTTCCGCAAAACTTCGTCAGTTTGTCATCTACACATCGATGGAAGGCTTGTGTCATTGGACCGAACAAGTTTAACTCTCCCTGTTTAACTTCGGATATGATGATAATAATAAAAATCAAAAGATCAACGAAGTCGTAGTCATCGTACTATTTATCCGTGATTTTCGTCCGTTAATCGGACGATCTTGCCTATTTCGTATTCTGTAGTCGTATTCCACGACCAAACGGTGCGATACATCTTGCCAGTAGGAACTTTTCCATCTATTAGACACGATTCTATTTCGTAGTAATGGCGACGAACGAGCACGTAAATTGAACTGTCACACGGAATTAACGTTAACGAGAAAATCGTTGGCAAATCCGTTTCCCGACTTACGTATTTGCAATCTCTTTACTTTGTCTGTGCCTCCGTAGTTTTGCCTATGTTCGTTCGTGCGTGATAATTTGCGCATACACAAGGTTACTCCCCCGAGATAGGTGCGCTTTGAAACGTTTTAAAAGCGAACGCTTCCTAAGGACCGTGCTTCTTTTTTTCCACCCCGGCAAAAAAGAACACGCCGAAAGTTGCGCGGCGACGCTCCGACACTGTTAACACTTTGCCAACCAGAATTTCAAACTAACATTCTTATCGAACGTTACATAAGAACGCTCGAAGCAACATTTCCAACGTGAGTCAGTTGAAAGTCGATTTACAGTCGTTTTACGACCCGATGAAAACCACGAATTACGATCTCGTTGATAATTAATGCATTTCTTAAGCTAACGTTCTTATCGAACGTTACATAAAGACGTTAGAAGAGAAATTTCAAATGTAAAAGATTGACAACGCGAATTACGATTTCGTTCGTTGACAATTATTTGATTTTCGAAGAAACGAGCGATTCGATGTGTATAAAATTAACGATTAACACTGCAACTACTACGGTAGTCAAAATGACCAATTCGTAATTTTTCATACGAGTTTCGTATAACGTTTTAGTACAGTTTTTAGAATTCGAACGATTTTTACAAAATATATGAACAAGTGGTAAATAATTTTTCTTCTTAAATTATATGTTTCCTCGTATATACCTTTGGTTTTAATTTTTCTCGTGCAAGTTCCACTCTTTATATAATATAACACAGCATCTAACATAGTCTTATTCCAAGAATCTCTGCGCGAAGAAATCTTTACTCGTTAAACCCAATTCCCGATCAAGAATCTAGGCGATTCGATAAAAAAGAGGAATTGGTATCGTCGCATTACGATATATGACATTAACGTTTAAAATAGCCAGGAAAGTAGCGAGGACAGGATATCGTGAAATATATAACGTCAGATCGAATTAATGCCGCTTGGTCGCATGGAAAGAGCGTTGGAGTCCAGTAGGCGGTTATGTATCGCGTAGTCCTCGAACGAAAGCAAACACATTCTCGTAACGTCGAGCTGTCGATCGTTACAGAGACGTACACGGTATAATGCACTCTAAATGAACGCATCAAGCATCGTGCGGTAGCATCGATCGAAGCACCATGAACAATTTGACAGGTAGCACACACGGCTTAATTGGCAAGCATTTAAGGGGAATTTCCACGGGACAGGTACACCGTGGCTACTACATCGATCGTGATGCGCGTTGCGCGTGACATTTGCCGCTTGTTCGACGAGAGGGTAAAAAAATAAAAATTGTCATCGAGACTGGTCGCGAATAAATTGTCCGAGACGATCGATTCCAATTAGTCGTAAGTCTACGCGTTATCTGTTCTATGTTTCTTCTATTTCATAGCTAAATTGATACAGGTACTCACTTGGACCCGGCAGACCATCAAGACGCCCAGCAGTGCGGGCACCAGCATCCCCTTCATCTTCCTTCGTTTGGTCGACTCTCTATAAAACTCCCCGCACGATGTCTATGTGTGTCGTTTCGATTTCAGGCCGGTTACGATTCCCTGACTCGTCTCGATCTTCTACGAAAAAACGACGACGCACTGATTGAACAAACGGCAGAAACGTTGCTGAACAATTTGCTGTATGCAAGCCACCACTCACCCGCCGTATACGAGAGCACAGCGTACTACTGTGACACTGCTGCTGGGTGGGTCGCTTCACGAGAAATCAAGATGGAGGTGAAGCGCGGCGCCGGTGCCGCTGAAACGATTCGACCAATCAAAAGCTGTCACTAGATGACCGCGCCGGAGGGTGCGTTCACATGCGCGCAATGGTCAGTCGATAATGTAGCGGGAATATCGTGATTTTAAACGGTATTACATACTTCGAACGAAATTGTCAACTTTCGACAGATTTTCCGCCGGAAATGTTGCTTTCAACGAAACACCTGACTACTCTATTCTATCCAGACTACTAATACTAATCGGTGGAATAACTTTTACACGAACCGATGACTTAAAACGAGTATTTCGAAATTTTCTTGTTTTATTTCTCACGTACAATATCACTTTTGCTAATTAAAAGTAACTAAACTAAAGTACACTGTTTTTAAGGAAATACGTGTAATCATGATCGACGATGCATTATTGAGATTGGAAAAATTGTATTTTAAGAAATTTAATAAAAAAAGAATAGTTATAAATTATTTTCTAGAAACGAGTTTACATACTACCGCTTTTTATTTATAAAATCACCTTGAAAATGTTTTCTGCTTTGTTTGCGTGCGCGCGTGAGCGCACGTTTTACAGAATTTTGTAATATTTAAATGTAAAGTTGGAAAACAAATTCAGCATACGAAAATCCGGAAAAAGATGTGTATAATATCCGCGTTCAATCTTCGTTCGAAACGTTCGTTTATTTTCTGTGAAAATTTCTCCCCTTTCTTTTTTTCTTTTTTTCAATAAAAATTTACAACGTCGATGAAATGTACAAAATAAGAAGAAACTGAAATGCCGAATCGATATATCGCGAAAGTAATTTACACTATAATTAAGATATCCACGTATCGTTAAAATTTAATAAGATTAAATTGATAACATTAGTATCATCGAATAATAATCGCGTTTTAACATATGTAATAAATATTGACCGAATCGTACAGTACTCATTACCATTCCGAATACGGTGTACGATTAACAACGCATAATTGCATAAATATTCGGTTAAACCATAAATTCAATCCGTCTATATTTCAAGCGTTTCAAGTATTTAATACGGTGAACCGAATCGTCCAGCCAACGAATAGAGAACTGGCTAATACCGAGCGATGACAGAATTTGGCGCGTCATCCGTCGCAGTCGCCTGACACCTCGGGTTTCGATTTCAAACAGGGAAAAAAAAGAGGAAACCAGAATAAACGTGGTATCCGCGCTCGCTATACATGCGCATGATTGAAAGGAAACATCGTCGAATATTTTTAAGGTCGGTCGATCAGTTTGACGATTTGGAGAAATTGCGCGTTACTGAAGAATTTGAAAAGTTTGCTTTCACATACTGTCGTCTATTATCGCCTATTTTTATTTAATTCGAATGATAGAAAAAATTCTCCTTTGTTGATTTCGTCGATAATTGATCTATCCAGCCTTAACTGTAGAAACACGTAACATCAGGTTAGTAGTAGTTAATGCGTTAAAACACGAAGCAATGATTCAGTTTGACGCGAACTTTCTGCAGCTAATCCACCCGCAACGATCTAGTGCAGCAATGTAATCGACATTTGTCACAAATAGCATGTCCATTATAAATATTGTTGATATAAATATTGTCATGACGTACCTACGATCAGCCGATAGCAGGCTAGCCTAGTACGATATAACGTATAAATCAATCTAATGCAATTGTACGCTACGATAGTGGTTAATTATGCTGAGAAATGGGTGCGACTAAAAAAGAAGCGATTCGATTCGAATTATGTATCCGCCGATGAACATCCAAACGTTAAAGACGATAGAGTTGTAACGTTTCAGGGGCTACTACCTTTTTACTGTACATTTACATAATATCGTCGCTAATACGCGCCCGTAATAGCCCTATTAATACACAAAGTGTAATATACAACGCTATGACATCGTTTATATTCGTCTCTAATACTTTCATACGTCTATAATGCGTAATGAAGGCGAGGCCAAGAGGAACGACGAGTTACACGAAGACAAAATCAAACGGTACAGAATGAAATATCGTGAGCGGCATATATATCTGCACATCAACGAGTCTTTAAACCGGACGAATTGCCAACACTGTTTCGTTGCATCCGCTCGCTTCCCGGCTCTTGTCGTTTTTACGGTTTAGAGAAGCGTGCACGTAGGTATGTACGCCTTAACGTCTCTTGACATTTCATTTTTGTTAACCAACCGCATACCCCGTGCGTTCGACTTCTCTCTATTTTCCGTCTAAGCCATCGGACCCAGAGAAATTACACATTCCGCGTGGCTTCGTCTGTTTTTCTTCCTCCTCGCCCCGCTAACCGTCTCTGTCCGTTTCTTCCTCCTCTTTTTTTTTTTTTTCAGAAGAGCATGAAAACGCACGAGCAGATAGCCTTGGCCCATACCTTTGCCCGTGTGTCGGCCACCGTACCCACCGGTTACCCTGGAAACGGTATCGATTTCAACCCTCAGCTATGCAGTAGAAACCAGCGGCACACCATGGGGGTCTCTTCGTCCCGAGTTTCGACAAGACAGCCCGTTTAAACTACCCGATTACAGCAGCCTCCATCTCTATTACCGTCTTACGTTTCGTTTCGCGTGCTTCAGAAAATCAGCCCACCTATAAACGTCAAAGTAGCTGAGTGGATGGGACGTCGTAAAATCGGCGAAATTTTAACCAGCGCTATCTTTTCATCGCCGCTGATATCCACTTTCGCACGCCGATTAATTCTTTCAACGTATTTACCTATGCTAATGTAAAATCTCCTTTGTACAAGATAGCACGTTACGATAACGCGTTTACGGTAGAACTATGGCTGATTCGGTCGAGAAATAAGAACACGCTCGGTTGGTACGGTGCGATAAATACGGTTGGAATTATTTTGAATTATAATTATGCGTCGAGTTCAGGGTACCTGCGCTGTGCACGGGTGGAAATTTAATTAGTGTATAAAATTTAGCATACGTTATTTAGAAGACGTGGCCATAGCGTTTAACGAGAACAAAAGGGTTGGAAATGACGTTGCGTTTCTTTACGCGGAATTTTAATTTTAATTTTAATACTAGCGCAAATTTCAAAATTAAACAGGTCGAGGGTGTTAATTAACAACGATGGGCCACCTCGTTTCGCTTTTAGATTGTTACTTTTATTTTTACTCTTCCATATTACTCTTCTATACTATGCGCTACTCCTCTATATTACTCTTACTTCTATATTACTCTTACTTCTATATTACTATTACAAGCGATATTCTTCTATATTATGCGCTATTATCGTACGCAAAACGACCAAATCGAATTAACAACAAGCCGATCGATGAACGTAAAAATATCAGCCAGTTCGTCTCTTCATGGTTTCTGTTCCTTGGCAACTTCGTATAGACCGCAAACTTTGTTCGCCGGTACAGCTTTGTCTGCAAAGGTTAAACAGATTTTATCATTACGAAAGTTCAAAAACGTAGCCAGCGGAAATGTCAGCCGCCGTCGTAAATTTCCAGACGACGTTTTCAAACGAAAATCAAGGCTCGCGCTACAAACGACACGCAAGCGAATTAACGTACCGATCATTTTTGGGTACGCCAGATTAAGGTTGTTCATTATGTCGACAAATTCATTTAGGGATTTGGATAATCTAGGATTAAAGGCCTTCTCCTCGGCCACCGTGGTTACTGTTCTACCAGAATAATCGTGGGCAGGATACAGTCTGAAATTTGCTGGCAACGTGAAGATTTTCGAATGAACTGAATTGTACAAGACTTCCGCCGAGCCACCCTGTAACGCAAGAAAATTGCAAAATATTAATTTCCTCCAATATGAATATGAAACAATGAAACGACGTTTCTCTTGCGACGCGTACGTACAGTGCGCGTGAATTTACGGATTTTTGACGAAATTTCGAGTAAACCGTTTCAAGTACCAATGTATCTACGTCGGCTTTTAAACTTGTTAGCGTCTAAATAAATGATGCGCCCGTGTATGCAAGAGTTACCGTGTACGATATCGAACGTGCGCACAATTTTACTTCAACTTCTCCCGTGTAAAATATCGTCGCCAGATTTTCAGACTAAACGGGCCGCACCATTCCCTTGCGGTTAATAAGTTAACCACGCTACGTAAAACGCGATATTTAGAAGGTTTTTGAGATTCCTCGTGATAGCGCGCGATCAAACAACCATATTACATCAGACTAATTCGGCGATTTTGCATAAATTATAATTACCAGTTGTTCTTATAGAACAACTGGGAACGATTATAAATTCATTCTGAATCTCTACATTTCTACAGCGTCGTAAAATTTTCAAATTATACTCGTATTTATATCTTACATCACATTTCACAGTCGTAATTTTAGATTCGAAATTATGAACTCGCTTGACTAATTATGAACGTATTAAATTATTAACTTATGAACTCTTATTACAACGTACGTGTCATTCTTTTTCGCACAAACCTGGAAATCTGTTCGTCCACATCCGCGTATCAACAAAGTATCGCCTGTGAATGCTATACCTTGTTCGTAGCATACGTAGGTAACGCAACCTGTTAAAATACGAATGTATTGATTATGAGAGCTGGCTGGCATTCTGATGCATTGGGATACGAATCCATTGAAAACTTGTGCTTTACCCTGCTGCGTTCTTTTCCATCTGATTGATATCTGTCTAACGGTACGAAATACCTGGTGTTTCGAACAAACGCAAAAATACGAAGGAAATTATTAGGTGATCCCATAAGTTCGTGCCCACTTTTGTGTACACATTTCATGTGTCGATTTATAAACATACGGCGATAAGGGACCAACGCACTTGAGCTTAGCTGATCGAGAACAGGCTAGAGCAGATTTTCGTGGGTATAAGATCGTAATATAGCGAACACAGTGACTTCTAACGGTAAAAAATCACGAGTGAAATGCGTATCCATTTTCGACATCTCGTGTTATGTGAATTTCGGAAAGGAAGTTCTGTAACGATTGCCACGAAAAACATATGTGCTGTTTACGGAGAAAATGCGCTTTCATCTCGCACCTGTAGCAAGTGGTTGCAACGTTTTAGAGCTGGGAATTTCTGTTTAGAAGACGAGGAACGCCCGGGCGTTCTCCTCGGACGGACGAAGATAAAATTCGGGATCTCGTTGAAAAATCACGAAGTTTGACAGTTCAAGAGATGTCGAATGTTCTGAAAATACCTAAGACAACGATTCGTAGGTGTTTAAAAAAAATAACGTATATAACCGCTCGAAAAACGGCACGAACTTATGGGATCGCCTAATACTTTACGCGTGATCTCTCGTTTCAATTTTACGTCAAACGTCTCTATGCAAAAGCAAAATTCTCTCGCCGAATAAAACGTCCGCGTATTTATTAACAATGGCGTTCATTCTTAAGCACGAGTACCTGCTTTTAACGTGACGAAAAGAAAAATAGCTGACCTTCGGTGTGTCCGGGAGTAGGCAACACCAGTAAATTATGCTTGCCAAAGCTTATTTGGTCATCCGGATTCAAGAGTATATCAGCCTTAGCGCCGCTGCTACGTGATATCATTGACTGGCAACCAGGTAACAAACTCTTCAACTTTCCTGTTCCGGTGATATGATCAGCGTGCATATGCGTATTTACTGCAAAAGGCGTTTATCCAAACGGTTATCAGCGATCATGTGCACACACACGAGAGCGCTCTTCGTCGACCACTATCGTCCATCTCCTTCTCGCCATTCATTTATAATACAGCGAAACCTTGATTACCCGAAGTAATTAGTTACAGCAAAGCGGGATAATCGAATTACTGGAAATGTCGGCAGTGTTTCGAGTAAAATATAACCGCAAAGTCGAGATTCCGTTGTATTAAAAATCTCAGCGAAGCGATGACACTTGTCGCTCGATGCTTTCCACGGACGTTTTCACTTATTTTTGTAAGAGCTAACGATAAATATAAAAGGAGCGGCGGAGAGCTGCATTTAAATTATTAAGTTTGTCAATTAAATCGGTAAGAACTTAGAAAATACGAGAAGGAAATTACGAGGCAACGAATCGAGAAAAATGATAATGAAGACGCGGAATATGGTAAAACTTCCATTTGAATTTACTTCCAGTCTTACTGCGGTCGTAAGTCTATGTCCATTCGATGTTCCGTCGAACTGAATGAAATTAATATCTTTAAAACTGTTAGAAGTACAAAGAAATTTCAGAAAGACGAGTTGCAACGTCGTTACTTTTTTAATAAAATTATATCGTTTCTTTCAAACTTTCGTTCCAACTTTAAATATTTCTAGTTAGAAAGTTATATTCTAAAAAAAAAAAAAGAGAAAAGATCAAACAAAGAATCGTGGTCTTTACAAAACAGCAGATTCGACAAGGAAAGCCAATCTGTGCCAATATTTTCATTCGTCGCAATATATCGTTTGTTCGCCACTACGATGTGTTATATAAAATTGAATATCGCTTTTTCCAGCTATCTGTCTTAATTATATTAATATTAATTCGTTATATAAATTTTGTCTATAATTTCTCGTTATACCGCTTGAAACTTTTCTCTATTTCTATTTATTTTCGATATGTATGCAGCGCCATCCAATTACGCGAAACACCCAGTACACAATGTATAAAACTGTGCTCCTTAACTTTTTCAATAAGCCGATGGCCATATAATTACATGTTTTCAAGAGACGATGTTTTTACGTTTCAGTTGGTATAGAAGACTTCGAGTGGCAATTTGAACAATTAAGCGCACGGTTTCCTTAATAATACCAGCACTTCATTTAAATTATTGAATTACCGACTGCTGTGCTCGCGCTCGATAGACTGCAGTTAAGAAGTTTTAACCGACAAGAACGTTTTTGACCTATTGTACCGGCAGATATATCAACACGGTACATTAAATCGTTCGAGTCTTTGTTTCATCGTACGCGATCTTTAACTGTCGCACATTTCTCCGGTGCAATGTAATCAGATTGAAACAACTGATGGTTAATTTAGTTGCTCGTTCCTCGCAGTCGGAACAAATCAACCGAATAATGCACTTAAACACACAGCTTTTACGTCCAAACAAGATTTGATGCGCTTCGCTTCTCTACAAGGTAAACTGAAAATCATGGTAAAATTGAGAACAATGGAATTGTTCTAAAAGAAACGTACCTTTATGTACGCTACGATATTATAAATTTACAAGAGAAAACGTTACGTTTCGAGAGAAAATTTTCTCGTGAAATTCGATGTCTTTTTTTTTTTTTTTTTTAACTTGACATGAATTGCAATTACTACAACTGGTGGATGTAATTGGTCGAAACAAACGATAAATGGCAATCTTTCGACTTTAATGAACGACTAATTTATCGATCTTTATATTTCGAAACGACGAAACGCGAGTGCTACGAATTATACGCAAAAGCTATTATGTTAAATATATTTTTAAAAGCATTATATTTTACAAAATATTTACTCGTTTCACGGAAGAGTAGGTGCCACGATATGCCGCGAAGACGATAAAATGAACGATGATTAATATAGAAATATGAAAAATTATCACAGCTGTGACACGCATCATTTTTTCACCGTACCCTTCGATTATATCGTTCAACGCAACTTTCAGTCCTTAAAAAATCAATCTTCATCGAACCGGATAGTTAATCTGTACTTCATATATGATTCATGTATGATAATGCTTGATTGAACATCCACTGATTAAATTTCATTACGAGTCTGTAGTATTGGTACATAGTCGCATATAATAGATGTAAATTTATAAATCGATATGATACGAAAGAGCATATCACAATGATTAACTTAAAGCTAACTTAATCATTTACATATTGGCTGTGCGACGAATTCGATTAGTTAGTAGCATGAACATATAGATGTGTACATTGCAATGAAAAATGTACAATCTGCCGTTAGCGCATCCCTATTTGACAGCATTTTTGCAAATATCTCGACCGATATTACTACGCACGAGGACAAAGAGAAATTTTGTCGCATATAGTTTTACCGAAAGACCAGAAAGCATTATAACGAAAAGCGTTCAATTTTGTTCCAGCTGAAAGTATATTCACCCTCGAATAATTTTCAAAGTCGTTTCTCGAGAATGAAAAATTTGTTCGCCTGGGAAAACATATTCCGTGAATCCAATTTTATTTTCTGTGCAGCAAAAAATGGTCAACATATTTCCGGTACTGCGGCGAATTTCAAGCAACAGCGAATGGAGAATGATTTCTGCGAACGTGATTATACTCTCAACTTACTAGCATATTTTAACGTTAATCCCAATTCCTGAATAATGGTTTTATCTCGTTCTGCCCATTCGATGACCGGGTCGATTAAAATCGCGGTCTTATCGTTGATGTCGGCCAATAGATAAGTATACGTACTGGACACGGGGTCGAACATCTAAGAATTTCAATTAAAACTTGTTAAAAGGGGACTCGAAAGTGGTAAACTGAAATTTATGGAAGATTCTAATTTCTGACGGATTTACGATAGACTACGATTATTGATCAAATTTATGAATATGTAAATACAATGGCAAAATGAAAGTATTGGTATAGACGAAATTTGCCTTAGAATTCTACACAGATATATAAAGCATAGGATTCTTTATGAAATTGTTTTGTGGGAAATCATTTTTAGAAAAATCTACATACTGTGTAATTACGTTATCGACGACGAATAGATTGCAAATTTTTATGGGAAATTTGAAAGTGCAGAATTGCACAGAAAGCACTTACGCTGAAAAAATGAATAAAATATCTAGTAATACTCGATAGGTAAAACAACGTTCTACCGAAAGTCTACTCTTTCAATTGTGAATTCACTCTTTCAAATATGAATCTGCATAAAAATCCGCAATCTAACGATGAATAATTTTTTGTAATTGCACAATTTTACATAATTTTACTTTGCATGTGAGTTTATAACTTTGTATAATTTACAATAATTCTGTTACGCTGAAAGCCGTTGAAAATTATTACTTACCGGTCACTGTGGATAACGATTAATTTGTAGTATTTCTATATCAGAATACTATTGAAAATATCCTTACTATCAAGGAAAATGTCATAACTACAGTCGTTACGTAATTCATAAAATTAATAGTAGAGCAATAATATAAATTACAAATTTAAATACAAATAACAAGATTTGTATGAATCATAAATCAAGTTAATAAAAGAATAACATTCAACGTGAAATGCGCAATTCGTAAAAATTGATTCTCTGAAACTGTTAATACATAAGAAATCGTCAGATGTCGCTACAACAGAACGAAAATCTGCGCAGTTATTGACTTACTTGACGAAAAAGAAAATCTTTCGAGAAAGGGATTGGCTCCGTTAACGCTACGTCCTTACAACAGGAATTCATAGTGATTAAATTATATTTAGAAAACGAAGATATTAGATACTGTTGACACAAAGTTTTAAACATATCAAAAGTTTAACGGAATCTCTATTTTATGTCGCAGGAACAACGTATTTATGTTCTCACTTGCAACTACACGTTCAGCAGCGCTGTTCGTCAAAATCAAAATGACGTCATGATTAAAATAAAATTCATCTTTGCGATTACGTTATCTTATCAAGTATTTAGTTTGTATTTTGATAATATCAATAAACTTTGTAAACCCCTCATTTGTATATGTCATGAAACTTACTATAATGTATTTACATGTATAAACGAAACTTTATTTAAATTTTGTTATACCCTAACATAATCGAAGAAGTAGTAAAAAGTTCAAAATCTCGAAGATAAAATCTAAACTATTTTCTTCAATTATGTATATTTTGATTATCGATCAAACAAATAATCTATTATATTTTTATTAAGACGCGTTTCTATGTATCGAAATTTCATGGTCGTTTCCTGTTAGTGCTGCCACTTAACAATTTGCTTCTAGCACCATCTTTTTGCTACCCTCTTTCCGGTTGGCTTTCGGACAAAGGTGTCTACTTTATTCAATTTTCCACAACTCGCCATATTATTGTAGGAAGAAAGGTAGTATAAGTTATAATACAAAGTAATTAACGTACTTTATATAATATTTACATGTATATTTATATACATGACGTACTTTAATTGAGCTCTACAATATTGTTGTTACAATACACGTGTGGAGTAAACCTGTACAACATTTGCATTGTTGACAATTTTTTATCACGATGTTTGTTTCAGATGCCGTCTGTAACGCTTAAGGACGTTGACCAGCACAAATTCGTTAAGGCTTTCGCAGCCTTTTTGAAAAAGTAAGTAACTGTTTTTATATAGATGTAACTAACCTCAAAAATTTTCATGACATAGAAGCTCATTATAGATTAACAACAAAATATGTATATTTTATATTTTACATTTTTAAAATATGTATACCCGTAACTCTTTTAAGTATAACTATTGATTTGTTTAATATTTTAGAACTGGCAAAATGCGAGTGCCAGAATGGGTTGACATCGTAAAATCTGCACGCTTCAAGGAACTTGCTCCGTATGATCCAGATTGGTACTACATTAGATGCGCGGCTTTGGTTCGTCATATTTACATTCGTAGTCCAATTGGTGTTGGAGCAGTAACAAAAATCTTTGGAGGACGCAAACGCAACGGCACCCATCCCAGCCATTTCTGCCGATCTGCAGGTGGTGTTGCCCGTAAAGCTCTTCAAAGCTTGGAACAACTGAAACTCATTGAAAAAGCTCCACTGGGTGGACGTAAGCTTACCAGTCAAGGTCGTAGAGATTTAGATCGCATCGCTGCACAAGTGAAAGCAAAAAGCAAAAAACAACTTAAGCTACAAGAGACTCTTGTTCTTTAATTTTTCTGTTTCTATAATAAAAATGAAAAAATTGTATTTTGATAGCTATATTTGTGTCCAAACCTTATTTACTGTACTTTAAGTTAAGTCTCGGTAATTTTGAATAAGTTAAACATCGAATAATTAAAGTAAACTTTGATAAAAATGTGTAATTATATTTGACGCTTGATGCTACAATTTATTTTTGAATACTTGTACTCCTAATCGTCGTGTTTCTGTAAAGCTATAATGATCTATTCGTAGATCAGAAAAGGTAATTACAATAGTAAAACTTTAGGACATATGCCTAAGTATACATATATTCACATTTCTACAAATTATAAGATGTTTAGTGTTACTATACTTATGTCTCTAAAATAACATTGTTATAACAATATTAATAAACAATTACATATATTCTATTTTATACATCTAACACGATACATCTTTGTAACATCACAAGTAATAAATCAAAGCTTCAAATTGGAACGGAATTAATTTGCCGAAAATTACAATAATGACGCAAGATGGTAGCACCAACGAATCCGAGCACAAGCGACCTTCTCCCTAACCTCAAGCTCGATGGTGAAGGTGCGAGCGTACGCAGCGCCGTCTCAGTGAAACTTAGACCGTGGATGAAAACGTTTCGGCACCGATCAGGTTGATTTTAGATCGAGTGACGAGTAGGTGTAAAGAGATTTTTCTGGGACGCAGCCGCGTACGCGCGTGAAAGTGTGTATGCAACGCGAGCCGCGCGAACCAAGAAAAGGTGCGAACTATGTTTCCTCGCAGTCAGTGCAGGAAACTCCGATCAAGCAAAATGTTAAAGAAATAATCGTGTCGCGCAAGTGTCTCTCGCTGGTAGAGAAGACAGACGACCGTGTGCTTGAATTTTCTTTCTCTCTTCTCCTCTATTCAACCCCCTTCCCTCTCCTTCTTCTCTTTGTGTCCTTCCCCCCTCCCGCGGGCGCTCCTCTCTGGGTCCGTTCGTCGCACCGGGACGACGTTTACCGTGCGTCACGGGAAACGGCATTGGGAGGAGACAGAAGGTGACAGCCCTCCCGCGGAATTTATGGTGCGCACCGGAGAAACGGTGAAGTGAGTGGTGTTGACGAGTGAAGTGAGTGTGTAACGGCACTAACAGTGCTAGACCGGTGACAAATTTCGGGGGCTCCCCATAATTTCGGCCAATATAGGTAGAAAGAGGGAAAAAATGCCGGGCCTAATCGCCGTAAGTGAGTTCGTCGAGGAGACGAGGGAGGATTACAATTCGCCTACGACATCCACCTTCGTCTCGCGGATGCCACAATGCAGACAGACAATCACATCCCTCGAGGAGGTAAATTTTCGCTTGCATACATACACGTTCCCTTCATTAACGCTAGAACTATCATAATAGACGAAATGTGCAATTTCGATTTGCTGCAGTTTTACAATCTTTCAGATTTAGAACTGACCTCTGGACTATTATGCATTTATGAGAAATTTAATGGTGCAAAAATACGAACACGTACAAATGCGTAAAATATCGAAAATATAATACTCGTTGTAATTCTTAGTGGCTACGACAATTCTCTACTAATAATTCTCCTTCTTTTTTAAACGATACTCATCAAAATATGAATTTCCGCATAAATATCCGCAGTGTATTTTTCAATAGTAGATTTTTCAGGATTTTTAATGATATATATCTATCAGTTGGATCTCTTTGACACAGGTTTAGTTATAGTCTAGTTATAGTTCTAGCGTTAAAGGAATTAAGGTACATTTTTTGTCGACCATCAAAACCTGTGTTGAAAACCATATATCCAACGTAACCTTACCGAGGTTTCTGATCAGTGCGGTGGTCGAGCGCGTGTTCTAATGCGTGGGCGTTCCACAATTACATACTTCATGGGTATGCCTTACCTATGATATCCACTAACACTATTGATGTAACGATTTTTCGATGCAACACGCATCGCATTAACCTCTTGCGAATGTCTTTCGATGCTGCACGCAACTTCTACCGTGCTCTCTCTTTCTAGCCTGCATCTCTCGCGCAGTTTCCACGTATCGATGATGTAAATGTCGCTTACGGTCGATTCGCGACTTCCAGTTCGGGTAATGCACGCAGACATGCCGTCATTGCTGTATTTCGTTAGCGTAAGTCTTCCTATAGAGGAAAATAATGATCCGCGAGCAATTTTCAACGCCTGACACGGCCATCGATGAGTCGTTTTAGACCCAAGAATCAATTTTCTTTCATTTGTACAATTTTTCATGAGATCTCTGGCCTCAATTCGATCAGTCGTATTTCATTGATATTTTCATTGATATTTGTTTACTTATTTATTTAGAGTAACAGACGGCCATGTAATTGCCTGTTGCACGGCAAAAATTCTCCATAATAATTACTGGAATCAAAACTAAAGCTAAAAAGATAACGCAATAACGGAACAATACAAAACACGAGTTGTATGCTAGCAGATAAGATAGATTCACTTGTATATAATGGCGCGTATATATGTATATATAATCTACACACATAAAATTTGATTAGTTTTTATATAAATGTCAGAAAGATTTTGGAAGATTTACTGTTTCTCTATCGAAAATAAAAAGATTTCTACGTAACAATAAACATTCAAAATTACTATATATACATATATATTTAATTAAATAAATGTTACAATCGTAAGGCCTAAAGAGGCTCGTCGTAAGTATTTTAGCGCCGTGCGCCGTGTTAATGGCACTGGTGCACGCATTGAATCGCTCGAATTACCGGGATCCAGGAATGTTTATACGTATATTTACTCGGGCACCGTGTATACGGTCTGCTGATCGATGATAGTGTATTTTCGCAGTATTACGTGCTCTTACGAGCAAGGCGTTACATCTATGGCCGGACTTTGAGTCAGATTAATTAAGAGGATAACGCAAGGTGCGTCTAGGAAACGTTGTGGAATAAAATAGAAACGTTTCGTTGGAAAAGAAGGCGTCCGGCGAACGCGATTCATGCAGATGCGGCTAATGGATCTTTTGTAACAACGAATAGTCGTAATATGGCAACCGTAATTATCGGCGAGGAATGTTATTGCCCGTGTCTTTCGTAATTTAACAGGCATCGTAATTCTTGCGGATAGTGCTGCTTGGCTGAAATAACGTGTATGTATATCGGTGGCCAAAGTAGTCGTGAGAACCGTTTCCAAGTTGCTCGAGGTCGTGAAAATTTTCACCGATGGCTGCTGCTCAAATCGAAGCGCCCATAGCGTCTGGTCGCACTAACCTTAACGACGAGCCATATTCTTTCGGCTATCCACCATGTTTGTTTACTTACTAGCTGCAACTTTTTTCATGAAACTTGATCAGTAATATTTTCGACGTTGTTCATAAAATGTCAGTATTATATATATATCGTTGAAAATCGCTTATTGCAACGCTTATTGTTACATTTACATTTGCAGGAAAATGTATGCATAACACGACAAACGAACAGCGCAAAACATTAATGCATTAATGTGTACTGAATACCTATTAACGCGATATCGATATTACATGAATTATTAAATATTAGACTTCGTATCAAGTATCGAGAATAATATTTAACTTTATTTAACTGTATATTAACAAAAATTGAAAAATTAATCAATCGGATGATATAAGGATGTACATCAATTTGGACGAGCAAATGAGATAACAATAAACGTACAATTTTAAATTAAACCGGTCGTTTGACCGGGTCTGGTAAGGTAGGTTAGTGTTGGACGGATTTATAACAGATTGATTTATAAAGTATTTTCTATCGCTCTATAACTTTCCACAAATTTTTAATACGTTTAACAGGTTAGATACAGTGTACGCTTGTTTACAAACAAAGGAAGTTACATGTTACGAGCGAAAAATGTATTTTCTATTGGGCTACGACAGAATTTGTTTATGAAAGTGAACTGGCTCGATCTGTGCATACGTATCGCGTTTCCATTAGTTCACATGGCGTTTAATTACAATCGGTAAGGAGCGATAAGGCGAACGTTATCATTGCGACACCTCTCCTTTACATATTATCGAAACGTGGGCGTATTTTGTAACACACGTAGATAGGAAACTTGGCGCGGAAAGTGTGCCGTGCGGTCGGAAGTGGAATTTATGCATGGAATTACTAAACCGAAGTTTCTTTTCACAAAGGAACACTGGCTGAGGCTAGCGTTGATTTTAAAGTCGATAGCGCGGAATTCTCTCCGTCGATAAACACTTGTACGGAAATTATAACGATGCATTATGCAAAGTAACGTAATTATACGTTTATATGTATAACGCGATGCCAAGCTCGATTATAAATTCCCTTTTTAAATTATTTATCCGAATTAAAGAACGATAGAAGAAACGATCGCAGACGTATAGTCGTTTATATTAAAATTATAATTACATGTATACAGCATTTACATACAGCGTAATGGTATCCACGACTTTTCAACTGTTTCAAGGACACCGTGTTTATCTTTTCACGTAAACAACAGGGCAATATTAATTTTACGTCGTTCGATTCATCGACGCGATTGATTCACGGAACTCTGCAACAATGATAATGCAAATAGAATAAGTATTCTTCATGATGTATAATAATAGAGACAGGAATGATGGCATGGCTTCCAGTAATTTGGGGATCACTTACTCCAACCACTTTCTCGCACGCTACGATATTCGATATCGTAAAACTTTCGATGACCCGAATACGACAGTTATAAAATAATCAGAAGCTATTCGTAGAATTGTTTGTTCGTTGCTTCATAGTGAAATTTCTGGTGATAGTAGCAGTAATAGTAAGAGTAATAGTAGTAGTAGTAGTTTATTTCAGAATTTGGCGGAGAAATAGGAATTTGGTTGCAAAACTTGCAGAATGTAAAGTAGATGTTACACGCGATATTTCTGTCACCCCTTTCTCCTACGGCAATTTTTTTTTTTTTTAATAAATATACGTTGACGTTATTTTTTTCTTTCTTTTGTAAATATACAGGGTGGTTGGTAACTGGTGGTACATGCGGATTAGGGGGGATTTTTTTTTTAATTTTTCCATCGAGACAACGATCTACAGCGAGATCCGTTATAACGCACCGCACGCGTACCGACCGAAAATTCAAAGTCGATTTTCTCGAAAACAAAGCTTCGAACGAAAAATTTTTATTCTATATTTTCGACTTCTTTTTTCGCGTAGAATCACCCCCTTTCCGCTTGTACCACCAGTTACCAACCACCCTGTATATATTACAAATATATTTTTTTAACAATTATATCTTTAACGAGCATAGTCTGTTTGGAGGTTTAGTTAGCGGAAAGAACGAAATGAAATCGTAGAGTAATAGATGCAGCTGAACATTATTATTTTTTCTATGTACGTTGTTCGTTCTACGAATATTCTTGAAATGAAACTTTTAATTTAATTCGTACCTAGTTTAATTTATGCACAAGCATAAAATGGAAGTTAATAGAAATACGTATCTATAAATAAAATTACGGACGATCAAATTATCGCAATATGTGGTACAATAGCACATTGTTATCGTGACAATAAATAATGCTCCCCCCTGACATTCATTTATTACAGTCAATAAATCAGCAACGAATACTATACTGTTTAGCGTAATCTGAGAGTCACGAGTGCATTTATTCAATCTATTCGTTTTCTTTATCTCGTGTAAAAATGTTATTTAAAAGTAGCTCTGTATAATAAGAAGTTATGGTGAAACAGTATGGAATAAAGTTACGCGTACTATTTTCAGTTAATATACCTACTTTGTACGCTGACAGCAGATTCATTTTTTCATTTGTTATATTTCTAATTGAAATTGAATAAACAAAATCGAATATGTGTTCTAGTAAATATTTTGAAATTCATAAATTTCTTTAAGATACGGTATTACGAAGTTTCGCATATCGTAGCAATTAAATAAATTAATATTTACGTCGTTAGTATCTCGTCGAGTAGTTCATAGTAGCTTATCAGTGTTTGAAATTTTTGATCGATTTGTAACAATGAGACACAAGTGTTATTAAAGTAAAGAATAAAAAATATATAATAAGAATAAATTAACGACTAAAAAATCACCTACCGAGGGATACGATAGATTATCAATTCAAATTATTTATTATTCGAATTATCCGATTTTAGATATCGTCGTTTCAATTAATCGCGATAATCCTTTTATCGGTTGAGAAAAACCTTCTCCTTTTTTTATCTAACTCGCAGTTTACTTAAGACATAATTTGAGAATAAAAATGCTTCCGAAGTAACACAAAAGGATTTCATTTTTAAGAATCAATTCCATTGCTTAATTCCATCTTATTCGTAGCTTAATTTTATTGATTCAAGAATAGAATCTCGCTACAGCTTTTTTTTTCATCCGTAATTTTATAATTAAATTCTGTATAATTCTGTATAAATCAGCAAACGCTTGTACGTTTCTAAGCAAAGAATAGAATTAACGAGGCTGCTTGTTAGAATTTACGAAAAAGATGACAAGATATCTAAAAAATATTTCTTTCGAGATTTTCGCGTCTGTATTTTTGTCGGTCGTGTTTTTAAATCATTTCTTCAGATTCATTTCTTACTGCGCCATCCAAAACGTATTTTATTACTATACAATTATACCGATCAGTTCGTCCGTGCCCAGTTTTCGACCCGAAGCACTGTAATCTGAGAAACTGTAATCATATTGGTGGTTTTCTCTGATAAGCAAAGCAAATTCCGGTCGTAGGAGATTATATTAAAACCTGTTAGTAGAATATTTACACAAGGGGAATGTATATGGAAAAAAGGGAGATAGGAAATATCCTACGACAAATATCGCGTTTCGTTATTAAGAAATACCAAAAAATGTTAGAAATATTAAAAATATCGTTACTATCTATATCGTAATATACTTCGATATACTTCACCGTATTAATTCTCCCAAACGTTAAAAATTGATTTTTCAATTTTTAATTTTGCTCAATGGCGAAGTACACCAGACCGGGTTAAAGCGTAATCTCGTCGAGTATATCGCGTGTGTTACTTCTGCCTCGGTCGAAAGTCGATATTCGGTGCACTCGTACCGCAACGGGTCACTTTTACGGTGCAATTCGACTTGCTGCTTTCTTGCAAATTATACTCAACCGCTTCCGTCTGCTTTGACGCGCCAGCAGCTTCCGGGTCAGTTCGTTTTTTTCTGCTTCTCCGTAACGATCCCAAGGACTTCCCGCAGGTTGCGTGCACTCGCCGGAGTTATCGCTTTTTTCTCAACCCAGTCCTTTCTTCTTTTTCTTCTTCTCTTTCTTCCTTATCTTTTTCTTTTTTATCCTGTTTTTTTTCAACGTGCTATTGGGAATAGATACAGTTCAAAGAGTAGAAAGATTCCCTTTCGATCGAAGCGACATAAATGTGTTCTATTTCGAACTATTTAAAGATTGTCGAAGAAACGTGCAGAAACTCGAACGATACACCTCGTTTGCTTTTTTCACTTTTTTCGATCATATTACATCGTGCAATCGTATCAAATGTTCGATGACAAAACGGATATTTCAGCGGCGAATATTACGTCTCTGCAGCGCACTACTTCAACACTGTACGAATAGGTTCAATCTATTTAAACCTGTAAATCAAGCAACATTAGTAGGCCAATAAGAAGTGTTCATCGCTAAGCAAACATTAAATGGTCACCTTCAAGTGCTTTCAACGTATGCATGCTCCGATTGCCACAGCTTGAATCACGTATTACGCCTGTCTACCATAAAAAGTGATGATAACAAGATGATCTCACTAGCTGTAGTAGCCTGCTAATTGGAATAATCTCTTTTCAGGTAATTTCGCGAATCAACGAGAATATTGGAAAAGATCGAACAAAGAGACTCGATTCGAAAAGCTCGACGCGAAAGACGAGTAATTCTATTACGTAGTGAAATTTCAATTTTAATCTACAGGGTGTTCCGTTTAATTCCGGAGATGGCGAAACATCTTACGAGAGATCGAGGTTACGAACGAATTATTCTTAAGCCTTTCTGTACAAGCAGAAATCCATTTCTTTCGTCTTTCTCGTACACTTAGGCACGCGTATACATTTGATAAGAGATAAATCGCGAAAATTAATCAGATACGTTTATCTCCATAGCTACTCGATCGAAGTTTTCCAAACCAAATGGAAAACGGTTGCTTTCGTCGCTGAAATTACACGAAATGAATTTTTATTCGACGTCGTTGGCCTCGACGATGCGTTTTTGTCTCTCACGATCGATGTCAGTCGAGCATCGGTACGTGTATCAGTTACGTTTCGTACAATGTCGAACGATCGGCCGATCATTGTACAGTCACTCGGCAACACAACACTGACCTTACCAGAACCGGTCAAACGACCGGTTTCAAAATTTAGTCTAAAATTGTACGTTCGTCGTTATCTCTTTCGTTCGTCCTTCGTGTAATCTATATGGATAAAAATTCGGCAATTGATTAATCGGATGATACGAGAATTAGCATAAAGTTAAGACGGATAAAAGAAATAACGACGAATGTGTTTTTTTTTTATTTATTTAAAATTTCACATTCACAATTTGTCCAATTTGGACATTTGGTAGAATTTTTTATCTGTTTGATTATCATGTGGGTGGCTACCCCCAATGGGGCAACATCTTCGTGTCTGTTAAGATATATCCTTCGTGACGACGAATGTGTAGAGTTTTAAACTACATTTTAGAAGCGGTCACTCGATCCGGCTTGGTAAAGTTAGCGTTAAAAAGTAAACATCTAATTCTGGTAAACGCACGTCTATGCAAACAAAGATCGTAGCAGCCTTTAAGCTTCGCTATGATAAACAATAAAACATGTACACGTGGAGATTACGATCTTGCAACAAATATAATCTGTTTTCCCATAAATGCGACCGACAGAAGGCTTGTAAAACGCTTCGTGTCATCGCTAGCTTTACTCCTCGAATCGTACTCCTCGTGTCTGACGATTTAAAAGTTGAACAGTCAGCCGGCACGGAACTCGCCTAACCCAGTATCGTCTTCGTTTACTCTTGACCCTGAGTGGGCCGTGTAAGTCACCCACTTTCCCGCTTTAGCGGCGCGACTTACGACACTGGCGCGCGCGCCATCAAAATTTACGTTCCGCCCGGCTATTTTCGATGCGACGCGACCGCAGTCTATTCTCGTTTGCGTCGAACGACGGAAGGAACGCCGCTCTTCCGTCCCTGTTTCGCGATCCTCCGTCGTTTTCTCCGGCCGCGCCGTTCCAGGAAAACTACGCACCCGCCGTTTTCCAGCCGCTCGATCTCGTAACCGCATGCCGCGGAACTCGGTCGTCCGTGACGAAAACTTCAACGCGATGACTTTCTTCGCGACGCGCGTTCTCAAACGTTGCGCCATCGACTTCCGCTTCCCAGGTAAACCGTGGATTCGATCGCGATCGCCAGGGAATTGCGTTTCAGTCGGGCGAGGAGGGAATTTTCATCGGTCGATTCGTGACTTTTTCTTCAAATTTACAGAGTTCGCGAGGTTCGCAGAGTAGCAACGGTGCGTCGTCCACGTCTTTCAGGAGGAAAGATTAGCACGCGCGTACAGTTTCCCTTTTAGAAGCTTTGCGACACGTTACGAGGCATTTTTAGGGCCGTTGCACGCTCGTGGCTACCACCAAGTCCTGAGTTTCTGGATCGCGCGATCTACGCACACGCGGGGTCGATTCGCGATTCTCGTTGCTTACCAGCAACAAGATCGGAAAATTCTCTTTACATTTTTCCGAGAGACGATCGGGAACGTTCGCCGATCGTGTAACACTCTGCCTGTCGATTATGCGTTTCCAGATAGACGCGGGTATCTTAGAAAATTGCCAACAACGAGCTTAGAGAGACAGAGTTGGTTTTCCACGACTCCGCGAAGAAATCGCGGACGTCGTGTCTTGGAATAAAATTCTGCTCGTACGCGGGAAGAAATGCGTTGTACAGTTTCTTCTTTATTGGACTGCGCGGCCAGGGGAATCGAGGACAAAGTTGTATTTGTAAGTGACCTGTTCTTCTTACTTAGGCTTTGTGCATGGAAATCTTCGTTATCAGTGGCTGGCGATAGCATATATGCGTGTACGTGGTTGGAAAGTCACACAGTCGTGTACCTACGCTTTGTAAATTGCACAATCGTATTTCGATATTACACCGTTAGATCGCCATCGAGCAATTTATTTATAGCCATCGGTAGTTTCTGCTTCTCTCGTCGTCGTCTTACACGTTCAAAATTAATGTAACGCACGATGGCTGGCAAAAGTACTGCAACCTACTTGCCATAGGAAATTTTGCTGTCCGCGTTATTTTCGAATTTCATTAGCACCGTGGCCAGACACAGCGCTAGCGTGGCGATTGTCTTGCTTGAAGAAACCAACTTGGAAATTTGCGGATGTAGAAATTTACCAAATGTTCATACGTTTGCTAAAAAATTACTGTACAACGCGTAATAATAATATTTTGTCAATGCCACCTAATGACAAAATCCGTAATCACTTAGTTGCCAATATTATTAATAGATAATTGATCGTTTAAATTTACTTTGACGATGTCTGAGAAATATATATGTATATACACGTAGCTGTAGTTGCGTTAGAAATATGTTAAATTGTATTTACATGTGCAAAAGGAGAAAAAATCTAGTTGAAGATTTAACTCTGTTTTGTTAATTTTTAATTTCACAATTAGACGAATCTTTCGTGTAAAGTACGATGCGTTGTTCTCAATTACTTTGCTTAAATCGTTCGTTGGAACACCGATAACCACATTTGCAGATAAATTAAAATATAAGTTTGTCAAACATCGAAGCTTCGTGGTAGCTTCGGCATAGTAGGTAAGCTTGTGTCGATTAAAAGAGAAAAAAAGACGCGTATTATGCAAGGTTTCTATTTCTTGGAAAGTTTAAATTGCAAATTCTATGATTCACTATGCACGAGTAGGCTGATACTCGTAAGCTAGCTATATTTAAACATTTTTTATTTATAGCCAGGCGTAGAACGTTGGAAAAAAGTCACATTGTATATCGCGTACATCTCAAGTTGGAATTTACATTTGCACTTTATTATTTTCGTAAGATACGAACGCGCGAAGTTGCATTTTCCAAAGTTGGTCACGTTCTTCTTTTTTTTTTTTTTTTTTTTAAACGAGTAAACACGATAAATCTTTGAAGAATTAACTGTGTGTTTGTAAAAATGACGTTTCTACGTCTATGCGTTGATAAATGAAAATAAAATTTCGATCTAAGATACGGTAACATGTTTTTCCTCTAAAATCTGTCGAAGAAGATATTTCGAAGAAATAAATGTCTTTTTATCGCATCGCTCGTTCTACGTTTTATCGCCTTATACTTACGTAATATTCTGCAATTTGTTAGACTAACATTTTACAATATTTTTTTGCGTATTAATATTAGAAAAAAAGTATGTCGTATCTTGCGTCGTTATGGATCATTTAACACGATTATGCAATATCTTCCGAATGCCTGATTGACGATAAGCGAATGTAAATAGCCTCGTTCAGCTTCTTTCCTACTGTATCGAAGACACTGGTACATATCGTAGGTTCCTTGAAACCGATAAGATTGCCAACTCAGCTTTACGATTCTTTATCTTATCCAGTAAGCTGATACACTTATTTTAATATCTAACTTAATTAGCGTACACAATGTGTATACAGGGTGATTGGCAACTGGTGGTACAAGCGGAAAGGGGGTGATTCTACGCGAAAAAAGGAGTCGAAAATATAGAATAACAATTTTTCGTTCGAGGCTTTGTTTTCGAGAAAATCGACTTTGAATTTGCGCTCGGTACGCCTGCACTTTATCGCGTCTCGTTATAACGGATCTCATTGTAGATCGTTGTCTCGATTGATGTTATTTTTTTTAATTTTTGTCTCGATGTTGTCGAAAATGTTGTCTCGATGGAAAAATTTAAAAATTGAAAAGAAATTTTTTATTCTATATTTTCGACTTCTTTTTTCGCGTAGAATCACCCCCTTTCCGCTTGTACCGCCAGTTACCAACCACCCTGTATATGTACATGTTTAACCTTTTGCACTGGAGGTCTTTTTCGGTGGGGCGTAGCAGCTACTCCGGATGATTTTATATAGAAGTTAACTCGCAAAAAAAATTATATTCCAATAATTTGTCTATATTTACACGTTTGGAAATATGATTTTGTAATATTAATTTCCGTATTTTTTTTTATGATAATTTATAAACCATTCACCAAGATGCGTTCTTCAATATAATTAATTTCATTTTTCAACAGTTGAAAATCAAGTTCATCTTCGTTTCAGCTAATTTCACTTGCGAAAACCAGTTTTTAAGGGTTTCTAAACTATAATACCTTTGCCATGATCGTCGAATCCAAACTAAATTTGCAGACGTTGTCAGAACCATAGCTTCGAAGGCATATGGGATTAAATATTTGATCTCCATTTTAAAGTCTAACGCTTTACGCTTGCTAACAAAGAACGCAAACAACTAAGGAACCAATTTATCTACCAATATTGCACCCGTCAATCGCAGATGTCGAAATCTAACATAAACGGGGATTGTCGCTTCTCGCTCGCCACTGGAGTTGCAGCTCGGAACGCCGTGGTGGCTGACAGTCGCCTCTCGAGTGCAAAGGGTTAATTAAGTTCAAATATATTACGCTAATAGTACTTTTACTAAGCTGATAGTACTATCACGTTAATAGTACCTTTTTCACGCGATTGCCAAACGAAAAATTCTGTATCGCGAGAGTGAAACGTAGAATCTATTTGGTTTGGCAACTAAGTGATTGCGGATTTTGTCAGTACCATCTAATGACAAAATCCGCAACCATTTAGTTGCCAAGCCAATGTTTGACGAACGTTTCGTTGGAAAGCAACAAGGGCGCAACGCGGAGATACTTTTTCGTAGCCATCGTAAATGGACCTAAAGCGTATCGGAAATACGCTCTCTCGGCGTCGCGTAAAAACAGGAATTCAATTCCGTTGCCGGCTAACACGAGCTCCGGTTAAAAATAAGCTTTCCAGCTAAAGCAAACCCGCGGAATGTTAATTCCCTGCTTTCGATCGGATCCTGCAATTAGCTCTAGCAGACCGGTGATTCCGTAAAACAGCAGAGTTCTGCATGCGTTTCATTACAAGCGTATTCTTACTTTAAATGCGGCTCGAAGCTCGCGAGTATTAGATCGATTTGAAAGTTCTGTCTGTCTGGTAGTTTCGGTTTTCAAGGAAAGCAAATCGACTGTACTTTTATTCGTCGAGTCTACGATACAGTGTGCGTACGTGTCGGAGGTGCAGGGACAATGGGCCTTTCTTTTCGAATTTTGGCAAGATTCCCAATACTTTGGTCCAAACTATTCGTTTTAGCTGTACTTAAATAATAGAACCTAGAAGTAGTTGTCGCGATACGTTCTGATTATGTTTGCCCAAGGTTTGTGACAGTGGGCTTGGAGTCCAGGTGACACGACTGGTCGCCGAACGTAGCCACGGTCACAGGATGAACGTTTTACTTAACAGTAGTAGTACCAATATCGAGGGATACACGCTGTATTAACAAACGAGCCCCGGGGAAGCAGCTGTGACGACTCTACGCGGGTCTGCCTAGTAACGGCGCCTGGAATTTTGTCGATAACCCCGATCGATAGGCAATTGACAAGTGTGATCGTGTCACTCTTTTATTCTTATGATCACCTTGGAGAGTTTACACACAACGTCTGGTCAATCAATCAGAAAGATACCGTGCGTCACAGCTAACGTCATTTTGAGTTTCAAAACATATTCAATTGTACAAAGAGTTATCCGTGGATTCGTTTGAACCTAAGAACATCGTCTTTACTTTAAGGGTGTCTAATAATCACGTTAAATCGTTAAACCATGTTAAATCAACGCTTGTACATATAATTGAAAATATAAACGTCATTGAACGACAACGATGGCTTGTCCTAATGAAGATACGCAACGCACCCCTAGAACTAGTGGCAACCAATCAAAGATATTTTTATCTTGCCGATTTATTTATTTTCCATTCTATAAGAGTCTCTTAGTTTTTGTCGTTAGAACATTTCTATCGATCTCTCCGTTTTTTTTTTTAAAAAAAAAGAAATCGATTTGTCGAGTGAAATTTTTGCCAAGTAATTTCTAGATTTTTTGCTAAATTGCCAAGTATTTCCATTTATATTTTGCTACTTCGTTGCGTATGTCATCGAGTCACAGATATTTGGCAATTTATTTCTTCCGTTTAGTTCTTCAAGTAATTCTTCAATTTTTAGACGTTAGACGTTAGATTTCTATCGTTTTCCGCGTATCTCGTCCATAGAAAGAAAATCGCGGAAATTACGAGAATGTACACGATTTGATCAAATATCTCGATTTGCTGGAGAATTTGTAACGCGATGCAACAGCAACATCGTGTTTCTAATATTACATGCGTTGTCCGTGTTTTATGAACTTCCCTTCCGCGTTAAAAATAAACGTTTATTTTTTTTTTTTTTCAAAGGGTTCAGGAATATTTTCACCGCTATTTCCACAATTTATAACATCCCCCTTAGCCTATTCATGACAAGACACCTACCCCATTCGTCTAACCTTTTACTTCGAAGCTCGTCGAACTATTTGTTCCAACGAATCACTTCGAATTTCCAAATTGATGCAAAAACTTGCTTTAAAAAAAAAAAATTTATTTATATGTAATAAAAAGATCCGTCTCTTAGCTATCTTTTGAGTAATTTTTTAACAATTGTTACTCGTCTAAAGTAACAAAATAGTATCGTTATTTATTATATTCGTTCGGTAGTAAAATACAGAATAAAATTTATAAACAGAACTTTCCAATTAATCTAATATACATATACAGGGTGGTTGATGGTACAAGCGGAAAGGGGATGATTCTACGCGAAAAAAGAAGTCGAAAATATACAATAAACAATTTTTTTTTCTTTTTTAAATTTTTCCACAGAGACAACGATCTACAGTGAGATGCGTTATAACGAGACGCGATAAAGTGCACGCGTACCGACCGAAAATTCAAAGTCGATTTTCTCGAAAACAAAGCCTCGAACGAAAAATTTTTATTCTATATTTTCGACTTCTTTTTTCGCGTAGAATCACCCCCTTTCCGCTTGTACCACCAGTTACCAACCACCCTGTATATAAAACTAAATAAACACTAAAAAAATTATTAAGCAAAGAAGGATAAAGTAACAAATTCGAACAACTAAAATTTCAAGAAGAAAAATATCCGGCAAAACGTTTAACGTTTTTCTTTTATTGTTTTTTCTTTTTTTTTTTTTTGTACTCGCCGATCTTTACGCTCGTAACCGCGGCGAAAAGAGTTTTGTTCACCCGATAGGAATACGCTTCGTGTCGGTTCCGGACTCGACGAAGATCCGCGCGAGCGAACGAGCGAGCGAGCGAACGATTTCGAGCGGAAACGCGGCTCGGACTTTCCACAAGATTTTCACTCGAGTGCGGCGTATCGATTGAAATAGTTGCAGGAAGCATGTTGCGTGTGCTTACCCTCAAAGACGGTAGAGGAATGCCGGTAAGCTAATTCCATCGACATGAATTCAAGCAGCATGCCACGTATTGGATTTTGCGTAACCGGTCGTTTACATGTTGCCGACACATTAACACGCTCCAGATAATTTTTTGATAATTGTTCAACCGGCTCGAGGGGTTCTTTGATACCGCGGATTCTTTCCTCGATCGTCTTCTTTTCCTCGATTTTATATTTACGCGCTGTCTATATATAACGATCGTTACGTATAAATATTTCGTTGATCATCATCGTCATCGTCATCGTCGTCGTCGTCGTCGTCGTCGTCGTCGTCGTCGTCGTCGTCGTCGTTGTTGTCGTCGTCGTCGTTGATCGTTGTCGTCGCATTACATCCTTCTTAAGGTACGTACAGTGTGCTGCGTGTAATTACGGACGAGGAAAAACACATTTTCCGCCTCGTTTCTTCGATATTTCCGGAGAAATCACCGATCGTGCCAACGTGGATACGTTGAACGAAATTATTTTTGCAAAGGGTAGATTTAATTGCTGCTCCTCGTAATTGAGACGGAAGATGAAAGGACGATTTTTCAGCGAGACGATGCTTCGATTCGTACAGCCGCCAGAACGAAAAATATTGATTCGAAGATTTCGGAATAGAATTACTATCACGACCAGTATCGTGCCCTCGTGTCCGGAGCCGATCGAGAGAACCGGCGGCCGATTCTAGCGAGGAAAATTTACAATCGAGAGAAACCATCTATAGGAAATATCGTTGGACTTGAAAGAAAAGAATAAAATCCGCGTGGGGCGAATATTCGAAAGGGAACATTGGATAAGTTGGTGGTCAGCGTACACACAGATTGATAAAAGTGAAAGAAGAAGGAAAAATCTACCAAATATCAGACGGAAACGTAATAAAATTAACACCGAGTTTATGTGTTTTTTACAGCCAAAGATAAAAATTCAGAAGAAAATTTTCATTCGTTGTACCTTCAGTTTTGTTTTACCTTATAGCGCTGAAATTATACGGACGATTTTGTTAATTTTCGTTTTAACGTTACGAACAAAATTTCAACATGGGCTTCAGTTCTTAATTATTTCCCAATTAATTAAGTAAGACACTCTCTGAAACTCGAAAAATCGTTTTCTTCGCGCACATCTCAGCTTCTCTGCCCAGAGAACAAGTGATTTCTTGACTATCGGTAAAAGAAAACAATTATTTGTTTGATATTTAACCCTGGCGTCCTCGTCGTTTCTTCCTCGCGTTTGTATCTCCTCGGGTAATCTCCTTCTTTCGAACTAGTCTACTATTTTACTCACAGAAACCATGGAATACGCAAAGAACACAAGAATTCAATTGGATGGTAAAGTTTCGGATGATAAAATATCTCATCGTTATTTCGTTTGTTCGGCTAACTTTGTATGAATTCTTATCTTATCCAATTAATCAATTTCTTATTTTGAATTAAATTTCGAATTAAATTTTGAAACTAGTCGTATTCAACCGGGCCTGGTAAAGTTAACGTTGATGATATTATCGAAACGTAACATCTACCATATTTCGAGTGATATAGAAGCGAAGAGGACAATAGGATCAACCGAAAATACGAAAATACCGGTATTTTATCGACACAAAATTGAGCGTACACGTTCGTATCTGGGGATGATACTACGCGAATAAATACGCATCGATATTTTGTTGCGCAGCATTTGACTTTAACGACAGTCTGTAATCGGCGTGGGACTCGATCAGTTTCCAAATAAAGAAAGACGATTTTGTCAGATTCTGCGGAGAACGGTCGGTAAATAGAAACAGAAGGAAGAGAAACAAACCTTTCGACGCAAGAATTAATCACTGCCACGCATATAAGGTATCAAAGAATATTCAAAGAAATTGAAAGAAAATCGATCTACAAGTACCTCAACGCGTTCTCGTTGGAAAATGAGAAATCTGATTTTTGAGCATTTGCCAAATCTCCGTCGATAACTGAGAAGCTAGCAGATTCGCAGATTTTTCGATTCGTCTGTATACGAAATCGTAACGGAAACTGTATCGATTTGCAATCATCGTTTCCGATATCAATTCGCTACGATCAATTTCCGATATTAATTTTCTTCGGTGAAATCGTTTCTCGTCTCGAATTCATTCCAATCGTGAAATATAAAACGAAACATCTCGAGTGATACCGATTTCTGCGTCTCTCTTATTTGCAGCTCGTATATTTGCATCAATTCAATCTTGGAAATATCCCAATTACGAATTATACGTATTATATATATTGTGCGTTAGTTCCAGCACGTTGCATTTTAATATAATAATAATCAATGTCTATAAATGATTAAATCGAACATAGTACGCGCCTGGAAAATTCAAACATTGAAATTCAGCTCGTTCCGACCACCGCGATACATTCCAGCGGAAATAAGCATTTTAATGGAATCAGTGGCGCGGAAATTCTGCACCTGCTCTATCAGCGTTTATTACGCGAAGAAATTTCGCGTTACGTGATTTTTTTACACTTCCATTGCAAACGATGATTTTGAATACGATTTGTCGATGCGAACGCGATTAAATTAAATTTATGTCTCGATGAAAACGTGCGTGATGAGAGATATTTATTACTCTGGTCTTTTTTTAGTTCCCTTTTTCCTTTCTTTTTTTTTTTTTTTCTTTCATTTTATTACAATAAACTAAAACTATTTCCTTAACCATATATATAGTCGCGATACCAATACGTTTAATTTTAACATCTTCTTACAGGAAGTTGTATAATTTAATCCGTAAATTAAATGATTATATCACACTAATAAATCTCCGTTAAACAAGCTTTCGGTATCGATTTATTTTTCTTTGGTTTCGCTCTAGTTCTACGATATGCGTACGAAATTTGCTGTTCTAACAGAAAGTAAACTCAAAATATATACGTTAACACCTCTGATGTTATCTAAGATGCGCGTACGAATTTGTTAGAAAATCTAATTTCTAAGTAACAAAACAGACGTATAGTAATCGAACGTGCTAATATGAAACTCGATATCAGACGTCGTGGATTTACCACGTGGTTTGAAAAAATATTCCATCGACGTTTTACTGCTTCCCCGTCTATTCCCTGTAACGCGATATCTTGTTTCCCCGTACGAGCAGAAATTTCAGTTTAGAATTTTCGAAGTGTCCAATGTGCTTCGTTATTCGCAATTCAGCGTATATACGCATCTCGTACGGAATTTCCGTAAATCGAAAAATTCACCGAATATCGTTGCACGATTTCTTTCATTCACTCTGATTAAAATCTCTGCAAACAGTCGACTCAACGTTGGAAATTCAAAGCGCGCTTCGCTGGTCCAACGAAATATCGAAGCAATTGCGCATGCGACGTTGCAACCAAATACACAAAATGGCGGCCACAAGAAAGTTTAAACTTGCGTTTATACGGGTTGTCAGGCGTAACTAGGACAAGCAACAACTTGGAAACAGTGAGAGATAAAAACGAATTTCGTTAGAGAAAATTACTCGCCTCAGTGGCTGATAACTTTGTTTTGGAAAGTGGCCAAACGAACATTTTTATCGGTCGAACGTAGACAGTCGTACGCCACTTGCTCTTCAACGAAAAATATTCACGCCGGTGCTCGTGACAAATTCTTTAATTCTACGATAACTTTTCTTTTCTTTTTTTCTTCCTTCTCGAATAATGCACAAACAAGCTGGGTTTTTAATTCGACGAATCGTGAACAGACGAATACTGTTTGTTTGTTTTACGAAAATTTGCACTTGGGGGCGCCAACTTCACACACATGCGCGCGCGTGCGATTATATCCGTAAAGAAACGCACAGCGTTTCATACGACAAGGAGCGATTGTGCTCGTAAACCGGATGCTATGAATGGAAAAATAAATATCCTCTACGGCTTACGCTACGATATATTAAGATATCTTCTTG
The DNA here is from genome assembly GCF_024542735.1 of Bombus huntii. Classification (NCBI taxonomy): domain Eukaryota; kingdom Metazoa; phylum Arthropoda; class Insecta; order Hymenoptera; family Apidae; genus Bombus; species Bombus huntii. The sequence goes on from NC_066243.1 coordinate 15,760,300, forward strand.
CCCAGCGTATTTTCCTTCGCGTGCTTTGATACGTCTCGTTGAAAGAGGTCGAGCGTGTCCGCCATAGTCGAAGCATCGCGGTTACCTCCATCAACGTTTGCAAATCGGTCCAGGTAAACGACTCGGATACGAACGACCTACCAAGGTCGCGCGGCCAGGAATTCCTTTCGTTCTTAGTTGCCTCACCTGGTTGTCGCTAGAGAGAGGAAGAGAGAATAGGAGCGAGTAAGATAAGAGAGGACGGAGAGAGGTCGTGATGAAGCTGGTTTAGTGGTCTAAAGTGTGCTCGATTCTCTCTGGTCCCTCTACGGTCCTCCAGTGACTCATCTGCTTTTTCGTGTCAACATTTATTGCATGCTTGTTACGCGCCTACCGACCTGCATCTCGCTTTAATTAACTGCTTTCAGATTCGTTTCACGATTCATGGCACGTTTTCTCATCGATGGGATAATTATTTTTTTTTCTTCTTTTTCTGTTTTTCCTTTTTTTCTATTCATTTTTTTTTTTTTTTGTTACATAATTGTGGTTAGATGTTTGACAAAATTAGCCTGTTAGGGATTAAAGCAGTGAAATAACGCGTAAAACAAGAGCTCTATCGTGGCATATTGATTTTTAGAAATCAATTTAGTCGCGTCGTAATATTCCATTATACGTGCAGCCGGTTATGAAATTTTGTATTTATATATACATTTATTTATTTATTTATTTATCGTTCCAATAGAACAAAACGAATCATATATAATTCAATAAAAAAGTAATATAAAATTAAAGCTGTTCCGCATCTAGTATTTCCTTATAAAGCGAAAGAAACTTTTCGAACATCCTAATATGTTTTTTATTTATTATAATCTTTGCCTCAGGATGACTCGCGATGGTTTCCGGCTTACCTCGTATTTGCTACTTATCGATAATTTACGTACCGATATTCCACGGTGTAGAAACGAATTCTTCGCGATTTTTGCGTAAGGATGGGAAGAACTTGTTCGTACATATACGAAATGTTACATACGCCTGTAGAACTTTGCGTGCAAATAGCATGCAAGACAATGAGATCTGTGGAACGCCGTGGTGTGCAAATATCAAATACGACTGGCTGCAGATTCGCATGGCCGATGGAAATATCCGCGGAGAGAAAAACCTATTTTCCTTAACAACCGCTCGCGGTTCTTACGAGTGGAGAGCAAGCTGAAAAAGCTTGTCTGGTTGCTCGCGGCCAGCCTCGTTGAATGAAACACCTTTCTGCGGTTGAATCTCGTTTTACCGTTCGTGTGGCCCATTACAACCGGAATGGAAGCTGGCGATGACGCGATTTAATTGCGATTTATTTCCATGGAAACGATCGATTTTTCTAACGTTATTTATTTATTTATTATTTCTTTCTTTTCTTCTTTCGTTTTTAGATGTGTCGATATCTTAAAAATTTGATATCCATGTCTCTTCAAAATGTGTTAGAACGATAGAATATATCGAAAAAGTTTGATTGTAAAAATCCTAAGACACGAAAGGTTTATGGCTTAAAATTCTCGATGTTGTGGTATGTATATTTTACGAGACGCAGGTCAAATTACACTGCCGTATTCTAAGATTCGCCTGACAAAGTGTAACGGTAGAACGTTCCAAGAGTGTTTACATTTGTAAAGGCCGGAAACCAGGTTACTAAAGTTACAAAAAAAATATATATATATATTTCTATAACGTGCTATAAACGACACATCGAAGAGGATAGTATGTTTTTCTTTATCCAGTGCGGGTAATAGCGTACTAGTTATGGGATAATTAAGCATCAGGTAGTAGTTGCCCTTACCGACTGAAACGCACGACAAGACACTTAATAAGTTGAGAGATAATTTATCACACAAACATAAATCATGTAGCCGAACATGGGGTTAATGCTGGATCAACTTGGCATACTCTGTTATGTTCACAATTATACGTTATGTCGTATTATATTATATCTAATATACAGGGTCCTACCTAACTTCGCTTACCCTCAATCAGTTATCTGTCTTTGACAAGTGTACGCGTTGTCGCTTATTTACTGCCACACATTCTAGGTACACGCTTTTCAAAATTTTCAAAGAGGTCGCAATTACTCTGCAACGGTACTGTTTCATGGTTTTCTCTCGTAATAAAGAGAGGAAATGCGTGGATGACTGTATGATAGAAATATATTTCAGTAAGCTTAAATACAAGTACAATGTGCATGCTAAGTCCGCAATTACGAAAACTAGCCTCTCTATAACCCTCTGTATTATCTGTGCAAGGTTATGGCATGTTCCTAGAAAGGCTATGGGGTCGAGAGGCCCTTCAAATTGATTGCCCTAAACAATACTCAGTGACTTCGAGGATTAAGAAAACCAAACAGAAAACAAAGATGTGGAGTTTCCTTTGAAGCGGCGCATTTATCCAATTTTGCCATTACCTCAAGAGGTCTTTAGAGATTAAAACGACAATAAAATTTTTTAAACGGCTACCTGCAATCTTTTATTACCTGTTATTGTAGTATATTCGGATGTTTTCGGAGAGATTCGGGTCTTTTACGTTGTTCCTTTTCCATTACACCGCAGGGACGTTTTCCATAATGCTGACCACGCTGATACATGGCATTACCAGACCATCACTCGAGGTTGTAGTCTCCTAACGTGTTCAGAACAGTCAGAACAGTCAGAACAGTTCCGAGTGAAGTTTCTTTTAGACGCTCCGTTTTTATCGCTTCGTCGAACTTTAAAATTTATATGTGAATAGTGGGTGCCGCGAGAGACACGAGTTTCCAGTGTTTTTTTGAAAACGTACGAAGTGTGCGATGAGAAACGAAGGTTCGCGAAGAAGCTTTATCCGCGGCCGTACGGGAAGATTCGTAAATACATTTACTCCCGCGTACGAACACGAGTGGACCAGTGAACGAGGTTCATCGGCTGAGAGCAGCAGGAGAACCCGTTCCTTCAGTTTATCCCTACCGTTGTGTTGGCACAGCGAGGACGTAAGTGAGGTCAGTTCCGGAGGTGGGCCACGTTTATCAATTTCCCTGTGTCGGTAGCCAGCCTCGTCGCTCTTCGTAAGTTTCCAATTACGTAGAGCGACGACGCGGCTTTTCGAGACGAAACGCGATTTCTGCATCGTCGCTGCACGATTGCACGTCAATTGCCTCATTGCGTCTAATCTGTTTCGCGATAGAATTTATCTTCCTTGCTTCGTGTTTCTCGTACAACTTTTATTTTAACACTTTAACGCTAAAACTACCGCGTCAGTCGAAATGCGGTAGTTGTACAAGTGAAAACATTCCATGTTTTCTGTATACTTTCTCATAAGAAATCGCGTCGTATCCGCTTGTACGTGCCATTTGCCCGCATCCTATTTACGCGAAATAAACCCTCGACGGTTCACAATGCCTCGGATAATCGAGATTTTGTACGTACGTACGCATCGAAGCAAATACTTGCGAGATTACAGTTTCGAACTTTCCCCCGTTGGAAGCCCGCCTTGAGAAGCTACGAAACAGCCAATCGACGATAGATTTTCGTAAAGAGATGGCGTGTCGCTATGGCGATAGCCACAAAAAAGTGTAGACGAAGGTGCACGGCTCGAATTACAAATTCGCGTTTCAGCGTGCAACAGATCGTTCGACGAGGCCAGGCACGCGAGATAAGTTTGTCCAACGCGAAGGGGTCGCGTTCGTTGAACGTCCTGCTCGTTGACGACGAAACTCGAGACTGGAGTAAACACAGAGAACGACGACATTCGACAGACACGGCTCAGTTTCGGTAGCGAAATAACGCGTTTAACACGCTACATACACGTGCTATTGTCGTGTGTCTCGCGCGGCTAGAAAATCCGTATGAACGCGAGCAGTCGCGTCGTTTTAGTTGCTGCGCGCGTCCAACTAAAATTAGAAAACATAATCGCGCTTGTCAGCCGTGTTTTAACGGGTGGGAGACGCCACAAAAAGAGAAACGCGCGCTATGGAAACGCCACGGTATTTAGTCGGCGATAAGAAGTTTTAATCCATTCATATCGCAACCTGGTTCAACGAAATCTGCTCTCTTTAATCTGCTTAAACGCTTAACTCGTCGTTAAACGAAATGCCATACGTTTCTCCGCTTGTTCCCAATCTTTTGTTTTTTATTTCCTCCCCTTCGCTTCTTAACGTTACTTCAACCCTGTTTTATATCGTTACATACGTACAATGTCGGATATCATTGAATAAACGATGGTTTAAATAGTCGCTTAGAGAGAAAGAGAGAATGAGACGTTTGCTGTTTAACACTAACCTTACCAGGTCCGGTGAAACGACCGGTTTCAAGATTTCGTCGTAAGAATTTACATAGAGTTAGACGAAGAAAAGAAATAACGATGAACGTGTACGGTTTTTAATTAAATTTTGTAACCGGTCGTTCGACCGGACCTGATGAAGCCGGTGTAAAGAATTCAAACAGAAAACGAAAGTAAATTACTTGTTACTCGGACAAGTCTAAACACGCTGTGTTGAAATAACGAAATTAATCTAATTAATTAATCAAAATTAATTATTTACAAATATAACGTTCCCATCAAGGGAGATTGCCGTGAATTACAATTTGTAATTTCTAATGACGTTTCGTATTCACGACGAAGCGAGTAGGTTGAAGAGAAGTAACTATGCTAATTTCACGGACAAAGTGACACAGACGAGACGAGACCAGAAACTATCTATATATAATCATTCGTCGTCCTATTAAATCCGAACGAGGAATAAGGTTTCGTTCGTAAATAGAACAGAAACAACGATCAAGTTATTTTTGGCATCGTTCAAACGACTTTCGTCCAAAGGTAGAAAATTTACCCATACCAGCAAACGTGTACTTTTAATTTGTCCAAATATCTGCAAATTGGCGGCCTTTTCTTACATACTCCGCCATTCTATACAATTTACCACTTAACGTACGCACACGTATCTCGATAAAAGTTTGCCATAACGAACGTTCAAATAGCTTCGCGAGTCACTGTGCGTTTAATATTTAATTTCGTACGATGTTTCATACGCGCGTAGGGATACGGAAGCTGGCGGTAGAGTCATCGAGTTTCTGTCATTCTGTCTTCTGTTTTATTCAATTTGTTCAGCGACTCTGACTCGCTTGCTGTACGCCTCGTATGAACAATAGGAACGTTCATCGATCCGAACGTTTCCATTCCAACTTTCCAATTATACCTCGAGTGACGTCTTCGTTCGGCAAACAGCCGCTCTCCAAGATAACGCGCGACCAAAGGAAAGTCCGTCGATTTAATTCTCAGCGTATCGACAAGTCTGTTAAGCCTCGGCTGAACAAATTCCATTATTATCGACCGAGTTTTGCTACCGGCCAGGTGCTAATGTTACAAATTTCCTGCCGCTATCCGAGCCGGCTCTCTTTTCGCTTTCCAATCTTTACGCCAGGCATCTCGGACTTTGGCAGACTTTGGTAAGACGTAGTCACCGAGATACCCTACAACTATGTTTCGTAACCGTCCATTGATAGACTTGTTGACAATAGCAATGAATGGAGATGATTTTTCTGATAGACGCTAATTGTAAATAAAATGTCCCAGGTTACTTTCAATTTTTTTTTATATTTAAATCGAACATTTGTTAACCGTCAGTTGTTAAAAAATAAAGTTTGCATATTCTCTCTTAAAATGTGCAATGTGATAAATTCGATAGAAACAGAAAACAACGAAGAAATTTGAAGAAATTCGGTGTAAGATTGCTCGATTTTATTATTATTATCAATAATGACAATAATAGTGCGCAGATTATTCGCGACTATTTCTTTACATTCAGTGGCTTATTAAATTCCCTTCGATATTTTAATCTCTTTACGGAGGCTGATAATATTCTGTTGGAATGATCGATACGAGGATATCCTTGTGATTATCTTCGACATTGTGTTCCTTTTCTTTATTCGTTGCACACACAACGCTCTATGATCATGTCGCTGATCGATAGTTCCACGTTGCAGATGTCGCGTTTAACAGCACCACCATTTTCTAATATCTACATATATATTTATGTCGGTTCAGTATGTCCTGATTTTATCCACGGTTATTACGGTTTCACTCAACTTGCGATTCAACTCTTCGTTTCTCTTCGAATCGTAGGAGTCAGAGATCGATTTACGAACCGACGTTGCATCACGTAAATTTACGTCCCACGTTCGCTAGCATATCGCCTCGATACGTTTCAAGACGTCGGACCACCGATGTTGCGTACGGAAAGCTAATTCGGTTCTTTCGTCGCAATTTTTGCTATTGTTGGATCAGTCAGTGCGTTTCCAAAGATATTCTCGCGGCGATGTGCGCCAATGTAAGCACGAAAATCTATCTGTCGGAAGTTTTTTCGATCTTGTAAAACGGTAATGAAGCGATACTAACGCAACAAAATTCTCGTTTCTTCTCAACCGCGTTCCACGTATACACGCGTCAATCGGAATGAATATTTCGGTGCGGTTGATGCGTAACATCGGCCGCTCGAAGAGATCGTTCAGATTTTTGAAGAATTTAACGAAACGATAAATTTTGCTCGGTACCTCTCCATCGGGGAAATTGTTTTCAAACGCATCACGCTGAAAAATGTTACCAGAAGTTTCTTTAAATACTCTCGAGAATTTTTAATAAAATATTGTACTCGTCGTACGCCGCTCGGAAAGTTCGTTCGAATTTTTAACTCTTTGGTCGGTGTAAAGAATCACATTGAAAAGTTTCTCGCCGACAAACCCCAGAGGTTGCGGAAGAATGGAATATTCCAGTCGCGTGAAAGGTCGAAAAACCCTTTGAATCTATTCGATGGCTGCAAAAATACACGACGACTCGAGCTATTTGCTCGTCGATAGGACCCCCAGAGTGTCGATCACAAAGCTCGTAAGAGGCTTTGAAAACTAAATTCCGCGGTTAATTGGCGAGACATCTACGTCTGTACGTCGTCCTGGTACGAATCGTACGCGGCATGTTTCTGTCCATGCCACGGCTTTCCACCAACAAGACGCTGCAAGACGCGTACGTTCATCGTACGTCGCGCACCTAATTTCTCTGGCGCGTGCAATCGTTTCGCGTACAGCCGTTGATAGCGCGTTTGCAACGCTAAGTGCACGTACGAGGGACCGCGTGCGCGGCGATAATTAAACGTTGCACGTGTTCCCTCGTAACGCTGAATTGAATAACCGGCGACACGAGGTACGACGATAAATATCAGATAGCTTTGGATAAAGTCGACGCACAATGGCGAGAAGGAACGCGCGTATTTCACGAGTAACGAGCAAACCTCCCCTCTCCTACACTGCCCTTGTGTTTTTTCCCTACCTTTCGAGCCGTACCAGTCGATCGCACCAGCGACAAGATACACCGGCCACCACGTATCGTCGAGCACGTTACGCTGACACGACACTTTGCTCGGCGATTGTTCCTCGCGGAATTCGCGTTTTCCCTGTTTCTCATCGGCGACGAGTCCTCTTGATCCCCGTCGCCTAGACTAGATGTGCCAACCGATGTCGACGCCGACACGACGTCAGCAAGGAAGGTTCCATCTTGCCCCTTCTATTCAGCAGGATCGACGATATTCGCGTACAGTTGCAGCGACGCATACATGGACGCATTTATATATACAATAACGTTGATTTTTAGGGTAAATCGGACGATCGATTCTGGAAAATTGAGTTTTTTTTTGGGAATAATTAAATTAAATATATATAAATATAAATAATAAATTAAATTCTTGAGGTAAATCGGACGATCGATTCTAGAAAATTCAGTTTATTTTGGGAATAATTAAATTAAATATATATAAATATAAATAATAAATTAAATTCTTGGGGTAAATCGGACGATCGATTCTGGAAAATCGAATTTATTTTGGGAACAATTAAATTAAATATATATAACTATAAATAATAAATTCTTGGGGTAAATCAGGCGATCGATTCTGAAAAATCGAATTTATTTTGGGAATAATTAAATTAAGTATATATAAATATAAATAATAAATTAAATTCTTGGGGTAAATCGGACGATCGATTCTAGAAAATTCAGTTTATTTTGGGAATAATTAAATTAAGTATATATAACTATAAATAATAAATTAAATTCTTGGGGTAAATCGGACGATCGATTCTAGAAAATTCAGTTTATTTTGGGAATAATTAAATTAAGTATATATAAATATAAATAATAAATTAAATTCTTGGGGTAAATCGGAGATCGATTCTGGAAAATCGAATTTATTTTGGGAATAATTAAATTAAGTATATATAAATATAAATAATAAATTAAATTCTTGGGGTAAATCGGACGATCGATTCTAGAAAATTCAGTTTATTTTGGGAATAATTAAATTAAGTATATATAACTATAAATAATAAATTAAATTCTTGAGGTAAATCGGACGATCTATTCTGGAAAATCGAGTTTACTTTGGGAATAATTAAATTAAATATACAGGGTGGTTAGTAGCTGGTGGTACAAGCGGAAAGGGGGTGATTCTACGCGAAAAAAGAAGTCGAAAATATAGAATAAAAATTATTTTTTCTTTTTTAAATTTTTCCATCGAGACTACGATCTACAGTGAGATCCGTTATAACGAGACGCGATAAAGTGCACGCGTACCGACCGAAAATTCAAAGTCGATTTTCTCGAAAACAAAGCCTCAGCCGAAAAATTTCTATTCTATATTTTCGACTTCTTTTTTCGCGTAGAATCACCCCCTTTCCGCTTTTACCACCAGTTGTTACCAACCACCCTGTACATAGTAATCTAAATTCTTAGGGTAAATCAGACGATCAATTATGGAAAATTCAGTTTATTTTGGGAATAATCAAATTAAATATATATAAATATAAATAATAAATTAAATTCTTGGGGTAAATCGGACGATCGATTCTGGAAAATCGAGTTTACTTTGGGAATGATTAAATTAAATACAATAACAGTTAATAACAACAAATCTATTACAAATTTTACCCAGGGAATCGAGAATCGATCTTGCAAGTCTTAAATTACCGTTCTTCTCTCGTGATCTAATCCATTCAGCAAAATGACACTGTAATAAAACAAGGCAAAAGTAAAAATATCGATTGGCGGGTAGTTTGAATTCTATAGAATTCACACATATATATAGACGATGTTAGCTGGCGATTTTCTTTTTAAACATCGCATTTTTCTTCTTTACTTTCCTTAGTTTCCACGTTTGTCTTACGTCGTTCCCAACAAGCGATCAATTTTCTCGGAAGACTTTGCAGACAAACTCGGCAAAGAACATTTTCCGTCAACCTCCTATTTTTTTGAACGTCGAACCGGCACAGATGGTCCGCGATTGTTACAGTTGCTCCAGACGTAGTTTCAGAGCGTTCGTCGCGAGATTTCGTGATCGATCGATGACAATAATCTTGACGATGAGCGACGACGATAACGTCGGGTCGCGCATGGCTTCCATCTCTGACCTTAACACGAACCCTATCAAGCCCGGTAGAACGACCGGTTTCAAAGTTTAATTAAAATCGTACAATTTTATATTTTAACTTTATGTAACAATCTTTATGTACAATCTTATATTACCTGATTATCCGGTTTGTCAATTTCCATTGATAGAGAAATTTACATAAAGTCGGACGAACGAGCGGAATAACGACGAATGTACAATTTTGAATTCAATTTTGGAACTGATCGTTTGACCGGACCTGCGAGCGTAACTCTGGCTGGCAAGCACTTTCGAAACGTTACAGAAACACGAAAATGTCCCAATTTCGTACTATTTCATCACGAAGACTCGAGAAAGTTGTACAAAGCGGCGGAAAATATTTCGAACATTGATTTACGATATGATCGATCGTGTACGGATAGAAGAAGATCGGACACAAAAAAGACTAGAATTTTAGCATATACCCGAGATTAACTTTACGTTAACCTTAACAAATAGAATGTAAACCTGGAAGGGTCTGTAGTAGTACATTTTGGTCAAGGTTGAATTGGCCGCAAAGTATGCTTCTAGAATCCCTATCGATCGTTTTAAAGCACAGGTTGCAGATATTTCATCGGGAAGCGACGTAACATCGAACGAAAAAGGCGCGTTCAAAGTGTTTAGAAATTTTGCAACTTACGGGAGAACGTAATTTAAAAACAGCTTCTCCCAAAATACGTTAAACGTTCTTCAGACTTTTCTAATCCGTGGATTCGATTTACTATTTTTCTATCACCAACTGTACGTTCAAACGATGTATTGCTTTTAACCGATTACCTGCTTTCGACGAGTATACTCATCGCGAAGAAATGGCGATATTTCGTGCTACGACGAGCCCTGTCGGTAACAAAATTGAGAAATAAAACGATCGTTTCGTTACAATTTAATTCTATGTTATAAGAGCCACGCATACTCTGTGTTCAACCAGTATACTCGTCGTCGTTTACTTTTTGTCACGCGTTTCAAGTACAAGCTTTTCAAAGTTTTCAAAGAGGTCGCAACAGTTAATTGCTTAAATAGCTCAGTATGGTAAAACCGAGAATAAAAGGTTTTGCATTACAACGTCGTTATTGTATCTCTTCCGCTAACTATATCCAAGTTGCTCGTAAATACACGTACAATCTTCTCACGTTTCGTACTAAAAGTTTCGAGGAATGGTTGATTTCATATTTTACATTTATCAGACAGTTGACCCTCGAAGCCCCGAACACTCCTCTTATCGAACACATCTTCTTATCGTCACGCGGTAATTAAGAAATTTTACGACTATACTGGCGAGTTAATTTATCGTTTAACGTGGTGCCATCGGTCGGTTAACGATCGACGCGTCGTTCACGGCTTTTGTCGCACCACCAACCAATTAAAATAGGTAATTGAAGGCTTAAACGCGGCTTTCTTGCGTTAATTAATGTCAGCCAGGAAGTCGTTGAATTAATTAATATCATTGTTTCCCCTCTGGAACGCGTCACTATTTCGGTTATAACGGGCAAGTCGATGTAACGCGGAGCAACTCGAACAACAGATATTCGTCTCGTCTCGAACGCGTTATTTGTATCGAAAGTAAACGATTTACTGTCCGCTAAGATCGTTCATCGCAAGAAAATGACACGAATGCAGAGATAAGTGTACTTGGAATTTTACATTGCCTTTAATTGAGAAAAAAAAAATAGGTTGATATTAGAAATTTAGAAATTACAAATGAAACATTTCCAAGGCGCGATTCACAAAGTTTAGCAATTCTAAGTAACTTGTAGCTTCTCGCTTTCTGATTGCTCACTCATCGTGTCATTTTGTGAAGTCAGGTTAAATACCGAAATTGGATCAATTTTGAAACGTTTACACGTAGAACGTTTCACATGCAAAATTGCAAAACGTTTCCTACGATTGGATGGAATATAGGGTGAATAATAAAAGAAGGTTCGTATAAACGATGTTTCAATTCCTCCCCATTTTTCTTTCTCTTTTTTAATAATAATAATAAGCGCGTAAAATTGATCCACACGCTGTAAAATATATCTTCGTCAGAATATTCCGCAATTTGCAATTTCCGATGCCAACAACCGTCCATCGAATTTTATTCGCTGTTTACCATCCGATGAATTCCCAAGCGAAACAACTTGATTCTTCGGCCAGAGCAGATTAATCGAAACTAACCGAATTGAATTATAATTCAATTTTCGATAGGAAGAATAATTGACAGATGGAGAACTGTCAATCGTACGAGTACAACTATTAAATTTTGACGCGACTCTTCTATGTTCTCAAATAAATCAAAGTCCCTTCCTCTGTCGTAGTTATAACGCGGCATGAAACGTTCTAATCCAAGTTAAACACCTCGCTGGAATTTCTATTTCAAAAAAATCACATCTCACGATGTCACTGGTTAAACAGAGAGATAGACAAGCTCGTATACAGAAACGAGATTTCAATTTCAGATACTCCACCGAGCGAAGCGTTCGCCTCTGAGATTCATCGCGTTCCCATACATTCACATATAAAATCGAGGGTTTAATTGCCGTCTTCTTCTCTTCTTTTTTTCTTTCTTTCTTTTCTCGTATTTTTTTTTTTTTTTTTTTTTCATTCGAAGCTTCTCTCGTACGCCGGTATCATCGGGATCGATAAGGATTGCACGAGCGCGCGCCTCTACCGTAGCGATGGAATCGAGTTCAATATGTATACACTAGAACGCCTCTTATTTATTCTTGATGAAAATTCTTTCCAAGGTTTTGGGTTTCAGGGTCGATTAATGAGAGAACGAGCTGTGAAAAAATACCAGCTCGATTGGATAAGGGAAAAAGTCCACTAACGAACACAATTCTTTTGTACAACGAACAATGTTCTTTAAACAGGATGATTCTTCAGGGATGGGAATCAAAATTACGCGTTATTTTTAGCCTCTATGGATCAAGAAAGAAGAATTTTATTAGGAAGCGCTTCAATTTTCAAGATTAGAAAAGTAATTTTACCGTTTGTTGCAGGCTTTCTGCCCCATTTCTTTCTTTCTTTTTTCCGTGCGTCGAAAAAAAAGTAACGGAATATAAAAGATGCTCTCTGTCTAAATCTTCGATCTTTTTCATATAATTCGACATGTTTTTCGATATAGTCGATAACTTGGAACATGATCCAGTTTTTTGTGCATTTACGCAAGTAGAGTTTAGCGTTTGGGGCTCCAGGGGCGTGCTTTCCTCTTACTCGTACTTTGCACAGATTCTTCTCTTACCAACCGGAACCATCCTAGGAAGGTGATTGCTAGCGAAAGAAACGTGGAATAAAATTTTCATCGAGAGTATACAAGAGCCAGTCTAATATAAAGCCGTGTATATGCTTCTTTCAGCGTCGAATTAGGATCGCATGTAGAAATGTTGCTTGTCCAATCGTAAGATCGCAGCAATTCCAGCACGTACCTTTAGATGACACCTCGACTCGAATATGGCGGACGAAGTAAAATTCGCGAAATTGGAACGAAAAAGTATTTTATCATCGCTCGTATTAAATGCACGCGCAAAGATAGATGCCGAAAAATTGTCATTTTTCCACCTGCTTAAGAACGAAAAATTGTTGCCGGACGTCTAGCAACGTCTCTCGACGAACGAAGAACATTTTTTTTATTAGCATTTATCTGAAATTCTATAGCACGTGGCTGTCTGTCTGTCTGTTCGGTAACCTTGTCGCGTTTTTCGTTATCTGAGATACCGATCGTGGCCCGAAATCCGATGACTTTTATCGACGACGTGTCGAAAGTTTGAAGAATAATAATATCATCGGATGGTAAGTTCGACAACCACGCCATAGCACTTTTCAAATCCGTGAATATAAGAAATACGCACGCAGGAGGAGCTCTCGTCCGCTATACTTTCGAAAACGTGGTTTGTGATGATCGATTCAGCCGTAGAAATCGATGCGTTCTCGGCGAGTTTTGTCCGAAGCGATGCGCGGAGTGCGGTTACCGCTTAAGCGTGATCGTTTCGACGACAAGGAAGAACGTGGATTCGAAAGAGACGCGAAACCGCGCGAGAAAGCGTCCAGGCAGATCTCGCAGGCAAATTACAGGCGAGAAAAGCGAACGATAAGCGTGAAAAAAGTTTCGCCATCGACGACGATCGCCACGATCGGACGATAAAGTAGGTGCAATCTGTTTTAACCGTTTGAGTCCCAGGGGTCTTTGAAAAAACAGGGTTGAAAAATTGCAGCACGATAGCGCTTGCCTTAATCCATTGCAAGGAGAAACAACCGGCGCAATAGCGCTCGCCATGTTTGTTATTTTATAAAATACGTCTATATTATTATATATGCGTACTATTAGTTTATAAATATTTCAAGTTTTCACTAAAAATTATCGAAAAGATAACAATGAAATACAAAATACCGGCAGTCGTTCGTGTAGCGTTCAAATGTACTGCGACTTTTCGACACAAAATCTAAACACCGCGATCGCGTTGCTTGGCACTCGAACAAACGGTTAAACAACGCGATGAAAATCTGTAATTACCATCGGATCGGGACCAGTGTCGGATTCGAATTTAGAGTCGCGTTCTTTGAATCCTGCAGCATCGACAGGCAAAAAGATGAAAAACGAAGTAGGATTCGTATCGAATTCACCGACCTTCGTTCGCCAAAGCTAAATTGCTAGTACGCGTACACGTACGTATTTGAGTTTTCCGTGTTGGAAGAGTGGCGAGCGCCGCTGTATTCGCAACTTGCTTCGTTGCATCGCCGACTATCTTTCTCTGCCCTTTCCACGGTTCTGCTTGTTCGCGTTCGGGTTTATTGAAAATGGTGAAAGCGCGGCGCGAAACGTAAAAATCGCTCGATAAGAAGCGCGTGGAACGAAGATAGGCGAATCTTCTGCTCGACGGAGCGTGAGCCGATAAAATGTATCGTTGCCTGGCTCCGCGCGCACGGCAATTCCTTTTTCTCGTCGTCGTTGCTTTTGCTCCTGGCGGCGCGTCGGCCTTTCGCGGCGTCCTCGATGCTGCGTACTCGACCTCGGCAATATCCTCGCCAGCTGCTTACAAGCACCGCCAGAGGATCCCCGTGCAATTTCCTGATCGAACCGGCGGAACTGTTTGTTGCCTGCCGGGCGAATTTTTATTCCCATCCTCCGTGTTACTGTACGTGAAATCAGACTCGCGCACGTAGCTCCGTGTGTATTTTGCAAGTTACTTGGCGCTGTGGGCTGCGCAGTCTCAGTCGGCGACGGTGTTCGCGTGGAATTTCTGATCGCTCGAGTCCACTCCGTCTTTGTACGTATCGTACAAGGAGGCGGAAAAGGCGGCCGAAATAATTCAGAGTTTTTTGATAAAAACGTTTGATACATGAAAAATACATCTGGCTACGTTTGTATCAGAGCACGAGATGTACAGATGAAAAACGCCGGTATAATACGCAACAGCTACCTTTCCCATGGAATCTCGTGCTGAACCGGATTGTAAATATTGAATTTCGCTGTTCTTCGTATTGCAGAGGAAATTCATATTTTATGATATACGTTTCAACGTACACGATAAATATTCTTTCTCTTTACTATCCTTTCTATCTTTATGATTTTTTTTTATGATTTTTTCTTTGCTTCGTTTGCCTTTACCATTGGCGTAGTCTTCACTTTTCCCTCCTTATATCTGTATATAATATGTGTATATATATATAAACATATGGTGCAACAAGTATTAGCGGTTTAGTCGTATACGTGTATACAGAATTACACGTAGAAGCGGCCACGGCGTGATTCCTTGTGGGAAAGTAAGAAAATAAAATAGAACTTTTTCGTTTTCGAGACGGACAAGCAAACTCGTTGAAAAATATTGTTGGAACGCGAAATCGAAGTAGCACAGAGCCAAGAGGATTGGCATAAGGAGCTCGGCTATGCCATTATTACAGTGTACAAAGAGGGTATTTCATTAAGAGAAATCGCGAGAAAATTGGGTATTTCGTACAATGGAGAGCACTTGACGATGAAGCGTTTTCGAGCCATCGTTCGCACAGGTCATCGCAGCGTTCGACCGAAATAAAACGAGCGATTCGCAATACTGGAAATTACGGGCCGGAAACTGAAACAGAAGTCAATAACGATAAGACGTCAGATAATTTGGTATCGGTTGACTGCAGTAAAAAAAGAAAAAGAAACAGCTCGTGCCGTTATTCGTTCTCAATGGTGCAATGGTAATACGCATAGAGATCACATTTGCAGATAAAATTTTCGAAAACGTAAAGATGAATGTTATTCGAGAGCAACGAAGATTAATTCGGCCAAGATTCTGTTCGCTTGGAAATCGTGCGTTTATAACGTGCGAATGAGCGTTAGTTAAAATCAGACATCCAAAATAACGGTTCTTTTAAACGTTTCTCGCACGAGATCCATCGACTGAAACAGAATTTTTTATTTAAATCGAAGCTACTTGTCGATAAACCGGATACACGAGTAAATAAAAATGAAACGATTAAAAAAGTACTAATATTTAATTGTTCCGAGTAATGACCATCATCGTGAATGATTAAGATTTTCTTCGACTACGTCAATAACCATTGTCGTCGGTTCGATTTTTATTTTTGTCGCCGATAAGCATTATCGATAGCGAAAAATTGTACGATTAATTGTCTTACACGTTGTCGATGAACGTGTACTAATTATCGGTAATGCCGTTATCTACATGCGATCTACGTTATCGCGTGTACGAGTATAATTAAGATAAAGTAGATACTAACGAACGAAATATCATCCGACGATATCCCATCTTTTTTTGCCAGTGATCGATGACACAAATTCGTTTAAATGCATTCCGCTACAGTCGTAGCAAAAATTCTCTCTTGCCGCGCGTCTCTAAATAGAAAACACAGGCGCGCTAAATCCACCATCCAAATTGAAATCGAATTCGGCTCTCCTGTTGCGTTCGCCGCGAGTCCAACATAAATCACTTAGTGTTACGTCGTCGTACTTGAGCGGTTTAAAAGATTCAAGGTCAACGGTGTCGGTCTCAATTAATTGACTTTTAATGTAACACGTCGACACAATGGAAACAAACAGCGCATAACCCTGTTTCCATTGTTCGATGATTATAAAGGAGAAGCGCGTGTCTCCTTTCACTCGACCGTACGATCCACATCGCGCAATAAGAGGAATTACGAGTCGAACGGAGTTTACCTAATTTTTTACGTAATTGTTGCAGACGCTGGACTTCGACAGAGATGGTCTAACGAAGCTGAAGAAGGCGATCAAAGCCATCCACAACTCTGGAAACGGTGAGTGTCACGATTGTTCGGAAATTTGGAAATTCAACAGACTCTTGCGATAAATGTTTTATTTGTTTATTTATTCGGCTTAAACGTTCCGATTTGCTTGTTATCGCTAATATACAGGGTGGTTGGTAACTGGTCGTACAAGCAAAAAAACAAGTCGAAAATATAGAACAAAAATTTTTTTTTTAATTTTTTAAATTCTTCCATCGAGACCTATAACGTACCTCACGCGTACCGAACGAAAATTCAAAGTCGATTTTCTCGAAAACAAAGCCTCGAACGAAAAATTTGTATTCCATATTTTCGACTTCTTTTTTCGCGTAGAATCACCCCCCTTCCGCTTGTACCACCAGTTACCAACCAGATACCTGTAGATAAAATACATATACCCGGAAGAAACGAAGCAACCTTTTTTTCTCGAATGAAAATCCTCGAATTAAATTCGCTGAGATTCAGCTCGTCGAAGGTTGGTAGATTTTTGCATAACGTAGACCAATTAACGCGCGTGAATGACGCGAAGAAACGAACGAGGTAAAACGTATACGTAAATGTATAAAATACGTGGATATAGTTATTAATTATTTGCGTCTACGGTTCGTTTAGAAAAACGCGTTATAAATCGATAGCTGTGGCGTTGAAACGAAAGGAGATATGGAAATGGACATAGAACAAGCGCAGGCTTGCATTTGTCACGTTAAATACGATACAGCTTGACGCAACTCGGAAACAGTATAATTACATACAAATACGTATTCTCTTTGCCGAGGATCTCGTGATTTCAACGTATTCCGTAACTGAGGCGAACAATCTGCGTTTGATATACCAGCTGGCTACCAAACGTAATTATAAACTTATTAACACGAATATCGTACATTCAGAAACATACAACGATAATGAACACTGTCACGAATTTAATATCCTGTCGCCGAGAATATCGTTGTCGAATGAAATTCACGTCGAAGCTTAGTTCGTTGAAATTAATAGAATTTTAATAAGAGAGCTAGAGAACACGGAGAGAAAAATTGCTGGGAAATTTCAGAAGCAGACAAAAGTATTCGTGCTTCAAATTCTCCACTCCGATTTTTTCTCTTCTTTTTCTTTTTCTTTTTCTTTTTATTTTTTTTTTTTTTTTTTTTTTTTTTATTTTTTTTTTTTTTTTTTTTTTTTTTTTTTTTTTTTTTTTTTTTTTTTTTTTTTTTTTATTTAATTTCACTCGAAACTATAACCCGACCTGGTTGGCGAAATTACCTTCAACGTAGCGACGAAGACGTTTTAATTAATACTCGAATACAGGGATACGCTGGCAATCAGTGATCGCTGTTCCTTGACAAATCTAATTGCACAATTATATTCGATAGATCGCGCGATCTCGTTGCTGGTGGAAAAAAATTCGAGCGAAACTTCTCGCTTAAAAAAAAAACTTGCCTGAGCTTTAGGTAAAATTTGCATAATGTATACTCTCGTGCACGCCTCCTTAATTAATTCGATCTCAGCGATTAATTGCACAGCTGCGAAGAAATCGTCCAGATCTCGAGAATTATGCTAATGTCGTGGGTTGCAGGAAGAAAGAGAAACACGGGTTACGAAATTTGGATAGTCGCAGATTAGAATCGCGTATTAACGCGCAAGAAGAAGATGCAGTTTACAGATAACGAACGTGTACGTTTCGTGACAGATTCGCGTTAGAGTAACAAGTCCCAACCTCTTTTCTCCTTTTCCTTTTCTATTTTTCTTTTTCTTTTTTTCCCCGATGTTGTTAGTCTCGTGCGTTTCGTGCGTTTGGTTGCACAATTAAGCAGGAAAACCGATCGTTGCGCCTGCCATAATTATACCGCGGCTGTTTACGCGGCTATAGCAACGTTGCGATGAAAATATGAAAATATATACGATACACCGATAGAAGTGCTAGAGTAAGAGAAATATATGTAATGCGAGGGCATTATAAGCCGAAAGTCGTCCAAAGCCGAAAGGTGTGGACTAAGAATAAATAAATAAAATAATAAATATACGATACACCGAACTCGTCTAAGATGCTCGAATCGAAACCGCTGAAAACGATACGCGCAACGATCCTCGTTGAGAACCTTATCCGGAGAAATCGAAGAGATAAGTTCTCCAAACGTTGGATTTCAGCGAGTAAAAATCTCACACAGCAAAATCAACGTCCGAGTAGTTAACGGTAGATCAACTTTCTTATTAACGTTGTATTAACACTTTACCGACTGATAGTCTATTAATTGGTTTTCTGTCGCCGACGCTTACCGACCGATAGCCTACTAATCGACTTTTTATCGTCGACAATCTTTCTCGTTATTTGAGCAGTAATTTGTTATTTAGTACTGAGGTAACTTGCTCGGTCGCGTCAGTTGCGTTGCTTTGTAATTTGTCACAGTTTTATACCAATTTGAAAAACTTACCGTTCGCGATGAACGAGAACGAATGATATTGGAGAGCGTAAACCGAAACAGAGGCAGCGCCAGGGAGAATCTGCGCCTGTGCTGCCGGTCGGACGTGCGTACGCCGTTGAACCGCTAGCGGTCGGTAAAGTGTTGACATAATAAAAAAAGTTGGAGTAATAAAGCAACCGAGAAAGAACGACGCGGTTAACGAGCGAGCAAAGGGTGGAATGTTTCGATAATCCGACTTCGCGTAGCAGAGGTTTCTACCGTGTGAAAAATTACGCAGAAAATTAATCGGAGATAAATAGCGATGTTTGCGTGGTTTTTGTGTTACAGCTCACGTCGATAACGAGGTGTACCTTGGAAGGGCACTGGAAAGGCTCGGGGATGCAGCCTTGAAAGAACAGGAACCGGATATCGGCGCTGCTTTCTTAAAGTTCGCCGTCGTCACGAAGGAATTGAGCGCCCTCATGAAAACTCTGGTTTGTGCCAATATCTTCACACGCGGTTCCATAACGATCCTTCGATCCGACCAACCATACGTTTACGTTCGATGCTGGCTTAACGATGAATATCTTATTATTTTAGATCGTCCGAAAAGTTTCTTTCGTTTTATAAGGAAATAACGGGTGTACAACATTTTTCGTTTTATATTACTTTATCGAATTACGTGTGATTCATTTCCTTCTATCAAGATAAAGAATACAACGTTTGACAGATTAGGTTTCACGTTTGTATAAAGACGCATCGTTGTAAAAGACGTGTCTGTAAAAGAAAGACACTTTTCGGACTACTTAATATTAAAGTAAATATATTCCAATATCTCGATACGTTACAATTTCCATCAACGGAGAATACGGTTCTACCATTCGAGTTTTCTATCGCAAATGCGTTCCGTTTTTAATTGGTTGTGTTACGTCGCAATCGCGTCTACAGGTTCGATGTAACTTGCTTTTATCGAATTTTTCACCGAAGCCGAAATTCTCGGTTTTATTCGCCTCGGCGTCTAAGTATCAGATACGCGTTCGAATTACACGCTGGGTTTTCTGAATTCTTCGAGTATCTTCAAGATATTTAGCTGTAAAAGTCAGTTCTCTTGCCAGTTGCTGAAATTTCCTACCACCTCGATTTTCATCCGACGAAATCAAATTTCCAAGCGTCTCGCTGATCTGCCTCCCAATACGCTGCTCGCGTTCTTCTTCCATTCGTCGTTTCCAAAATCAGAATCACACAATCGGCAACGAAACTCTGGAAAAATTCTCAACCTCCGGTTAGACCGATGGAAACTACGCGTTGGAGGTTCTTCGGTTCTTCTCGAAAACCATGTTCGATTAAGTATTCGATAGAAGACCAGAGCGGCTGCTTTTCATAGAGGAAAGAGCAAGTTATTCTCACCAGACTTGGAATTCGCCGCGCTAAGCCGAACACGCTCTCATCCCGTGACTAAAATTGAGCCAAATAAGTGCAATCACTGCGGCTGTATTCCGTCTGTGTACATCATCTTCTCGAGTGTGGTAATGCGTTTACCAATGCGAGGTTAAATTTCGTCTTCCAAACGAGATTCAGTCGCCATAATGCGACTAGACCATAAAAAGGGTATCGCGGGATTTTTTTATTTTCTCAAAATTGACGTTAATTTGTATCGCCGATTACAATGGCGCCGTGTCATATCGATTGAAGGTTAGGTTCGTTTATTTATTTATTCAACTTGCTATATAATTAATACATAATTGACTGTATTATCATTGCATCGTTATTTCTATTATTATTATATATTACGTAATATACAATATACAAATATTAAATTAATATAATTATGTATTCTATAGTAATACAATATATTAATATTAATTAAAATTGATATTAATTTGTATCGCCGATTACAATGGCGCCGTATCATATCGATTGAAGGTTAGGTTCGTTTATTTATTTATTCAACTTGCTATATAATTAATACATAATTGACTGCATTATTATTGCATCGTTATTTCGTTATTTATGTTACGTAATATACAATATACAAATATTATATTAATATAATTATGTATTATATAATAATACAATATATCAATATTAATTAAAATTGATATTAATTTGTATCGCCGATTACAATGGCGCTGTATCATATCGATTGAAGGTTAGGTTCGTTTATTTATTCAACTTGCTATATAATTAATACATAATTGACTGTATTATCATTGCATCGTTATTTCTATTATTATTACATATTAAGTAATATACGATATACAAATATTAAATTATGTATTCTAAATAATTATGTATTCTATAATAATACAATATATTAATATTAATACAATATTAATATAATACCATTAATAGAATTAAATTATACTAATATATTTTATTAATTAATTTTATACAATTATATTAACATAATTAATACATAATTATATTAATATAATAAATACATAATTATATTATAATTATATTAATACTAAGTTTGTAACTCTAGCCTTCTTGTATTTTACACTTCGCCCCCTCCTTTTTTTTTTTCTTTTTATATATAATCTTGTCGCGTGTCTTGCGATGAATCGCCAGCGTCGAGAACGGGAAATGCCTGACGCTACCTTAAATGAAATAAATAACAAGGATAACAAGCTGTTAATCTGAAACCTCGTTGAACAGATGCAGAACATCAACAATATCGTGATGTTTCCCCTGGACTCGGTGCTGAAGGGTGATCTGCGAGGCGTGAAAGGCGACTTGAAAAGGCCGTTCGAAAAGGCGTGGAAAGATTACGAGGCTAAATACGCGAAAATCGAGAAGGAAAAGAAGCAGCACGCGAAAGAGGCTGGCCTCATTCGAACGGAAGTGACGCCGGCCGAGATCGCCGACGAGATGGAGAAGGAGAGAAGATTGTTTCAATTGCAAATGTGCGAGGTGAGGCCGCCGAAACAGATCTCTGCAACAGCCGACTATAATACGTTCACGTTGTATGCTTATTGCGCGACGATCGCTCTGATTTTTCTGGCCTGCGGAGCAAACCGACTCAACGAGGGAAACGCGTTCTTTTGTAATCGTTTTGGAACAAAAAAAAAAAAAAAAAGAAAAAAAAGAGAAAACGAAACTTTAGACATCAGGAGCGCGTGACAAACTTTTGATGCTAAAGCTTCGATTTCGAATTTTGCGCTTTGCACGTTCGAACGAATAATCTTCTATCGCGAAATCTCGTATGATACGTGTTCGATCTTTGCCCCCCCCCCCGTTAGAGTTTCGAATTTCAAGCTTGTCGAATCGAATTAGTTTGCTGTCCTCGGGCTTTTAAACCGGGGACGTTCTTACAAACGAGGTTTCGCGGACGAACAAAAATTAATTCGATGAGTCACGATCGCAGATTGATGGAAACCTGGAAATTTCCAAGTAGATTGCCGCTTGTTGTTCACATGTTGCGCTGATTATGCATGCAAGGGCAAACTACAGATTAATTACTGGGAAAACAAAGACAGAACGCGAAATTATTTTTAGCTGGTAGGCGCCACGTCCTTGCGTAAATTATAGTTTATTCCACCGAACGATCTTCAATTAATTCTTTCGCGTCAATTTCCAATGAATTATTCCGAGATAAGGAAGCAAGATAAAAGTAATCGTAACACGTAGGTAATTAAGGAACAAGCAAAGTAATTTCTATTTATCGATCTCGAGATATCGGCGAGGCAAGTGGTAATGTAAGATTCTGAAAATTAATATGTAAATGATCCATCCTATGTAGATGCAGATGTAAATTATGATATTCTTATATGCGTTGTGTGTTTCTGTTTCGCAGTATCTTATAAAAGTGAACGAGATCAAAACGAAGAAAGGAATTGAGCTGCTTCAGCATCTAGTCGAATATTACCATGCACAAACCAAGTAAGTGCGATATTTTGTTTAACAACGCTGTACGTAATATGATTTTTCAAGAATTACAACAAATCTCTCCAGTAACACGATTCTCAACGATACCTTTCATTCTCTGTTAGAAGCTGAATTATCTAAATTTTATTCCATGTTATATAGGAACGTCTCTTTTGAAACGTTCTTTAAATGCTCTTCTTTCTGTCTTTTAAAATCGTTGAAAATCAACTAGAAAAGAAAATCGGATAGCCTTTTACGTTTTACATCGTTTCTGTGTTCTACAGTTACTTTCAAGACGGCCTAAAAACCATCGAACACTTTGGTTCGTACGTGGCTGACCTGAGCGTGAAATTGCAAAAGATCAGGCAAACGCAAGACGAGGAGAGAAGGCGACTAACAGAACTGAGAAATCTCCTTAGAAGCTCAGGTTGCGACAAAGAGGTAAATTAACCAATTTCCATAGGATATTCGCGTATCCTGTTGGTTCATTGGAATAGCAATTTATATAAATGTTTAATGTATCGTATCAACAATTGTCATATATCATTATGCGATTTCCAGTTGAACGTAAACGCGAATGCAGGATATTCGCTTCACCAGCTGCAAGGAGATAAGCAACACGGCGTTACCAGGTCCGGGCATCTTCTGAAGAAAAGCGAAGGAAAAATGAGGAGAGTTTGGCAAAAGAGACGCTGCGCGGTTCAAGCCGAAGGCTATCTAGATATCTGTCACGCGGACGAGAATAAACCACCGACGAGAGTGAATTTATTAACCTGTCAAATCAAGCTAGTACCGGATGACAAACGGGGTTTCGATCTCATTAGTTGTAAGTTGAACTGTTAAGCTATCGACGATGAGGTTTCAAGGCGAGATTTTCAACGATCCTAAATACATATCTAATATCCATAAGCGTTTGGACACCTCGTGTTCGGATATCGTTACACAAATAATTCAAAATATAACGAAATATATTTGTACTTATACTGTATATCTGTACCTGATGTTCGTTCGTTGCAGACAACAGGACGTATCACTTTCAAGCGGAAGACGAAGCAGACCAGAGAGCGTGGATGTCCGTTTTGGTAAACTGCAAGGAACGTGCCCTGCTTCGAGCATTCGACGCCAGTGGCAAGGCAGAGGCTGGCACAGGAAATCCAAGTTTAGTCGAACTTCAACAGGCTGTAATACGATGTGTCATGAGGTTACCTGGAAACGATCAATGCTGCGACTGTTCATCGCAAAATGGTAAATTTTGTATATAGTATCCATGAACATGATTCAGCGATGATCTGTAAAAATATAAAACTAATGGGGCCCTTCTCTGTTCGATAGATGCTACGTGGCTCTCTACAAATTTTGGCATAATCGTATGCATAGAATGTAGCGGAATTCACCGGGACTTAGGAGTGCACATATCCAGAATACAGTCCTTAACGTTAGACAACGTTGGCACTGCTCAATTACTTCTTGCACGGCACATGACCAATCAGGCGTTTAACGAAGTGATGGAAGCTACATTGCATCATAATCACAAGCCAACGCCAACTTCAACGATGTATGTGCGAGCCAGATTTATTTGAATTTATATCAGTATGAATTTTCATATAGTTTCTCTGTGATTAAACGTGTTTCATTCGTGTGATTTAGGGAAGAAAGATACGAATTTATAAGAGCCAAGTACGTGGATAAGAGATACGTGATGAACACTTGTGCAGATGAACGAGATCTCCTTTCTGATTTGGAACACGCCGTTAATAATCGCGACCTGCAACAACTTCTGCAAGTCTATGCTGAAAACGTAGATTTAGCAGCACCCTTGCCTACCTCGGTACGATTTTTTTAATCGAATTGAAAGTGAAAAATAAAAGATGCGAAAACATGGAATGTAAAAAAAATAGAATGGAATTTATTTATATAAAAAAATGAGCTCGTGTTAAAAATTTATCAAACCTCGAATACGACAATACAATTGCATTAGAATGAATAAATCTGTCATTCAAAAATCTCTCATAAAAACAACTTGTTCCAATCAATGTTAATAATTCCAAAAATTATAACTTGTCAGGACTTATATTGTACGTTGTTTTCCTGTAGGATCTGGGCGAGACGGCTTTACATTTAGCGATTCTACGCGAAATGGGAAACAGTTTACATATTATAGATTTCCTAGTGCAGAATATGTCGACGGGTGGTATAGATAGGACTACGATCGACGGAGAAACAGCGTTACATCTTTGTGCACGACACGACAGAGCAGAAGCGATGAAGCTGTTACTACGGGCAGGCGCTGATCCAACACACCGAAATAAACAGGATAAAACCCCGCTTGACATTGCTCAGGAAATGGGACATCACACATGTAAAGAACTGGTAACGCATCAAACAATTGCCATCTAATTTGTATAACAATATCGTACGTATGTACACACAATAACAGTTAACTGTTTCATTGTCCTCAGTTGAGTCATGCTCTACAAAGACAGAAAACATTGTTTGATAATGTTAACATCGATTGGAATCTTTCACACGACGAAGGATCTACTGATTTTTCTGACGATGAAACGATAATAGAAGACAGGGTATGTTTAAAGAATAATAAGGCTAGAAGTTATTGAAATCATTTGTTTTAACAATTCATGCGCGTTTGTTTTAGAATGGCTGTTTAACACCTGAAAAGAAGTCTCGCAGTAGGCCGCCTTCTTATGTAGGCGGTGGTGGTAGTGGTGGTGGTACCGGATCGGGAGATTCACCAGTGACTTTACGTAGTCGAAGTAGCACTTGCGATAGCCTGCAAAGCGGTTCTTCTCCAAGTTCCTCGACAAATAGACAACAAATGCCCCCACCACCACCACCTCAATCGAGGAAACCTGTTGTTGGTATGATATCGTATTAAATTAATATTGAATTAGCATTGAATACGGTGCAGATATTGTTAGTTCAAAGAGTCGAGCCAAACAGAATCGATCGTGTGATATTTGCCGTGGTTTCGCGCCGTTCTCTTCTATTTTAATCATAGTAGCTATTGTATATTACACTTTCACCTGCAAATTGTGGATTAGAATCTTATTGCTTTTTCAGTACCTGCTCCCATGGCTCCAGATATTTCGGTCAATATTCATGGATCACTGAAGAAGCGTGTAGCGCCGCCACCACCACCGGCCGGAAGTACAGGTGGTATACCTTCCTCTCATTACGGTACTCTACCTTCGTCCGCGTCTTTAGCAGCGTCAACGCATAGCCGTACAACGAGCGAACCGATCTTAGCTGGGCATTCTTTACATACTCTACCACATGCGTTAAATACATTAAACAGTCAGCATCATAAAAGATCGCCCAGTGGAGATTCTTCAACGGGACACGGTGCGTTTGAAAATTCACGCAAACTCCTCTACGAACTGCCGTCTAGTTCGGGTAAATTTGGAACCTTCCCATCCAATCTGTTCCCCAAGTTTATTCGGTTTTCTCTGTTATCGTTAGGTACGGACAAAGTAAACAGCTCGACGCTCCAGAGGCCGAGGAATCCTCCACCTCCAGCCCCATCCGGTATCAATTCGTCCAGATTGAGCAACGGACGTAGCAGTGAATCATTAAGCTCTATGTGTTCGGATCATGGTTTGGGTAATCCCATTCCGCCTCCACGTAAGGTAAGTTCACATCTTAGATTTAGCTTTATAAAGATTTAAAGTGACTCACGGAAGTATTCGAACATTTCTAGAAATGTTTTATGTATACAAAAGATTTTGAAATCTCTATAACGGGACACGATTGTCGCGATTATATTGGCACAATTTGAAACAGATAAGGAAATTTATATATAAGAAGTTATAAGATATATATTGGAAGCATATTCATAAGAATATTCTATGATCTGTGATCGGATACTTTTGCGAGTGACTGTATGTACGAAAATAGAGAAAATAGGAAAATAGGATGACGGGTATCTTTTTTTAAAAAAAGGAACTATAAAAATATTGAATTAAGGAAATCGAGGAATAACTTATCTTTTTTTTTTATTATTTTTTACTATGTATTGCGAGTCCATTGAAATATTATTTCACGCTAAGGCGAATAATGTTTTATTTGTATTTTATTTGGCGCATATCAGACATCGATGCTGGTAGATATCTAATATATCCTTTTAAAGCCATGTGTATGTACATACATCCGTTTATACGTGAAAATCGTTCATGTTAATATTAACGTATCACGCTAACTACGGAGATATTAACACAATGTTATTCCTACCACTGACCCATGTAGTACTTAACCAGATAGCTTCTCCTCGATTCTTGTTTTTAAGAACTTTTGGTACTCTGCATATCATACTAACTACACATGTACACCCGTGATTTAATATTCTCATTTATATACATATTATGTCTATCTCTCATTCACGAATCAAATGCTCATTACACCTCACCAATGTTGAACCTTTGCGAAGTGATTCACATTTGTTCCTATGTTTGCATAAATCATAAATCATTAATTCATGTCATTTCAAAAAATAACCAGAGTAAAATATTTCAAAGTCTAATATAATAAATACTAATCTTATCAAGAAATTTTGCTATATTTAACGACGCCATATAAAATTGTAGTATATCATTAATGAATCAAGAAATATTAAAGAACTGAAAATTTTATTAACAAATGTCTATCCTTACAAGGGAAGTTAACAAACGACAATTAGCATAACAAGTAAATCTTTCTTATCAAAGTGTTATTTGAAGATTGAAAAGGCAAACAAGATATTTTCCACAGAAAAAATCGAGACACATGCCCCTTTTCTTTTCAAAATATCAAATTGGTGATTAGACACTGCATGTATCTCAAAGACAGTGCTTTATGGTTTGTTATTAACCATTGTTGGTACAGCGAAGGGACCGGGCCAGGCTAGAGAGCTACGCTGAGGAGCCTTCATCTTTGCTCCCAAATCTGAATCTGGTAAACATCAGCCATCCCACATTACTACCTGCTACACTTGAAATGTTTATTATCAATCGTATGCAATACTCTAATTTAAAAAGACTAACGCAAAAATTAAAACGTCAGGACAGCCAAAATAGCTCAATTATAGAAATGAAACGTTAGCAAATATGTCATTTGCTATCATTATCATTTATTTCTTTGTATATCTCGTTTATTAGTTTATTATTATTATTATTTACTCAGATATATTTACGTACTTATATATATTATGTACCTTGGTAATATTGCATATGTATTTCAAAAATGATACAATTCAAACAAGCTTTTCAGGAAAAGCGACTTTAATTAAAATAATAAAAATGGTAACGCGAAAGCATTATTGGATGTTCCTTTCAAGTGTAGTAACACTTTGCATGATCAGTCGTGCTATCCGTAACCATCGTTCTTTCATGTCAATGCTTTTGGTATTATCTCTTCTAAAAACATGATCTCACTAAGTTTTGTTCGATTTAATTCATCATAATTGTGTATCGTGATCGTACTTACATAGTTTTGACAGTTCTGTTCGATTTCCGATCGAGTTATTTCATTTCCTGGACTTCTGCTATATTTACGAGTCTAATCATTTCTGGCAATAAAATGTTTTGTGTGATTAGGACACCTGGTCGTTAACATGATTCTGCCAGCAAACGACCATGCTTTCCCGATCCTAATTGTGAATGTAACATTTACGTTAATCGAAACTCCTGGGACTGTGTGTGCTTTAGAACTTAATTTGCGCATGAAATTGTCCCGAATTTGTGTTTGATAATAGCACTTGAACGCACTGAACCCGTTAAGTTATTCTAACGTAATATTACCCTCGTAAGCTTGCAAAGTGGATGAAATTAGTGGCAAGGTTAATGGCTACTATCTTACATAGTACAGAAGCCATGCCATAATCATCTACCACTTTGTTACTAACAATCTTATTAATAGCTTAAATTTGACAATTGTAAATTATTTCTAACAGGTATGAAATTGATGTGTATTATTGGAAATTCTAGTTCACTAAAAATAGAGCATTTGGTAAACAGCAATAAGCAAACTATAGAGAGATTAGATTTAAGAATATCATATTTCATATTCGAAAGAATATAAATATTATGTAATTATTTTTTATTTACATTATGTAATTAGAAATTTGTATAATAATTATTTCTAGCAAAGAATGTAAATATTATATAATTATTTTTTATTTACATTATGTAATTAGAAATCTGTATAACAATTATTTCTAGCAAAGAATGTAAATATTATATAATTATTTTTTATTTACATTATGTAATTAGAAATTTGTATAATAATTATTTCTAGCAAAGAAACATAATTAAGAGGTACATTAGTTATATAATTAGATAGTACTTAAATTATGTTACAAATTTATTATAAAAGAGCTGTATTATCTTTATAAATTTACAGACAGACATATCACAACACATTGCGTACACCTAAGAAATGTGCTGCTTTTCTATTTTGTTTTATTAAATGCTATTTGCTTGCTACATTTCAGATAATTGAATCTGAATAATACAGCTTATATTTTGCAACAGACATTCCTGCAAAGGAATCGTGAAATGTACTTGCTAAGTGCCTGTGAAAATTTAAGATAGTTTCAGTCCATTGTAATGCAGCTTCAGTATGTTGCAATGAAAGCATTTTGCATGTCAAAATGCAAACAGAAGAGCAGAGGAATTATTGATCAGTAAAAGTAGATTGTGAAAAGTTGGCTTCATATAGTTTATAGTTCATTTTATGTTATCATTTCAGTCTCATTATTCCTCCATTTCTGAACGAATAGTTTTTATTTAAATCAATTTGTGAACAATCATATCTAAAAAAATGTCTAATCTACTGCTAATATGTTTTATTTAAATGTATCAATAAAAAAATTATTTTTGTAGGTATGAATATTCATATTTAACATTGTTTGTTAAAATGAAACAAGCAAACATGAAGGAGCACATATTTTAATAACGCCATATTAACAATGTATACTATTTATGAAAATATTTGTTATAAAATCTTGAGCTGATTAAGTACTGTAAGAATAAGGTATGCGAATATTGGTTTGTAAAAAATCTGACTGTATTCATGTGATATGAACAATTGATGTATAGATACTCGTTAATTTGCAAAAAAAATATTACAAGGTATCATATTTTTCTTATTAGAATCATAAGTGCTTTTCATCTTTTAAGAATATTAGTTACACTTGTATGAATAGTAGAAGTATTTCTTACCGGTACAAGATATATTCTTGCATTCTCCAATAATATTTATTAATACAATTTATCGATATAATTACTATCATTGTGTAAACAATAACTAGCATTTAATTTAACTTCAGAAAATATGAGCATCAATGAAAGAAGATTAATAACATTTATTCTAAAATTTTGTTTAATTATCGAGTATCTACAGAAACAAACGTCTTAATCTTTATCTCTATCTATAAAAATAAAAATAATCCTTTTACAAAAGCAAATAATTGGAACAGAACACTGTACGCAATGTGTTGGTCTCCTACCACAGATTCTTCAAAATCTAGTTTCCTCCATGCATGATATCCACTACAATGTAAAAAAAGAACGAAAAAAAAAACCCACCAAATCAATTAGGAAATAAAGAAAAAATAAAAGTTTACTTACTTATGCACGATCTGCATAGAGTCTTGTCAAAAAGCTATCCTCTTTCTCTTTCTTCCACTTCTAGAATTTCCAATTTAACTATCCTTGCGATCCAAGGAAGCATTCTTCGCATTGTTCTCGATCTTGACTCGCGATCTCGATGCTCGTGAGTTCGTTAAAGAGTGCTTGCTTCGTCCATGGAAGACTAAAAAAGAAAGAAAAACGCACAAAAATGGACATATGTCCATATCTCTTTCGTCCATACAGTTAACCATTCGATGGCTAACCATGGTCTTCCTTTTAGCCAACTTCGTCGACCCTAAGCGGTCTGCGACGCTGTCGAGCCTTGTACGACTGCGAAGCGGACAACGAGGACGAATTATCGTTCCGCGAAGGCGAGGTGATCATCGTGACGAATGAGCAAACTGACGACGACAACTGGATGGAAGGTGCCCTCGAAAGAGCGCCTGAAAGGAGGGGAATGTTCCCGATCAGTTTCGTGCACATGCTGCAAGATTAACATTCGGTAAGCCTGAACTCGTTGGCAAGTGTCTCCAGTACTGCCAGCTCCGTGAGCGTTGCTAGTCTCGGCAGAAGGTCTTGGTTGAGAAAACCAAAGGATTGAAGATGAAGGATCGGGCGTTTGTCTGGCGATTGTTTAAAAATCGTCGATTTCACGATGTCCATTCTTTTGGCACTTCTTCTCTATGTTTCTACAACACACTTGTAGGCCTCGAACTTTTGTACACGAAGTTATTATCGTTCGAACTAAACACGCGAGTGTAGAAAGTGCTTCGGAAATAGGTAGCTTTAGTGCGGTATTCTAACCTCCTTAAGAATAAACCTAATCATAACCTAACCCTAAGAATGAAAGAAGATCACTAGAATATAGATCTAGGAACTCTTCCTTTCTGGAATATAAATGATTTCCGTCTGCAAAAATACACGCATCGCACCGACGTTTTCAGAGACATGCAAAAATTCCAGGTGTATTCCGAATTTTTTCATGCGCAGAAATAATCCAGATTTTTAGTATTATCACGCTATCAATAGTATTACTATCTTTCTCCCCATTTCTGAAGCACCATGTATACTATGAACTCGTTCGATCTGTTGTTCGAACCGAACAATATTCGGTATCCTAACTGCGTTTCCACTTGAGCAAACATACATAATCGAGTGTGTACTTTTGTCACAAATAGTAGTTCGCTCGAACGTAGAAACGTGCTTAAGAAGGTAAATCATAGCCACGCTATGTACTAATGTGGAACGAATCAAATTAATTCACTGTATCGCTTGATTCCACTGGGATAAATTGACTCGGTTGGACATGTCGGACCTGTTTCTGGTTCAGTTTTTGGAGGTTACATGGAATTTGAAATAGTTTCTTAGCTTGTAGATGACAATCAGCTTGAAATTACTTCGTAGACACATATTGATTTTCTGAAATGGAGATTTTGACATTTGAATAATGTAGAAAACAGGAAAATAAACGAAGAAACTTTTTTAAAGATGTTTGTCTACGTCTGAGAGGAGGGGTAGAGTTTGATGACTCTTATGGAAAGAAATATCGTTTAATTAGGAGAAGAACAATTTGAAAAAGATGGGGTTTGTCTTCGAGAGTGATTTAGAAACATCACGGAGAGTAGCTGCTATAGCCTGAACAAAATCAATCGGCTTTTTCAAAGCCACCGGGAGAAACCCCCGCTATTTAACTGTTATGCAAATTGACTCAGGAAAAGTAATCTGCAAATGTCCATTCAATTTTAATCATATTGTATTTAAAAACAACAGAAGCGCGTAGTAAAGCTGCAAAAAAGGTATAAAACGGTGAAAGAATTATTTAAAGGAATTATTTTATAAAGTGAAATGCACTAAAGCAAAAGCTTGAACAAAATTGAAGCTATAAAGAAAGTTGGTATAGTGAAAGTTTATGCTAGTAGTATAGTTAACTTAAGGTATTTAATGTAATTACGGTAAGGATGATATATTGGAATAAAATTATAATTGGTATGTATAGAAGAAGAAAAGTATATTAGAGTTGTATTTTTTTTAATAATCTCATTGCAATTGGGTTAAAGAAGATTTTAGAAATCCAATTGATATTGTTCAGACTATTAGCCTCGATACTTCATGTGCTGTATCAAAACGTGCCTACTCGAGTCGGATATTCAAGCGTGAAGGAAACGTGTCTTTGACGATTCTACAATTCTAGAAATGCAAAGAATTTCGATAAATGAAATGCATTCAGTGCCAGAAGAACAAGAACGTAACATGACTATTAATTGTTTCGAGCAAGACGTCGAAATCGAAGACTGGATCGATTCGCGGTTCTGAAGACCGACGGTAAACAAACATAAAATGTGATATAAGATATATTTCAGTATAAATTATTAGTATTACGAATCGGATTTAACAAATAAAAGAAGAATTCGGTACACTAATAAAATGGCGCTGTCGTGCGTGTTAATCAAGGCAGAGCGCTGCGATCGGCAAGTCCATCGTAAATTACATTAATTCGTTCGTAACTGATTAGAACTAAGAGGATACCGGTTTATCTTGCTGCTAATTATTATCGATTGTATTACGTAAAACCAGCAGGTATATTCGATCGGAATAAAAAGTAGACTGCGGATGTTTATACAATTTTGTATCTTTATGGACATTTTTGATATTTCTGCAGCCCTCACAAACGAAAATGTTGTAAAATGGGAAATCACGGAAAATAAACATTCCTCGTCATCCCTCTCCCTCTAATCTCTTCATCTGCACTCTGGAATCTTAAATTTCCCAAAAACGAGTAAACGTCCGCAGTCTGGAGTCACGTTCGGTAAATGTGCACAATTTCGTCTATACAGAGCCAAACATAAAAAGCGAAAAAAAATAAATGTATGCGTGCGTGCGTGCATGTGTGTATGCGTGCAGTCATAAGGAGAACAAAAGCAGAAGGGAAAATACAGAGTTTGATCTGTTACCTGTTGCATGTCTTAAATATCTGGCGCACATTTCTACTCTGTACTGCCAATGCTGAGTATACTCTATTATACAGTCGCGTTTCAGGCGAGTGAAACGAAAAGGAAAATCATAGAAAAAATTTCCGTGAAATAGACGCAACGAGTGGCGTCGATCGTTATAGAAGATATAATATAAACTTAGGATGTCAAAAAGAAAAAGAAAAAAAAAGAGAGGCGTTCATCTCCATAAGAAAAGAAACGATGTGACATTAAAATATTGCATGACACCGATAGTATTATTAGCGTATTCGACTCTTAACAATCACGTGGTTACGAGCGTATGTACATTTTTGTAATGCCATATTATTTGTTAGTAAATATATATATATATACACAATATATATATATATATATATATATATATATATATTGTGAAATAGAATTATGAAATTAGAGATTTATTAGTCATTAAGTATATATAGTATAAATATATATATATATATATATATTTATACTATATATATTTATATATATATTTATAATGAGATGAAAAGGAGGAGCATAAAAGAAAGGACAGAGTAATGAAGCCAAGCATGTGCTGCGATTTAATCGAGATTTATGCGCCAGAAGCGAATTGAAATTTTTATTTGTTACATATTTTTGCTTGAAACACTCTGAGACACATACGAGACCAAAGAAAACATTTTCTCGCGAGCGAGAGGGGAACCGTTGACGCTGTCTAGCTCAATCTTGCGTAAAAGTGGACTGTAATTTTCTTTCTTTTTTCTTTTTTTCTAAGCAAGTGTAAATTTTTACTATCCACTTTACTTCTGACACTGAACCGTGTGCTCGCCTTTTGTTTCTCTCTCTCTCTCTCTCTCTCTCTCTCTCTCTCTCTCTCTCTCTCTCTCTCTCTCTCTATCTCCCTCTCTCTTTTTGTATTTAAAATGTTTAACCGGGAAACGTCACCAAATAAATATATATAATTATACACGTATGTTATGTGACTGATGTGCTATTTATGGATTCTGTACTCGTATCGGTTCAAACGAAAAGGAACCACGAAGAAGCCGCAAAGCGTGAAATCAGTGATCGATAAGGGACTGTGGTCCGTTGCCTAGTCGAAATCGGGATATTATTTATGTTTCTTTTTTTCTTTTCCTCCTTCGATAGCGAGACTTTTGCTTTGTATTGAAATTCAAATTTGAATGTATTTGTGATCGTTCGTACATATTTACAATTATTTCACGAATCGAAGATATACGATGTTAATAATATATAATAAAACAAAATATAATTTTAAATAGCGGAATGGCAATGACATTATTTTTTACGAAGTATTCTCGAATTTATATTGTTTATAATATTACTTTTTGGATTGATATTCGCTTATATAAAAAAAAGTGAAATTAATAACTCAGTATAATCCATCAGTTTTTATATAAATTCTTTTACGAAAGAATTTAGAAATTAATCAAAACAAAATATATATATATATATATAATAATAATAATAAGATAAAGAATAAGGTTAATTTGAAAGGATGAATAAATTATTTGGAAATTCACCTGAAAAATAAAAAAAATTAAGTTATTTCAAACATGTTATTCTTTGCTATTATAAACTACAAAGTAGAGTACTTGGAACGATATTATTTTCTATATATAATTACATGGTAGGCTCGCAACGTTTTACTGTTTTACTTGATCAAAACGGTCGAAAGTTTTATATGTATGTATAAACAGCTCCTGTTAAGCAGCTAAAAAATACGTCGTTAATTAATAAACTTAATTAATGCGCTGTTTATGTGAGAGTATTACGAGAATGACGATCAACGTGTTTCCAATAAACCCATGAAACTTTACCTTGTAAAAAAATGGCATCGCTTCTTCACTTAATCTTTTTCCAAACACTGTATATGATAAACAATAAATATTTATAACAAATATAAACAATAGGTCATCGCTTAGGAGTTATTCAGCGGATAATTCAAAGTGATAGTTGTTAAACGAAAATGAAAAATTTCGTCACTATCTTGCGTTTGCATCGATGATACTTTCAGAAAATATACGTTCTCGATGAGAATAGCAAACGAAAAATCTTTTGAAAAACAGGGTTAGACACAACAAATCTTAAGTCATGTCGCTGTGTAATGCCAATCTGTAATAAAAGAATAAAAGTAAAAGAAGTAAAGAAAACAATCTAATCTACAGACTGCAGATTTTTATGCAATCTTTTGAGAATACTATTGAAGAAATAGAAACTTGTTACAATATCAGTAAGAAAATAGAAAATTGTTTTACATACCTGTCAAGTGTTATTTAGAAAGCACCGTATGCCCTGCATCATAAGTATTTAAACACTTGATGTAATCCAATCAAGACATTGATGTATATTTCTGTTATATTTTCAACATTATGATACAAGAATCCTGTATTTCTTCCTGTAAATGAGATTAAATGTTCTGCTACATTGAAACTGACACAAGGAATATGCCTACATCGATTAAAGTCCATATTTATCTCTGATAAATAGCTGACACCACATAAAATCTGTATGAACCTTCAAGTATAGTTGTAAACGCATATTCAACTCATTCTAAAATCTCAACGCTGACAATGTGGATATACTGAAATAATAATACATAAGTCATGTAAGTTAGGTGTTTCCATAGAAACAATTTTCATCCAACTCCAATTTCTAATATTTATTAACTATTGTTTTGAACAACATCCACTAACTGTTATATGTATCCTTGTGCAATTCTGCACTTTTAAATTTCCACCATAAATGCATAAGAATCTACAGTCTACTAATCCGTTTAGCATTAAGCTGCCTTTAAACTGTGTTTACAACATCCTCGCAATTTTTGACGCGTCTAAACGAGACACGATTTGTTCATATATGCTGACAAAATGCCGAGGATCATGCCGTTGGTCGATGTACATATGTGTATAGAGCAAGTGAGCGATCGAGGAATGAAAGAGTCGATGTTTATACCATTTAAGCATACGATAAATGATAACGTAACGTCTTAAGCATGTATTATATGGATATATTTAATGAAACGCGTCGATAAAGAAAACGGTGAATGACTCCTGTTCCTTGCATAAAACTTCTGCTGTAGATTGTACACCATGATTAATGTTAAGAGCAAGATGTTTATTTAAGATAAACAACACGTATGGAGAAATTACATGATTTTAACATATTCAAATATGTTATGGATGACAGGACTTAAGTACTTTCTCTCTGAAAAAGATATGATCTTTTTTCATTTCAATATGTTTCTCATCTTCCCTCGAAATAATCTTCAAAAGAACTACCAGAAAATTACTTAGTGGAAAAATAATTTTCTATATAAAAGAAATTATACTTCCAAATAAAGTGTCACATTTATCATGTATTATATATACTATAACATGTTCTCAAACAAAGATTCTTGTAGAATAAATGTGTTCACAAACTAACAAAGACTACTTGTAAAATAATTCAAAGGTATATGCAGCAAGTATTTGTTCATTTTTCACGTCTAATAAATCAAACATCTATTATTCGCTACTACAAACTGCACGAACAAGATACTAACTTACTATTTCATTATAATAGTCATAAAACTTCTAGTGTAACGAAACTGTATTGGTCCAGTCTTCGAGAACAAAAGAAGTCAATATAACATCAATGCAGATTCTCAATGAAGAACAGGAGTCACAAGCGTACCACCTTGTCCTCTGAACTTATTATACTTTATGCATTTAAAGAATCGTTAAGTAGGCTATAAGTATTTATTACTATTTCGTAGTTACTTGTACTAGGTACGAAAAACGCACGTTAACACGTAATTATATTGAAAGCAGATTTGACGATATAAAGTGTTTTACAGAGAGAACGAATCTTTTAAGGCGAGGCGATTATAAAAGGCGTGAAATAAATTTCTCGTATATTTGGTAATTTAAAAAAACAGATGCAATCTGAAAACGACGCGCTGTTATATTATTAAGTCTACCTACGTGTATGTACCTAATAATGCCCGTGCTAAAAAGTTTATGAAATCTTGTTTAGGTACGGCCTTCGACGATATCGAAGCAGGTCTAAATATCGATATTATATGACGGTAATGTACTAACGTTTACTGTATCCTTCGTGACTAAAGCGCAGCAGGATTGTCTTTCGGACAGTTCAAAAACTTTGAAATGTATCAGAAATAAATATCATTTAGAGAACTATCATAACGCCACTTTTTCTTTATCTAACGGTATAATCCATCGAGGGCCAAATCTCGTTTGAGATCATTCTACACTCTACAATTCCAAGAATTTGCTCAACGGACGCAATCTTAATTTTGGTTGATTGAGTCGTTGAATTGGTCAAAAACAAAGATTCTGGTACTTTATCTCGCTACCAGAAGGAATTAGAAATTGCATTTCTCACGTAGTACAACAGATTCTTATAATTAATAGAATGAAATAAAATGTATACCACGACTATCCGATAACAGAAAAGGAACTATTTAGTGAATTGCAAATTAATAAAACATTATCTCGTACACCACACAAACCTCGAATGATAAAATTATTATTGCGGATGATACCACGTAAGTTACATTCTAAAACATAAAAGATGCCATCTTGTACACTTACAACAAACGATCAATCCACCATTATCACACCAAACGACTAACATTTCGTTTGCCACATTAATACGTTACCACAGATTATGACAATTGCAGACCTTACAGACACATTAATATTCTTCGACATCTCAAGAATTTTGAGAATTATTCAGCTTATTATTTTTTATTTAGAAAAACTATGTGCGTTAGACGAAGAAAACATATATTTATAACAACTACAGTAGTTGTACTAATATATCTAAAAAAAAAACAGTTGACTAATTGATTATTAGAAACAAATATATAGAAATATTAATGTCACTTTAACGCCACTGTACCTATAAAGAGAAGAACACATTAAGTTGTTTGCGTATGAAAAATTTTTTATTGAAAAATGTTCTTTCACGCTACAACGTCAGTATACCTTCGTCTATTTAACGTTATAACAGTACAAAAATTGCATTTTTACAAGTTATCCAGCTTACGTGACTAAAATATCCCAGTTAGCAATCTGATAATTCAAAAGCTACGTCTCTTAATAATTAACAGAAGGCGCCGTGTATAGCAGAGGCATTCTTTGGCCAAAACGCAACATACCAGTCTCAAATGGAATTCATCCACCTTCGATAAATCAATCGGATCGATAAATTCATCTACAATGTGTATCTATCTCGTCAAATATCGACGAATTCTCTGTCTCTCCTGTTTAATACCAGAATAGAATCGGCGTTTGCTTTACGGTTCGCTGAATTTGCTACTCGAAACTTCGTCCGAGTCGATACGTCGTCTCGTGTCACGCACATACGCGCGATTTGGAAACAGGAGAATCGAAGAGAAAACAACAACGAGAAAAGAAAGGAAACAAAAAGAAAAAGAAAAGAGAAGTGTTCCGTATCGTTCGAACCGTAATGCATAAACGACCGAATCGAACGCAATCGACAAGATACAAAAAGCTAAACACATTCAACGTGCTTCGTACATGAACTTGTTAAAATTGAAACATGTCAAATGGTCGCGTTCGCCGGCCAAAGCACACCTAAAAAAAGAGCAGAAGCCCTTCCAACACGAAGAGGCGTTACATTTTCACGCGTGATTACACACAGATCGTCTTTCTATTCTTTCAGCTGCTCCTATTCCGTATAAACGCGTTTTTAAAGCGCATCTTCCGTTTTTGCCTAGCTTCTTTCTCTCGTCGAAGCAAATGTCAGTCGATGGTTGTTTATTTTGCTACCTGGGTTATCGTCAATGACGCTTTATTTCGGCCGGAAACTTGCTCTTTTTCGTTCGCTTTCTTTTTTGTTCCTTTCTTTAATATATACGCTGTTAGCGAAAATTTAATTTCTTCCATTACTTACGTCCTTCGAGACGATGAGTTATTCGGCTACATGTTCTCACTTGTTTTTTGTAATCTCGATCTCATCGAGATACATACTACGCGTACGCTCTAAGTATGTAGACTACGGATATTTATGCAAATTCATATTTTCATATTAATATAATCAGAAGAACGGAACATTAATTAGAAAATCGTTTCAACTATGAAATATTGTAATATATTGTACATGTACATTTTGTGTATTTTCGCGCCTTTACATTTCCTGTAGATGCATAAAAATCCGCAGTTGAGTTCTAAGTAGTCGATCACCTGAAACGCAAGCATCCGGCCAAAGAGTATATCCTGTGCTATATAGCGTTTTAATAACTCATTTGTCCCCGCGCCGGTACAAGAGATCATAATCTCTGAAGCGGATTAAAAGCAAATGCAACGAATGGATAAGCATGGCGACTGATCGTCGAGTGTCAAACGTCTGCGCATCTATAATGCGACGGCCTGTCATCTTGGCCGCCATCTTTGCACAACTCTGGCTGGTACAAATATCGGTGAATTCGAAGCTTTCACAAATTGATTTCTTACCGATCGAAATTACCAAAGCATTTTCCGCGTGTATAGAGCATCCTTTTAGAAGAATTCTTTGATAGCGTTACAGCCAACTTTTTCAGAAATTTCATAATATACTGACAAAGCTGGCTAGCTCTGAAAGATCTAAAAAAATAATATATATATATATAAATTCTACGTGTTCCTATGAGAACTGAACCAAATTTGAGATACGCAGTTCAACGGTTTCGACCTTATGATCTATCAGTTCCCAAAATGTTTACTTTAAATTCTATTTAGGAGCCTTTTAACTCGTGATTTAACTGGGATATCAAATCTACGAAGTTCTATATGACTAGAGAACCCTTCTTAAATAAAATGTTTCATCTAACATCTTTTTTCCTTTCCATCTTTTAAAACATGCAAATATTCGAGGCAACCCGTGTCTTTTAAAACAAGTTATATATACAGCCTATTAGGATATAATTACTAAATATTTTCGAATCGATATTATTTAACGAAGAAAGATAAAGGACGGCGCAGGGAAGTAAAGATAAAAATCGGAGATAATAGTTCTTAATCGACGAGGGCAGTACAGTTGGTTACGTGTTCGTTGTTGAATTTGATTTTAAACATGTTCTATGCTACGAATATATAAAAAAATATAGAAGAAAGTTAAAAATAAAAAAATGTTCTTTTTCTTTTTAAATATGACTTCAATTTTATACGATGTGGAGGTAAAGTATTCACACATCATATTTTTCCAATCGACTTATACCGATAACGAAATCTAGTAACGCCAGGAAATCGTCCTTTTAAAAAGGCACTGCACCCGAAAGTCTCCAGAATTTCAATGGTGAGAATATAAATTTAACATCGTCTTATCCATTCGATGCTATCGAATCGCAGTAAGCTGTGCTTCTGCCGAAAGCCACCGCACCAGTTATCCCTCACGACTATATGAGGCAAAATTTATGGAATATTGTCCACGACCAAACAGTGGACTCGATATATAACGACAGCGTAAGTACTATAAGTGCAACGTTCCCTTCGTATCTCGTTTATGCGCGTGATGTACACCATAACTGCTTTGCCTCGTATCAAGATTGGCTTCAATGCAGACGATTTTGTTCGCAATCGTGGCGCCAATGGGATTCGACAGGTTCAAATTTTTAATGATTAGATTGCGGAGGTTTATCCATTTACGAAAAATTTAAATGTATGAAAACGTAGAGAATGCATACTGTAATATATATATGAATGTACAAAATATCTATAGCGAAGTACGTAATATTTAAAAAGTAGAACAAATTTCAACGTAAATCCTGTGTTCAGTCGTATTCGTAAAAATCTGAATAAACGTTCGCAATCTGCTAATAATCTAATGCATGCGACCGTGTGACCTTGATATTGGAATATACACGGTATAAAATTGTGGAATCGCATAGCGTCACTTTCGCAAGAAATATCGCGTGGCTCGTTAGCATCGAAACCTGGCAAACAACAATTTTCTAAACAAAGACAGGGCGTCGACAAACGTATCGGATTTCGTATTCCTCGTTCTTTTCTCGTTCGTTTGTGATCGTTTCAGCGGTCGTCGATCTTTGGCAGAATCACGCTTCCGTTACATTTTTCTATTTCTTCTTCTTCTCTTTCTTTTTTTTTCCTTTTTTTTTTAATTTTTTCTGATAAACACATCATGCATGTTCGCTCGATGCGAATAATATCTCTTTGCGTTTCTTAGCTAGTTCAGGTCCTGCCCTTTTTAAAATTGATCGCGTTTATTTAGATACTGCGTTTCAGTATGAAATAATAAATCCTACGTTGAACGAATTTCCTGAAGTCGTTTGGAAGCAGTCTTTCAGCTTTTATTCTTGCATGCGTTAACGCTAAAGTCGTCGTATATATCTTTTTCCTCCACCTGTTTTCTTCTCTCTCTCTAGATCTTTCTCTCCTATCTTCGTTCTTATCTTCTTTCTTTTTTTTTATCATTTCTTATCTTTTTTTCATTTAAAGATTTCAAATCGCGCGCGCTCGCCCTCGCTTTCACTTTTTAACCTTCATTCGTTTCTTTTCTTTCTTTTTTTTTCCTTTCCCCGTTTTGCGCAATTAAATGTACAAATAATATCTATACACATTTAAAAGTGGTAGAAATTAGAAATTGTATTCACGTTTGACTAGCTTTTGACCGTCTCTCCCGAAAAATTATTACGTGTTTGCCTTCCTGTCTATATACGAAACATCTCTGGGATTCTAGTCGGATATACGTAATGTCCGTCTGTGTATACGAGTGTTTATGTATGCATGCTATATGTACGTGTATATGTATACGTGAATAGGATGAGCGTATACGTAAAATCGTATATGAAACTCGATTCTTTCGTCAATTTGTTCTTTTTTTTCCTCATAATTATAGAAAGGGGGAAAGAATATGGGGGATGAATGATCACCGCAAAATATCGTATCGATTGATCGTTCCTCTAATCTAATCCTTTCGTGTAGACGATTTCTTTTTTCATTCAAACAGGCTAATTAATTAACCGAGAAATCACCGCGCGCCATTACGTAGATTCATGATCCTAATAAGAGTATAATCATTAGAATAAATCGTTATAACCTAGATATATAGCTAGCAAATTACTCTCTCGTTAACTTGATATATACTCTCACATGCACGCACATACAAACGTATTCTCTTCTTCTCCCGCCCTTTCATCCAATTTTCTCTTTCACTCGATTTTTTGTCTTCATTCTCTCTTTCCTCTCGCGCTTCGTTCTCTAATTCTTAATATTTTGACAGGTTTTTCCTTCCACAGTCTTCCAATTGTTTTTATTCACGCGGCCGTGCAGCTGTTCGAGAATTAAACGAATGTAGAAACGCCCGAAATTCACCACGCGGCTCACGGCGCGTGAATTGTTCAGTCTTTCGTTTATATATTTGTTTTTTTTTTTGCTTATTTGTTTGCTTGTCTCATATATTGTTTATCGATACGTTATATCAGTTTATCGCTAATACTATTATATTTAGTTATTAAATTTAATCTTTCCCGTATCTTTACATGTTCCTTTTTCTTTCACTTCTGTTTCTCGTTCTTTCATCATAATCATCGCCACCCGTTTCATCTTTTTTCTTTCTCGTATCTCCTTCTTCCTCCCTAACCTTGTTGCACGAAAAATATTATGCTACGGTTTTACTCGCGACGTAGTTACGATTAAAGTGCTAATAAGTGCATTTTATATAGTATGGTGTACGGTTATAATTTAAAGCCACAGATTTCGATGTCGCATCATGAAAGCATAATGCAAGTTTTTCTTTCAATTCTAGCATTCCTCGACTCGTTTCGCTACATGTGTATATTTAATTATTTAGTCTTATACCCTTCTTAGCGTTCGTTAGCACGAGACATATACCTTTCTAAGGCCTTAAAAAATCCATTTATTATTAATAATCTCTTCGCCTTCTTCCACTACTCCCTCTTTCTTTCCTTCAGTACTTCCTATCCTCTTCTACTTATAGTTGTTAACTGCGACTTTAAAAGAAGAGACACGTGGTAACTCTCTCTCTCTCGCTTTCTCCCTTATCTTCTTCCTCGCGTAAAAGTATAAAGAATCACGAGATCTGTGCGCAAACTACAAAGTATACACACCGCTGCATGTCATCTTTTCCTATTCTTTTTTCTCCAACAATCGTGATTGCGAAGGCGAATTTAGAACGTGTACATGTGACAGCGCTTCGTCTCTTTCCTTTCTTCCTTTTCTTTCAATGTATGTAACGAAGTAATATTGTGTATTATATCTTTTAAGTATGATTTTCCATTTCCTCTAAGGAGAACTATACAGTAATAATGACGATAGCGGGGAGAGTATAATGTTATAGTATTAGCAGTACTCATAATAGTAAGAGTAGTTGTGAGGGCTACTTGTAGTAGGGTAATGGTAATAGTAATAGCATAGCTGATAGATGATAATGGTAGAAACAGTCGTAACGATAGGAGGGTAAAAATAGCAATAGCGTGAAAGCATATTAATAATGGTGTTAGTGGTCACCCAGAGAAATGGTAGTAAACGGTAGCAGTAATAAGAGTTTACATAGTAATAATTGTAGTAATAACTATAATAATGATGATG
The DNA here is from genome assembly GCF_024542735.1 of Bombus huntii. NCBI lineage: Eukaryota > Metazoa > Arthropoda > Insecta > Hymenoptera > Apidae > Bombus > Bombus huntii. The sequence goes on from NC_066243.1 coordinate 15,804,415, forward strand.
ATAATAGTAATAATAATATGACAAGCAGTAAAGACAATGATGAACATAATGAGAATGATGGTGTGGCGAATTAGCTATCGGCCGGAATAGTAATAAACAATGGTGACAAAACATAGAGTAATAAGTAGTAGCAATAGCGGCGGTGGCAATAAGAAAGTAGAACGGAGAGATAATTATCGTAGTAATGTTAAAAAGAAGTAAAATCAGTCAGTTCGTTAAAATGAATACATTAGTATATAATGTGTCCTGGCGCTTAAAATCAGACAAATTCCATTTCCCGAAATGGATAACACACGAAGATAATAATATTGCAAACATCGCACAATTAATGTGGTGTACCTTTTTCGTCCCCTTTTTTTTTCGTTTTAATATATGTTATACGTTTTTTTATCCGCTTCCCATAAAATTCTATCTCATATGTGTATACATATATATTCTTTATATAATACATTTATATAGATGCAGCAATTAGTCAAGGAAAGAATCTATCTTCCTAATAGCATTTGGCTTGCCAAATTCTGTCAGTTTCAATTAAATAGTATAATTGCATCAGATATAATAAAAAATATTTTTTTTTAGTTTTCCTTCGCGCGTCGTTCTGACATCGCAAAATCGGGTTTTCTTGGTGTAAATGTCTCAAATGTTGGACATTTCATTTGGTAGGTCTATTAAAGCGTGAGAATGCATGCACGTTTATACGTGCTACTTGTCAGCATTTATCATTGCTGTCGGAGTCTCTTTATTCTCGCAAAATGTAAGGGCGTCAGTCTTGCCTTCGACTTTGAAAGAACGGAACTCGGACATATATGTCGTTTTATAATTTTTCTGTTTTTAACAGGACTTACTTGTGTAGATCCAGTCAAGGAAAAAAACAAAGAATTGATTAGGCCTCACCGAAACCACCGATTGCTTGTTCCGTCATTCTTAAACAAAGAGATTCGAGACGAGAGTTGATTTCTGGCTCCGTTGTTTCGGATGCGTTGTTGCTACTCGGGCTAAGAAAATGATCCCTCGGTGCACTGTATGTGCGTTGTAACGTTCTTTGTAACTGCTAAAATGTGAATAGAAATTAATTTTTCTCGTGAAAAAGCTCGCATCTAAATGCGAAATTAAGCTTAATAAAAAACGTACCTGTAAACTAGATTCTTGTAAACTAGGTCGCTTTTTGGTCGCGTGGACTGGACGTAAAGTATTCTGATTTACGCTTTGGTTCTGATTATTTTGTAAATATGGTGTAGATATACTGTTTCTGTGAGTGCTAACCACAAAAGAATTGTTTTGCGGATGTGTATTATGGACGTGTCCTAAGTTTAAACTTGGTTTTCTATTGTGCTGCTGGGGGTTACAGTACCTTCTATTATTGTAGCCATAATTATGTTGCCATCTGAAATTTTAATTGTACGAATGTTAATTATATATCCAGCTATTTATTTCGAACTTTATAATTATCATGATTTCAAAAGAAAAGTTATTTCTTTTAGTTATTCCTCTTTTCCTTACTTTGAAATCGGTCGTGGATTTCCAAGTCTACTGCGCCATTGTTGTACCTTCTCCTTTTGATTTGGAGTAAAGCAATCATGCTGCAATACTTTCTCTAATATGTTAATACAAGCGCATAAAATACCGTCATCCACGCTATCCAGTGCCAACCGGCTACACACTACAAAACAAACAAACACGACGTGTTAGAATATTTTTATTCTTGTTATCTGGTATATATCATATTATCTTGAAACATTACATTAATAATTACGCAATACTCACGTTTTCCAAGAACCTTGGTGAATTGTGCAGGTATATCCTGAAGATCATTTTCTTGGCTGGGTTTCATGGGAGTAGCTAAGATCATTTTTAATTCATCGATCGTATTAATCAATACTGTTGGACCTTGTAAAAACGAAGCCGATTGTGTATTATCGCGCGTTGGTTGTAATAAGTCTTTCTCTAAATTTAGAAGTGTTGTATAGCGTTGTTGCAATTTTGCGATAGAAAGGGCTAATTTATGTCGGGCCCCTTTCGTCACGCCTTGTTCTGCTAATTGTTCCTCAGTTAACTGAAGCATTTCTTCGTAACTGAGAGTAACAAACAGATAACTATATTTATGAAGGCGTAAAGTTTTAAGCCATGATGGGACATCTGAAAAATAGATAATATGTTACTTTTCTTATCGATGAAGCGTAAATTTATGAAGTTATATATACGTACCTCTCATACCACTAGCAAGCGATCGAGTAGATGTTTCATCTAAACGCCCTTCGCTGCCGCTACTTGCGCAAGAACTTTGAGGACTCAGTGGGCCTAATCCAATAAGATTGCCTGTTTAGAAACCAACAATTATTCAAATAAAATAAAAGTATAATCGAAATACTCTTGTTAACATTAACTTCAAATTAATCTAACTTGTATGATCCCCAGATACGCTGAAGCTTCGTGGCTTATGTTTAGTTGTGCAATTTATATTGTTACTGCGATCAACAACTTCTAGATGATGAGATGGAGCAACGGGTGGTGTTAAACTGTTCGATCGTCGTTGACGAGTTACAGGTGGAGGAAATTGCAAATTGAAGGCAGTACCTGATTGTGTGCCAAATAAACTTGTCTGTTCACTTTGCTGTTTAGAATTTCGCTGCCATGCATTATCCCATCTAAATTAAAAGTAAATAAAATTAATATAATAAATATATACATAAATATTATACATAAATATTATATAACTGTTTCTAATTCACCTAATAGTAGTACTAGTGTACTCCTCGAGACTGTGTATTGGTGGTGTACCACTAATACGTTCTTCAAGATGTCGAAGCCACTGAGTCAAAGAACGTCTATCTTGACTAGTTATAGCTGGATGAATCAAACAATAACTTAACAGTTGTTGAGTTTGTTCGGTAAATTGCCCTGTAGTTACACAATGGCTTACTAATTCTGGTATTGCTACTAAGTAACATTGTTTGCACTCTATATTCCCAGGCCTTAATAATGGCAAATGTGTTAAAAGTTGATTTATAGCAATTTCTGTTGATTCTGATAGCAATGAGTTAATAAATGCTACAACAACATTTTTTGGTAAAAATCATTTACATTTGCAGACTCTTAAATTCGTTTATACCAATTATAAAAATTACCTGGATTATTAGCATTTAGTTCCTGTGAGTCTAATTCAGAAACAGAGTGCAAGGAATGCTGCACTGCTTGTGCAAGAAACCTTGCTTGAACTGCAGGAATGCGACGAAGTAGTGCATATAAAACTACAGTTTGCTCGCATTCATTCCATTGTGAGAAAACTCGAGTCAATTCACCAACTTGTTCGCAGAATAGAGCACCGGGTGACCACTTCATTTTTAACAGTGCTTTAGTGATAAGGAGCAAATATTAAAAGCTCCAATTTTTTTTTGGATTATTCGGATTATGATTCAATTGTGTTCCAATAATATTTAAACAAAACCAGGTATGTGCCAGCACTCTGTATTAAATATAAAGAATATTTACATTTTTAAGATGTATTCTATGTAAAATAATTTATTAGGAATTTAACCCTAATGTCCTCCCAGAATCTAAATGAGGATTATATTTTAATAAATATTATTAAGATATAAACAGTTATCAAATATTTGGCTTTTACTATTTTTTGCATAGTTAAATATTTAAAAATAAAATTATACAATATATCAAGGACAATCCAATTCATTTGAAATTTATTGCTAAAATATTGTTCTAATACCAATACAATACATTTTTAATATTAAATTCAATAGGGTAATGTTAATAATGATTTTATATGAGTATACACATTTATTTGTATGTAATATATAAAAAAATCTTATTATATACATACATAATAGAATTGCATGGTTAACTAAAATACATCTTTAAAAACTATCTTTATATTAACTGTATTATAATACTCAAATAGCAAGGATTGCAGATTTCAATTATTCGAAAGTTAATTATTAACTTTTATATCTTAAATCACCCATAACTTTATCGTTTTAACCTAGTATCATAAAATTAATATTTAACATAAATTAACATATCAACTTTCTAGAACAGTGAAAGTGTGCAGCAAGTAAAATCGAACGCCTAATATTAATTAGTCTTACAAAATTATTATATTAAACCTACTTGTATTTATTTCAAAAATAAAACTTATAACGTACAACGTACCATAAAAAACAATAACAATAATTTATTACAATTAGGTACACTAAATATTCCAAATAATTTTTTCACCAACTATAATACTGTAAACACTACTTTAGTCTTCAGAAAAGAAATATATTAATTCTGTAATATCGAATCGTCGGATTTTTTCGGTCTTTATAGGCGTATAACGAAGTCTAATGTCCAACATAACCTCAAAATATCTGTGTACACTGCATCGACATGTAGGTACATCGATAAGAATTCCACTGAGGTCAAGTTTGTTTACCCCGCGATGCGTGTGTATTTATAGCTTTCCTGTTACGATCCATTCGGCGGTGCAATGGCACCGTGTGCGAGACTTTACATGCCTCTAACACTGATAGATAAGATACGATTCTTTCTACGGACAGAAATAACGCAACTGTTCATCAAAGTTCCACCAAAGGCTCTAAAACCCTCATATGATAAAACTAAATATTTCTTAGAAAAATTTCATTTTGTATTTCCGTAGAATTCTTCGAGTCGCGTTCGTTGGTGCCGCTGCTATCTTTGTGTGCGTGGGATAGTAGAGGGGAAAGGACAGAGAACGAACAGAGAAAAACAAGAGAATAAAAAATAATTCGTTTATGTATTAATATTAATCGACTTTCACAGTAAAACGTATATGTAGTAGAATTATCGAAATTGTCACGAAATAGGTGAAAGGGATATTCTATAAATGTAACAAATATACTGCTACTGTGCGACTAGCACTCGGCCATTGAGCCGAACAGCAAACAACAAATTGTATGCTGAAATCGGTCAACGCGTTTATGCTATATAATATAGCTACATATTGATATAATTACCGTATGCAAGGCTGGAAGTGGCTGTTCCACAAGTTCGTTGTGTCCCTTGCAAAATAACAACAATACACAATTATAGCATTTTAGACGACGTCTAGTTAAAGGAAACATGTATCCACCATGCGGTATGGTGGGCTTACGTGACCACACTGGTTCGTCGTCGCAACTCGTTGCAGAACTTCACCTCTGCTATTGGACCACGCTCGAATGATAACAACCAATCGTGCTATAACTTGGGGCGCGGTTCATTTGTGTCTCAAATGTACGTCGATTTTGTTTGGTTTTTTAGTATACGTTCAAAATTCAATTAGGTTTCTTTCTATTTTTAGTGTATCTTTATTAATAAACTGAGGATTTTTATGCAATTGTGAGAAATTTAAAAATATCAGAATGCAGAGTGCATTAATATTAAAAATATATAAAATATTCAAAGTACAATATCCGTTTTAATATTTGAGGTGAGTAAAACAAATATTTTCTGAGGTTCTATTTTATTAGTATTACATATTCATAAAAATATGAATTTGCATAAACATCCGCAGTCTATTTATTGATCAATGTAGATAAAAATATGATTAAAATATTGTTTGTAATAAACTAACAAATTCTCTGAGATTTATTAAGTTAATTAATATATTTGGTCGTAGTTTACAATTTATCTTACTTATTCAATATAATCTATATTTTTCTTTACAATAAATTTTAATATAGAAAAACATAGAAATATTTAAAATTCTAACACAATAATAGACCGAACGTTTATTTTAAATCTGACCTAGCACAAAATACATTGTTGAATGAAAAATTGCTTTAAAATAATAATGTTTCATGTTTACAAAAATATTAGATATTAGATATTATATATAAATCATCGTATACTCATACAATAATCTTTTCTTTTTGATTATTTCAAATAACAAAAGAACACAGAGAAGTAGGACAACTGATTTAGCACTGACTATAAAGTATTCTTATCCTATAGCGTGCTACTTATGTGTATGCTATTAAATATTGTCGCCCATTCCATCGCTCTCAGTGACTAAAGCACGTTCCAAGATGACACGGCCTTCCTTGTATCGTTGATTCTCGTCTGTGGCAAATTCATACACCCACCCAAGTTTAGCATCACAGTTTTTGCAGCTGACATCTCGGACCATGTGACGACCCGTCAACATCACTCTATCCTGTACCTCGCTGTGTATCATTGTAGACAAATTAAATTATGAATAGGCAAAAATCATATAAGATTATTCCATTAGTACAATTTCTCTGAGATTTTGTACATTTACGAATGGTATCCTGTGTGCTAAATAATGTTAAAAAGCTACATATGTATAAACAGCAAAAATCATGTACCTAAGAATAACATATAATAAATATAAAATAAGTAATAAAAGTTACAAACATTTAAATAATCAATGAAACAATAAAATTATTTTTATTTGAAATAATGATAAGTTTTTTTAGAATGACAAAGTTTCTTTAAACTGTACTAATAAATCTTAACGTAATATACAAATAATACAATGAAGATATCAAAACAAAATGACGCCATGTTGTTGTACCTTTGTAATTAATTTTACAAACAATTACAGTTCTCTTTCCCATATGTTTAAACACATTCTCCTCTAACGGATAATTCGAGTTTTTACTTAAATTCAACTCCTCTGTCCCTCTTTCTTAGGTACATGAGTATAATAACATTCCACCTTACACAATTGTCTTTGTCAAGCGCGAGAATTTTCAAAAGGTAGAAATGTAAACATAAACTTATTGTATATTACGTTTGACGTTAATTTATTTAAAGGAACAAAGGAAAAACGCGAATACCTGTAATTCAAGTTGACGACTTTGTTAAATAGAAAAGCACGGCCTGTCGCGCCCGTAAAACGCGTGCTTATCAGCTGACCTCTGTTTGTAAGATTGGTGTCACAAGAAGCGCAGGAGAACAACCGAGTACCTCCGATGTGTTCTAAGAAAATTACACCCATCCTGAAATATCGTAAATCGCTTTCCAAGTATCTACTGTGAAATAAAAACGACTTGGTAGATTCAAGCGAACTGCATTGACTCTACAAACAAGCAAGTCATGTAATTTGATGTAGTTGTCACTACAGCGTCATACATACACTACGCTACACAACAATACTATCCAAATGCTTGAGTCTGCCAAGCTGTTTCAATCATGATTCATAGATTTCAAACTTCTAGATGGTACAACCGCCTACGAAAATTTTAAACTCGTACGCTGCGATCACAGCGACGCTGAAAAAAATACAAAAATGACATACAAGATAACATTGCATCAAAATTATTTCATGATTATTTATAAAACTACATGTTCTATAAACATATAATTCTTTTAATTTCAATACAAAATTATTATCTCTAATATAAATTTTCTTTCGATATGAATATTATTACATACATAATCAACAGTTTAAAAATGGTTTAATAAAATAGTGAATAATTTGAAAGCAAAACATTTTGTATACAAGTCGTAATTTTAAAATGAGAACGCAGTATTTAGGTAAGTTTAAATCGAAATTAAAAGAACTATATGTTTATAAAACATGTGTCACTATAAATAGTTATGAAATAAGTTTGATGTAATGTTATTTAACGGTCTTATATGTATATTTACGAAATTTATTTACTTATATCAACATCAATAGCGATACGTGAAAATTGATTATTTTTTAAATTAATAAAAAAATAGAAATGTGTAAAACGAAATACCAATGAGAGGATGAACAAGACAGATTTGTAATCTTAACGTTAAAAATCACAACTAAGAAGAAACATGTATATATATTATCTATATTTATACACGAGCAAATTAAATAAAACATAAGCATCATAATATATTTTTGGAAAATGACGAAAATGCCGCAAATACATATTACTCAAATATTTATTTAATTTCATGCCTCATAGAAGTATTCCTATGAATTACTATCCATATTCGCGTCTAAAATACATATGCGAATTGGGAAATATTTTTAAATAAATACCATAAATAAAATTAACAAATCTTTTTTAATAAAAATTTAAAAAAAAATTTCTTTAAAAAAAGTAATAAGCTTTCTTTAGAATAAGACTCCTTACGCATTATTTTTTTTCTTTTTTAAAATAAACATACATTGAAAAAATGAATGTTATTTTAGAATAAGAACTGTTATATATATTATCCCTTTTGTATTCAAAATATCTTGTAAATAATTTCGATAGATTACATCAAAATATTATATCTTTATTATTCATATAAACGGTATACAATATGTTACAAGTATATATATAATATAGATATATATATATATATATATAATATGTATGTTCGTGTAAATTATACTTTTAAAGCTAGGTACATAGATGTTTGTGCAGTAAAATTCGAAACACTTTCCCTTAATTTTTCTTTTATAATTCCAAATATTCGGACGTTGGCCGTAAAAGCCTCGCTATAATTATGTACCGTAACCACAATTAGAAAATGTGGAAGGTATAAATGTAAAAGCCAAAAAACATTTAGAATTACGAAACGAATCGAAAATATATTGTTGGTCATTGTTTAATATCTATGTTCATATCTCTTCAAGGCACATTTGAAATATAATCAGTATACTCATTTCCATATTACAGAGGAATTTACTAACATTAATTGTTCCTATCATTTCACTAATAGTGTCTGGAGTTAGACTTCAATGAAATTAAAAAAGTGAGAAAGAAAAACGAGAGAAAAAAATCAATAGAAAAATATAAAATATTAAAAACTCCTTTAGCCAAAATCACAGACAAGTCCCTTACTTTCTCAAACAGAGCACAGAAACGCATTTTTCATGGTCTTAATTCTAGAATAATAGTTATATAAATATTATAAATATACATTCATATATATATACGTAGTCTTATCAAATTATATACATACACGTATACATACGCTTTCTGATATTGAATATTCGCTAATAATAAAATTTACATTTTTTATTTTGCATACGTAACGTTATTATGTATATTTACATGTACGCACGTACAGCATATAAACAGTGGTCTCTTTCATGTGTACATGTATATTGCGTATGTATATATATATATATATTTATACATATATATTTTGATTATATCCTTTTTTGATATTCAGATCATGAAGGATATCTTCCATAATACTGCACCTATTTCTATGTACATAAAATGTTTACAGAACATAATGAAATATAGATAAAACGTACGCCGATGATAATAACAAAAATAGTAACAAGTGACTTTGCAATTATTACGTGTTATCGTTACTACACATAGATATGATAAAATGCCCTGCTCATCGGCTTTGTGAAGGTTCACGATTTTGTTACCGTCCCTTCTTCATAGTATTTATAACATTTTATATTAAAAAAATTAATTTGCAAGATCAAATCCTTGCTCTGCCAATATCATCATAATACACGCTCACTAACACTCTTTTATTGCATGCACCTTTCCTTTCCTTCAGCGAATATTTACCTAGTCAGGTCCTATATGACTATAATACGTCCTTTGTTGGAAGTTGCACAAATTTCCCAATGAATATCAATATGCGGGCATTTTTATTTCAAGTTAGATAAAATGGCTATCATCTGCACTGCAGGTATTTATTAACAAGTATAGAATGCTTGACGTAACATTTTAATAATTACACGCAACGCAAAGTGAAAACTAGAATCTTTCTTCAGTATGTAATAGTAACAAGATTATTCATTAACAAACTATACAAGAAACTATATTCCATAAACCACATTTGTGGGACATTCATGCAACATAAAAGAAATATTTTTACATTTTGAGTGACGAAATAATTATAGCAGTCACAATATTAATATTCATATTAACAGCGATTAACGACATAGATATTAACAATAATAACGTAGTACATTTTTGATAAATCGGAAACGTTATTATCTTTTTTTTTTAACAGCAATCAAAGCAATTATTTCAATAATTCAGCTAATAAGAAATTGTATTAAGAAATAAATGAATAAGATTTTGGTTTACTTAGCACAAGTTTACGTCATGAACGACTGCTAAATATGAAAAATATATATCTCTTATGTATTATTTTTGGTAAGTTTTGTTCTGTTGGCGGCAACTGCTGCAAGACATGCCAGTGCTTCTAAGTCCGGCGATGCACACCATGCTATCAATATTTACATAATTAATTAACTTGATAATAATTAAATAATATAAGCTTATATCGTATTTATAATAACAAACATGAAACGTAATATCCTCTATTTTCATAATCTTAAATATTTCAATTTTAAAACCAAGAATGTTTACAAATTATAAAACTTAAGTACAAGTGAAAACTTTGCAGATTGGAACGTAAATTTATGTTTTCTAACTCATACATAAATACCTTATAATATAAATTGAAGCTTTAGTTAACTGAATTCTAGTTCCTAATAAAAAGTACAATTTCTTCTTGTAACTTTCACTTCTTTATAGATGAAAACATAGATAATCTAAATAAAAGATAAGACAATTTTTATAAGTTTTTCTTTCATAAAAATAATAACGTTCCAATCTGAAAAATTTACAAGAAATATTTCTGTTATATTTATGAACAAAACACTAAGAAGTAAAATGAAAGTAAGAAATAAACAATACAGTTTATTTCGTCTATACTTACATTTATTGGGTTCCTCGATCTCAATTTGCTTTGAATCATTTATAGCTGCCGCGTTACGTGTAATGCTTTGTTTTCGTGCTTTCCTTTTTTGACTTCCAACTAAAAGTTTCTCAGCATCTTCTGAATTTTCACGTTCTGTTTGAGATATTTTTGTATTGTTTTGACTGTTTGCTTGATCGTTGCTGTCGAAATTATTCTGATGCCTTTTATTATTCGAAGTCGATGTTAATTTTTGTACAATTTTTTTCTTTTTCGTACGTTGTTGCTTCTTCTTTTCCTGAAATTCTTCTAAACTTAAAGATGGTAACGCTTCAATTTTCTTTTCTAAATTAAAGTCCCTACATAAGAAAATGAAAATAATACATTTTCGTTGTATATTACACAATATTTTAATGCGTAACACTATAAAATGACATTAAACTTACTCAGCTCGAAACCTTTTTCTTGCAGTCCATGGTCCAAAATCAACTTGTCCTTCTGCACCTTCAGTTTCTGTCTCTTCTGGCTTTGATGCTTCTATATTTCCCTCGGCGCTTTAAATAATACTTATATTATTTCTTTTTGTTTCCATATATATGATAAAAATGCAAATGATAAACGAATTTAAATTACCTTTCAACAAGATGCTCTAATTCGCCGCGAGAGCTATTTCCACCTTCACTACTCAAGGAATCTGTTTTTTCACTGACATTTGAAGAAATAGAGTTTCTTCTTTCAGTTGCTTGACCATCAGTGCTAATGAAAGCATCAATCAGAAGTAGGTTATTAATGATGAAATCATATTTTACATGTAACACAAGTTTAATGAAATATTGTAATTATTTACCTACGATTTCCAGTTTGTCTTCTTCTCTTAGGCTGCTGCCCTGATGCACCAACATTTTTCATTTGTTCTGCAAGGAACTTTTGATAACGTAAACCTTTGCATGTTCGTTCACTTCTAAAATTACTTTCTTCTGAAGGCATGTTCGTAGTTAAAAAATTATTTATTTCTGTTTTTTCATCTTCTGTATCCTAAATACAATTGTTAATGTTAGAAATGTGAAATTTTAAGAAATAGTACGACTATTTAATTATTTAAAAGTAGAAAATTTAATTAAGAAAAATTTGATTAAAAAGGTCCCTTACATATTGATGCACATTATTATTTGATTCAGATTTTTTTCTCTTTTTTGCATCAAAAAGATCAGCTTTACATTCTCTCTTATTATCAGATGAAAAAGGTACTTCTAAATATCTTTTTTTAGGAGGTTTTGGAACTTCAGTATCATTTTCAATCACAGAACCATTAATAGTCACTTTCTCATCTGCTGCTTGTGTCTTTTGAGGTGTAAATAATGAACTGAGGCCACCAATTTGTGATTCATCAGCTAATTTTCCTGGTTGAATTGATTGTCCATCTCGCTTATCAGATTTTGAATAATCGGAAGACTTGTTCTCACATTTTACACTTTCTACTATTTGCTCATTAGAATTTGTTTCTGCCTTTTTGTTTGTAGGCCTAGTATTCAAAGTACGTAAAGGAGGTGCTGGTAATTTGTACCACTTAAAGTCAGGATTTGCATTTAAGAATGCATCTTTGTACTGAAAAATTTTAAATTGTAATCATAAAAATTAAAATTAGGAAAATAAAAAATTTGTAATTAAAATTTCTAATATACAACTTAAAAAAAATATTTAGTTTTTAATACAAATTTGTGTAGAATTGTAAACAGTATTGAGTTTGTAAGATTTACAGCTGACTATGTCAAATTACATCAACAGTATAATTACTAGCATGACATTTAACTTCCTTCTTATGCAAGTAATTTACCTCCTGTGCTAGATTTGTATAAGAACGTTTTTGATCTGGATGAAGAGTGGCCCACCATTCTCCAAGAACTCTTGTAACTGCTCGATTTTCTAAATGTGGGAAACCAGATCGCACAGAACCACGGTGACGTTTACAAAAAATAAGAAAAGCATTCATTGGTCTCCTTGCATGGTGGGCTGGTTCTCTTAATTCTCGTGATTCCTAATTGTTAATACAATTTGACAGATCTATTAGTACATATCTCTTTACAAATATATATATAACTGGTTAATAATAATTATGTAAAGTAATCTAATTGAAATAAAGTATGTGTGTGTATGTGTGTAATTATTTTCTATTTCTATTTAAATATAGTAAAAGTATGTTTTTAATACTATGTTAAACAATTAATAAGATATGAATTAAAATATTTGTAATTAAATTAACAAAAATATTTAGATATAAACACAAATACCATTTCTTAAATTAATATATATAACATATTTAGTTGTCATTTGTTACAAAAATTATATAATATGATATATAACAATAAAAAAATCACATATATTTTTAGATCAGAACAATATTCAGTTATATTACAGCACTTGTGAAACCTTAAAATCACATACCTTGACAGATTCTAAGGTCACATATGCTTATCTCTACATTCATAGATAATAGCAATATATTAAAACTAATTGTTTATATTAAATGTACAATTTAAAGAAATACACACAAAAATATGTTATTACTAATTTAAGAAATGGATGTATGTGCATACATTGCTCATCTACGTGTATATCCCTTTTTTAACAATGAATAAGAACAAGTGTCATTTAAACATTTTTTGAATGAAATATTTACTAAAAACTATTACTAATATAATATACCAAATGGTAAATAATATGTTTTTTAGTTATTTATTCAATTAAGCACATTAAGAACGAAATTATAAGAATATTTTATCATTTTATGTAAGGTATATTAATTTTATAAAAATAATTTTCTTGATAAAAAAAAACTTTATTGATTATTTAATTACGAGTGCAATTAAATGCATTACTTATAGTATACGTTATTCCCCATACTTTTTCTAATGTTCTATTCACGTCCATACTTAACGAATTGTTATACAAGTGATGAAAAAATGTAAACGTGAATCAACACACAAATATGATGGAGATTGTGCATATGCACGTATACAACGCATACATATACATAAGTGAATAAAATAAAAACAGAAATATATCCATTTTAATGGAATGTAATCTTTTCGTTATTTATCTATATCTTTTCAATATTTTTACCTTCACGATAAGTCAACTTTATTACGAAACAAGAGTATAATAAAAATATATTAATTTACATTCTGTGCACAATATTATGAAATCGGTCATAAAATTTAAACATTAACAGTACAAAATCACGAGAAAGATTCCATTTGCTGCGACGTTTGCAAAAACGATTTTTCCAAAAAAAGATTGCGTTCCATGATAACTCTAAGACAAAAAAGAAAATCACGTCTATTTATGGTACAACGAGGAGAACGATCTACAAATGCTTTGGATTGGTAGAGAATCCAATGTCAAAGGAATGAAAGATTCGCCACATTCCCGAAATATTTCGTAATAATATTGACAATATACGATTAATATAAAAATTGACGGTAGTAGTAGCAGTAGTCTCATTGAAAAAGAAATATAGATATCCGCCGTCATAACAGGCATATGTTAATTTTCGTATTCTGTCTAATTACTTCAGCTGCACAAAGTCCAGGATATTTTCAGTATGAAATGTCGCAATTCCTCACTAATTTCGATTTATCTAAAAATCGGATCGTTAGTCAAAAATATAATGAAAAATATAATGAAGGAAGTATAGTCAAAAATTGTTAGGGCATGTCGGTTGTCATACGTCGCAGCTTTCGTTAATGCTATTGTACGTTGATTGCCTCGATCGCACTACCTATCTCTGTCAAATTCGTATGAGCTTTCGATGTTTTGAAAAAAAATTTGCAACATATTTCATATGAACCAGTCATCGAAGAGAATTGCACTTTGCACATTTTTTCCAAGACCTCATGACACCTTTCCGATCATCTACTGACAGCTGCTTGTGCAAATGTAAATACTGCATATAACAATTTATACGTCTTTCTATGCACCGATGATCTGGCAAATATTTGAATGAAGTGAAACGTCCCTTGAAAAAATTCCCATTCACGCAAAATGCTACTATATTCTTGTATAATTCGTTCTTGAGTCCCTCTAATTGTCAAATATTTATTAACATAGAACTAAGCCCAAGACGTTGTTGTTCCTTTTAGTATGACTAGTCTCGAGACATTGTACAAATCCCGTTTTTTGACTCAAAATCATCGCGAATAAATCACACGTTCGACTGTTCAGAATGATAAATTTAACCTTAGACAGTATTACGAATTCGCTGTTGACACGGGCGTATCGAAAAGCCATTGGCAATTCGAGAAAAATACAATGTATTTCTCCCTACTCACCTTGCGTTGTTGCTCGTTGGCAGCCATTTCTGATTTCACTTGACAATTCACTCAGCGGCGCATAATAAAGATAAAGCTTCGGCACTGAGTGTCCTCTCTTTTCCTCCGTATCTTGCTTTCTTTCTCTGGCTCTTTTCCGTGCACGAATTAACCTCTCCTTCTTACGTACTATTTCTATCTTTTTCCTCCTTCGATGCCTTCGTCCACATTTGTTTCTGGTGGCCCACGTGAAAGAAAATTCTGGCAAAAAGTCACGATATTTTATCACATTTCACGAAATTTATTAGTCGCTTTGAAAAACATTTCGGGCTATGTTTTACTCACAAGTCACACAAACAGTATTATTCCAGCGATTTGTGTTTGCAACTAAATCATTTGTCGTGCAAACGTCACGAATCTACAAACGTCACTGTTAAAACCAGTCACGCGCCTATATGTGCTCGTTCCAAAAGAATTAATCTGAATGAATCAATAGATTCTAAATCGTATCGACTGCTAATATTATTTTAAGTCTCTAATGAATACTGAATTCTTGTTTCGCTTCGTATAAAATTACACACACTATCGAGAGAGCAATACGTTAATGTTGTACACATTTTCAGCATCGTGCGCATTGTGTTCAAAAAAATAAAAGGTTCGCGCGTATGAGCATATCAGTGTTACCAATTAAACTACACAAACATTACTAAAAGAGATTTATTATCCTTGAATGTTTTACTTTTTAACCCTTTAAAATGAAGGATTTACAAATTTGTATAATATTTCTCAATTAATATAAATGACATTATTAATTTTTTATTATAAATTACACATTATCTTTGAGATTAAGGCATTGATTAAGGCGATGAAGATATTTTTCAGTTTGTGATAAAAATGCTGAGATGATTGCCAATGAAATATAATGGAAAATCAAAATGACTATGCAAAGCATCTACTGCACGATCATATGAATAAACAGTAAACAGGTCTCGACACTTGTTAAAGAAAATCGTTCGAAAATTGAATTCCGAAAAATAAACATGGAAGACAAAAAGGGTCTCGTTCTGTGAAACAAGCAAAGATGAGTAGACTGCCTCTGTCTCTGTCTGGGACATTCGTAATATTTGTATGTATGAATATACGTATCACATATGCGCACAATGAGACCATTTCTTGTTCTCCATTTTGATTTTTTTTCGACTCAAAAGACGGACGACATCGCAGATATCTTCGATATGGAAGTGTTCAGACCTGTTTATAGTTAGTAAGATCGTTGTCTGGACTCCCAGATCTGCCTTATTCATTGTTGTATGAAAACATTTTTCAAGATGAAATTACAGTATTTCAATGGTCACATATAACAGCGAAAATAGATATTTAGATAATACCATTTAAACAGACCACCCTGTATTTACAGTTTTGTCAAAATAAGCAACTACATGAAAGTGTTATTTGAACAAAAAAATATAGTATTCAATAATTCTTTCATTGTGTATTTTTAATATTTTTATAGTAGTTTTAATGTACAATTTCATACTTCACAATGAAAATGTAAATTTATAAATATACGTTACATATATTAATCCCAGAGGTGTTTTATTCAACCATTTATGCAAATATAGTATACAAGTGAAAAGTACAAAATATTCTTTGGCAGTCATGCGTTTCTTACCATAATGGGCAAAATTTATTAAAAAATGTTAATATAGTTAATAAACAAAATTAATCTTTCCCTACTATAACTATGTACCATGAACAAACAACCCAAAAATGTTAGAAAGTAGCGAGGTCACAAAACGCAGATCTGCTATAACAGTTTCAAATACCGTCAAGGGTAAACATGAAATAAGTCATTATAAAAAAAGCATACATTGCTTCATCAAATAATATCATTTTGTACTTGTTACAATATAGTGAACTGGAATATCAGTTTGATATATTTATTAATCTCCTTCACTTTCTTGTTACTTATATTATTTATTCTTTGTAGAATATTTTTTCTTTTCGTCGCTTTCAAAGCCAGAATCCAAGTCATCGCTTAAACACTTTTTTAGTGTATAAATTTTAGAATGCTGCTGCAAATCTCTGTTTTCAATTGATAGCTTCTTTATGCAGCTTATTAATTGTTCAAAGAAATTAGGATAGCTATCATACCCAGGAAACATATTTACATCTATGATCGCATATTTTCCGGTATGATTTTCAATAACAACATCCACACCAACTAAAAGCAATCCAAAAAGTTCCGTAACTCTCTTAACAATCTTCTCTAGTATTTCATGTTTTGGTTTTACGGTTAATGGAATGTCTTCCTCTGTCAGAATTGACCATTTAGACCTGGAATCGCTCTTACATATATCATGAGAACTAAAAAATATTGTGTTTAATGCAGTACAGTCTTCTTCATAAAAGTTTTTGAAACTAGGTCTTTCGACTACGTGGAAGTTTTCTCCAACTATATATATCTTATAAAGAATCGCATTATGGTTGACAAATTGTTGAGCCACACAAGGAGGCTGACAATCCTTCACACCCCCTTCATTAAAAATCACCATCATCTAAAAAGCATGATTGTTATTAATATTTAAATAACATTCATATGTTTTCCAGCGATTAAATTACCTTATGTGCATCGTTGGAGCCCTGAGCCACAAGTGGTTTACAAAGAAATGGGAACTTAATACCTGCCATTTTTAACAGCGATATATTCTCAATAGCATTTTTACTTTTAATTTCTACAAACCTTGGAGTAAATACCCCTATAAAAAGATAGATCGTATAATCATATAATTCACATATTTTATATATAGATCATATCAGCCATATATAGATCAATAATTTGTTATTCGATATTTTATTAACTTTAATAAAAAATTATCGAATCTAAGTATTAAGAATTTGTATTTACCATCGAGTTGTAGCTGTTCTTGTAAGATTTCATATGATTTATAACGATTTATTAAAATCCTAATATTGTCCAAAGGGTCAATAACTATTATTTCGGGATGTTGGTAGAAGTATTCTTTCATTCTTGAGATAATTGCTTTGGCCTGGAATATAAATCAATTGTCATAACGTTGTTAATCACAATAAATATAAAAAATTTGTTCATACATATTGATCACCATATTCAGCATGTGCTAGTTTGTCTGTCATTTTGTATATAAAAACATGGAATGGTCCCTGAGGTTCAAGATCAGAGTTTATATCAATCTGAAATTAACGTATCAATTCTAAAATATTTGATAAAATATTATAGACGTATATAGATTATAAATAAAACATTTTATACATAACCTCACATTATTATAACGTGAGGCATAATGTATGGCATAACTATTTAATAATAATTTCAGAAAGCTTAAAAAATTATTTACCATTTTTAATAGAAACCCTTCAGACTCACAAACACTACAAAAGTCATTCCAATTAAATTTTTGTCGTTTTTTTTCGGATATCGAGTAACCGATAACATACTTGTCGCACATTTTTTTTCGCGTTGTTTTCTTATGTCGAGTATAATTTTTATCCATTAAAGCGTATACAGTACATTATTTTAATAATAACCGTTAGATAAATTATACTCTATTAATGCGTTGTCTCAGAAATTCTTGTATCAACTAATTTCATATTTTTCCCCGAAATGTAAGGTTATGTTTGCATGATTTAAGAAATACTCCACGGTATTGTAATCCCTTTGGTTATATACATTTTACACAATCAGTTTATTTTCTTAAAGCAAAGTATTTTCTCAAATTTTATTCTCATGTACAACTTGGGTTATCGTTATATTTATTTTAGATAGTGTAATACATGATCACAGGTTATCGCGATATAATAATGACAAGCACATATCACATTATTTATGCTTAATTACACGACACTTATAATAATCCAACACATAACATGATTATCTAAAATTATCATTTTATTTACAATACTCTCATGATATTTTTTATCGTGTATTTAATGGTCCTTTCAAATCATAAATATTCGGGAATGTGTCACCGTCGTTGCATCTTCAATTGCAGTATTTGCAATATACATTCTTCGTGTTCATGTTTCTATGACGCGCTTTCTATCAAATCAGCAATTTTAAATTTCTCCCATGCTCTGTATGAGAGACTAAAAATAAATCGATTAAGTATAATTAAAAAGTATAGTTCTCATAATAAAGGTTCAATTAACAATATGATAATATAGCATTGAAATTTCTTTAAATAATTTAATTTCTTACTAAGATCTTAATTTTAAGATTTTAATTAGAATAATTTTGATACTAATACATATCATTATAAAATAATATAATTTTAATATTATTTCATGTATGTGTATATATATATATATATATATATATATATATATTACGAAATTTGTTATTTTACCTTTGAAGATTCGTTCCAAGAAGTCAACATCTCTTTCGTAACGAAAATCGCGACGTTATTATCGAAATCATCGGTGTTTTCGCCATCTGATCGAATCTTTGTCAACATTCGAACTTCTCCGAGAGAATATGAACCGGAACTTGGCATGTATAGTTCCCCTTCGGAGTGTGAAGTATCCGAAATTTCCATCTGAGATAATGAGACGTAATTAGACGAAGAATTTAAAAAATATACAAATTTAAATATTAATTATTTTTATTGATTTTATTCGGAAAAATTAAAATTTAATGAAATCAACTAAAAATTAAATTTAAAGTTAATTAAAAAGAACTTTGATAACTTTAAAGAAATTTAATTAAAAATTAATAAAATCGAGCAAATTCGTTTTAATTCTCACCATTGCCAACATGATAATATATTCTTAATACAAAAGGCAGGAGACTTCCTGCCAAATGAATTATTGCTGGACTACTCTATTGAAAACGGATTATACAAAATTTCAAGATGCTTAAATATACAGAGTACGTTATAATATTTAACAGAGAAAACAAACTCCTGCCTGGATTCTATTATTTTAATTATATTCGTAAAAATACGAACTTGTACAATTATTCGCAGTTTAATTATTACGTTGGACACATTGAATGTTAAACGAATATTTCGTACCTTGTTCGATTCTATCGTTGATATCGTAGACGTGCCATTAGAAAGCCTGTAAAAAGTATAATTTGAGAATAGTACAATTTGAAGGAAATCGATTAAAGAAAATAACGACAGTAATTAAATAATCGTAGATATAATTTCATAAATATTTTTTTTACTTAATACGACCAAACATTACACGTATAACGACCGATTAATTAATTAAATTACTTGAAATCGCGCGTGTTTTAAGATATTTCCTTTACCTCTGTCGTTGATTGAGTAAACTTGAATAATTGATATTGCCATCAAGACACGTAGAAGAGAAGAACTTTTTGTCCATTCCGTCATACACATCGGATAAAATGTTCTTTTTCTCGAATAAGCTATCGAAATGCGAGTTATTTATATCGCTTATTTTATCAGCAATCGCGTTGCTCGTTTCCATCTGCTCGAATTTATTCGCCTCCTGTGAAAGTTTCGTATTATTCGATGAAGTTTTCGAAAGGTTCCTCGAGGAAGATCGAAGAGACGCGCAATCGCGCAAAGAATCAGACGATAAACCCTGCGAAATATTATTATCAAACTGTTCGTTTTTGCCTGAATTTTTCTGCGAACATAATTCTACAGATTTCTCTTCTCTCAATTCACCAACCGCATCGTTCGAAGATACCGATCTTTTGTTCCAAGTTTCAAGGTCGTCACGCTTCGCATCTTCGTCGTCGTTCGTTTTCAGCCAAGTTTCGTTAATATCCTTCACAGCTGCCTCATTGTCGTGTAAATTCATTCTTTCATCGATATCCCGCAGCAGATTATTCCTTAAAGTTTCAGCAACGTGGCATTCTTTGCTCCCGATTGGCTCGCGAATAATATTAGACGCAGTTCTCGTAGAGGTTTTGTTTTCTTTCTCGCTTACTTCTATCCGCAAATTCGCATCGTTCTTCGAGATACTATTCTCGTCATTCTTTTCAGAATCTTTTTTCGTATTATCAATTCCACCGCTTATTTTAACGTCTTCCGCCAACCCGATATCGCCGTCTATTTTATCTGCAGAATGTTCGTTTCTCGATACATCAAGGTTACATTTTAAAGACGATCGGTCCTCGGTGTTAGGAATCGACTCGTTAAGAACAGCGTGGTCGCGTTCAGATTTATCCTTTATCGAAATATCTTTTTCGATAATTTCTTCGTTCGTGTTGGTTTCAAGCCGCGCGTGTTCCACTTGCGAATCTCGTTTCTCAGACTCGTCATCCGATTTCGTCGCTCCGACCATACGAACGTCGTTCGAAACCGCGTTGTATATCGACGATTTGCCGGAAACTAGCGACCGCGAGTTTCCACGACCGGCCTCGTCGTTCTTCAAACTCTGCAACAAGCTCTTCGCCATCAGAGGTACTATCTCGTTTACCTTCAGCATGCTCTTTATTTTATCTTCTACGAAGCGTGTTTCTTCTCGAACAGCGAGCGCCATCAAGTTTGCCTCCATCTTCTCTTCCGCTGCGACATCCTTTAAGACAGCGGGGCGAACGATATTGCGCAACGTCGTGTCGTCGAAATTACCTCTCTGGACCTCTCCTTCCTTCGATTGCAGCGCGTTTATCCTGAGAATCGTGGCCCTCTCGTCGCGAGACTCGTCTTTCATCGTCGTTGACCTGCACGTCTCTTGCGACATCTTCGTATCGTTCGCGCTCTTCGTATCCGTGCTCGAAGACTGCGGCCAGATCGAAGAGGCGGTCAAGCTCGAGCTATCGTTCACGATTCGAAATAAACGCGTTTTACGAGGAAAAATGTCTCTCGCCTCGTTGGTACCGTTTGTCGTCGTTTCGTAATTCCTGCTGTTATCTTCGCTCGAGCCGGTGGTTTCTTCGTTCGACGTTCTCCTCCGAGGAGGAGACGTTCCATCCTTCGTCCTCGAGTTCGTTGCGAAAATTCGCGCCGTAAATTTGTCCGAGACCTTCGGCGCGATACACCTTCTCCTCGAACCATCCTCGTTTCTCTTCGATACGGGCGACTTTAAACACGTTGTAGCTTTCGTTCGTTCGATCCTATCAAGCTGGCGTTCTTCGTTCGCGTTCGCTTTATTCCTCGTTAGCAATCGTTTATCTTCGATCGTCGATTTCGTCCGATCTCGACGTTCTTCCACCTGCATCTCTGCACTCCGATCGAATTCCCAATTTTCCAATTCAATCGTTGCATTCCGCTTTGCAAATTTCCCCGACCTAATCGTCGAGTTCTTCTTTATTTTCGATAGCGCGCTGTGTTTAGCGCGCGCGTGAAACCGATCAGCCAGATCAGCCGTAATTTGTTTCGATAAATTTCCCGCTCCATCGGTTTCCACCGTTGCGATCTTCGCGCTGTTTATCGCAACCGTATCAGCGGTGTATTTCCCGTCGGCTTTTCCTCTCGTCGTATCTTGCGCGCGATATTCGTCGAGCTCCGGTCGCGAAAGAAACCTGTCTATCGTTTTCGTCGATCGAACGACGCTCTCGATTATCTTATCGTACGAAAGCAACACCTGGTCCAGCTCGTCCACGGAAGGTTCGTACAAATTGCAAAGATCGTCCGATTCCTCGCTATCTTCCGTTAAGATCGCGCTCGACGACGAAACGTTGTCCTCCGCGTAATTCCCCGCTTGTTTCTCGTCTCTGTCGCAATATGTTTGAACGATGTCTGCGAAACGTTTATCTATCGCCTTATAGCGCTCATCCTCCTCCGTTCTTCGCTTCTCGCAAACCTCCTTGCGTCTTCTATTATCGGTCTTGCGCATTTCTTCCACCTGCTTGCTCGATAACGGAACCTGCTCGTCGTTTGTTCGAAGTTTCCTCGAAGGGGCTTTGAGTCGTTCGGATTGATCGTTCGAAGCTCGTCGGCTTTCCAAACGTTCGACGAACGTCGACGGTGTTTTCGAATTCTCCTCGCAAATTGCATCCGCTCCTTCCGTATTTTGCGACTCGACGAGACTTTCGTGATTCTTCGCTCGCGATGGACTCCCGTCCTCGACTATTTCCTCTCCAGGGGATTCCTTCCTCTGCGAGACTCGCTCGTCGAATCTCACTTGCTTCTGGTTGCCCCTTGCCGATATCTTCATCGCCGAATCGTCCGTCCCTTCCTCGATAATTTCACTCTCGGATTCGTCGTTCGAATTGTCCCCGATCGTTTCTCTGAAATCTTCCTTCAACGCGACCTCGTCGTCGCGATCCGTCGACTCCAGGTTCCCCTCGCTCTCGAGATCCTTCGTTGTCGTTTCGCGCACATCGCCCAATTTTTCGTCCAATTTTTCGTCCAGTTTATCGTCCAGTTTATCGTCCAATTTTTCGTCCTTCGCCAAACCATCGCAGGATCCCTCTGCCGCAACTGTTTCCGATTTCCCAGGAACGCGCGCCGCGTCCGATCCATCGCCACTCTCCACGCGGTCTTTCCAACTCGCCCTCTTCGATTTCCCCTTCGTCCTACTTTCGCCATCCTCCGCTATTCTTACGACTTTCTCCCTCTTTCTCGGAGAGCCGTCCTTGCCGCGAAAGTCACGACGAACCACGTAAGTGGCGACGT
Source organism: Bombus huntii (assembly GCF_024542735.1). Classification (NCBI taxonomy): domain Eukaryota; kingdom Metazoa; phylum Arthropoda; class Insecta; order Hymenoptera; family Apidae; genus Bombus; species Bombus huntii. The sequence goes on from NC_066243.1 coordinate 15,827,927, forward strand.
TGCGACTTTCTTGCACGAACGACGGATCCGGTGAGATGCGAATGCTTGCCAAGCTTTGGGTGACCAGGTCTCCCTTGATATTCACCGAAGGGCCCATCCGCACCGAGAACGCGTTCGCCCTCTTGTCGTCTCTCCGCGTGTCCTCTGGCGGAGGACGCGTAATACGATGTTCGTCTCTGCGCTCGTCGTCCTCGGGCGCGGGACACGAAGAGGAAAGTCCGAATCTTTGAACGTACCGCTTCCTTCGTCGCGAGAATTCCTCGTAACGATCGTCGGAAGTTTGAAATTTAGGCGCCGTTAGATCGACCGTCCTCTTGGCTTTGATCGCGTCGCGTTGCTCACGACCAGGTCGACGATCGCTGGATCCCTCGTCGATCCAGCCGTTCGCTTCTTGAAACTTGTAAGCCACTCGTTCACGGATGTACAACAGTTGATCGTTCTCGTCGTCGAACGCCGCCTCGTCCGGATGTCTGAAAGAAACGTCAGGCTGTGTATCGATATCGTTGAGAATTCGACGAAGGAGAGAGAATTTTTCGAACCATTTAACCTACAGCATCGTACGAGAAACCGGACGAGACACGAGCAACACGCGCGACAGACGCGGTACGTGGATGTTATCGATTTATTATTTACTCGAAGACGGTAGATCTTCCTTGTTGAATGATCTGTGGCGGCACGCTAATAAATTCAAATCTTATTGTTGTTTTGCCTCGGAGCATCAATATCGTAGGACGCATACACATATTGTATTAATAATCAAACTCCGAGGCAAAACGATGTCGCCGTTATTTTCAACCGTCAAACGCAGTGGAGTTCAAATTTTCCGACTGTCCCCCGACCGATATAAATAAACGAGCGAATTGACGAGCGAGAGAGTTTCGTAAAATAACAAAATAAAAAAAAAAGAAATTTGAGGTGAAAAATAAAAAAGAAAACTTTTTTTTTTCTAACAACAATCCACTTTACAATCCACTTCCGAACTCTAGGCGTGACTTTTTAAGACTGAGACTCTTATGATTTGACTTTCGATCGGATCCGATTACTTTCTTCTTCCATCGTCGGTCATCGGATTTGAAGTATGCCGGTCGCGACACGAGTGTCACAGACGAAATTCGAGCAACTGTATATAACAAACCGAAATTCCGAACGCCTTATCGCGTGTGACCGTCCGGTCAGCACCCGTTCTCAGCCGCCTGAGTGGCATTCGATCACTCCAGCCGTTCTCCGAATTTTACACTAAGTATAAACAAAACCTTCTCCCACTCCAACGAATGGAAGAATATAAATGCTCCCTTCAAAATCATCCAGTCAGTCTAATAAAAAAATTCTTAACTAATCCAAGTATCGAAAGTGTATCATCGCGAACCGAAAAAATTGTATAAATTGAGTAAAAAATAAAAAGAACTTAATCTCCTTTTCGGAAATTAACAAGTTCCTTATTTTTACCTTAATTTTACACGACACGAGCATCGTCGACGCGCGCTTTTCCTCCAGCTCTTCCGACGCTCTTCCGTGGCTACGTAGTTCGTTACGAAGCCACAGTTTACTACATGAAATTACAAAACTAAATACGCAGCGCGTATCCATCGACCGAGAGGAAAAACGAGCGTTGTTCGAGGATGTATCAATCGCGTTGCAAAGTATCGGATAGATTTCGTAGGGAAAAGCACGCGTATCGATAGGGACACTTACACGTCTGTGCATTTTTGAAGGCGACCGCACGTAGCGGACAAACTTATCTCCTTCATTTGGATCTGCGCGTCCTTCATCAACTTTTCTACGTTCTCGAGAATGGCCGTTGTTTCCGGACTAAGCACCGGCGAATCCGAAACAGTTGCGCTGGATCTCTTGCTATCGAGCTGCAAATCGGACAACGAATAAATCATCTAAAATTCGAGTATTCTATTAGGTTGTCCGAAAAGTGTCTTATTTTTACAGACACGTGTTTCACTACGACGCATCTTTGTACAAACGCGAAACCTAATCCGTCGAACGTTGTGATCTTTACTTTTGGTAGAACAAAATGGATCGTACGTAGTTCGATGAAATAATATAAAACGGAAAATGTTATGCATCCATTACATCTTTACAAAACGAGAGAAAATTTTCGGACGACCTAATACCTTCTACGTGTGATTGTTGTAACATGGAATTAAGTCGCGACGAAACGACTGTTTTCTTATTTTGTGATTTTATTACTGCAACTTATTGCGGTTACTAAATTGCAATTTAAAGAGCAACTATTGCATTGTCCGAAAAGTGTCTTTCTTTTACAGACACGTGTTTCACAACGACGCATCTTTGTACAAACGTGAAACCTAATCTATCGAACATTGTGATCTTTATTTTGATAGAACAAAGTGGATCGTACGTAGTTCGATAAAATAATATAAAACGGAAAACATTGTGCATCCATTATATCCTTATAAAACGAAAGAAAATTTTCGGACGACCTAATACTTTCTAACATGGAATTAAGTCGCGACGAAACGGCTGTTTTCTTATTTTGTGATTTTATTACTGCAACTTATTGCGGTTACTAAATTGCAATTTAAAGAGCAACTATTGGATTGTCCGAAAAGTGTCTTTCTTTTACAGACACGTCTCTCACAACGACGCATCTTTATATAAACGCGAAACCTAATCCGTCGAACGTTGTGATCTTTACTTTCGGTAGAACAAAATGGATCGTACGTAGTTCGATGAAATAATATAAAACGGAAAATGTTATGCATCCATTATATCCTTATAAAACGAAAGAAAATTTCCGGACGACCTAATACCTTCTACGTGTGATTGTTGTAACATGGAATTAAGTCGCGACGAAACGACTGTTTTCTTATTTTGTGATTTTATTACTACAACTTATTGCGGTTACTAAATTGCAATTTAAAGAGCAACTATTGGATTGTCCGAAAAGTGTCTTTCTTTTACAGACACGTGTTTCACTACGACGCATGTTTGTACAAACGCGAAACCTAATCCGTCGAACGTTGTGATCTTTACTTTTGGTAGAATGGATCGTACGTAGTTCGATTATTTCCTTATAGTAGTCCATTATTTCCTTATAAAACGAAAGAAAATTTTCGGACGACCTAATACCTTCTACGTGTGACTGTTGTAACATGGAATTAAGTCGCGACGAAACGACTGTTTTCTTATTTTGTGATTTTATTACTGCAACTTATTGCGGTTACTAAATTGCAATTTAAAGAGCAACTATTGCATTGTCCGAAAAGTGTCTTTCTTTTACAGACACGTGTTTCACAACGACGCATCTTTATACAAACGCGAAACCTAATCCGTCGAACGTTGTGATCTTTACTTTCGGTAGAACAAAATGGATCGTACGTAATTCGATGTGTTGAGATATGTATAATTTTCTGTGCTGGACTAGGTTAAGCGCGTAATACTTGTATGTGAATATCAGTGTGTGGAAGTATGTGTGTCCGAAGCGTCTCGAAAACAGACGAATGTAAACTCCACAGTCGGTTAAGGGTCGTCGAAGAGTCGGTTTACAGTCGGGTATAGAAGAAAGTGCTGAGACGCGTGCAAATGTGTATCGATGAATATATAAGCAATCGTCCATGAAATAAATACATTATTATTTTCTTATTAATCCTCGGTGTAAATTTAGTGTTCCTATAACATTATTTCGGCCTCAAAGATCCACAATTCTCAACACGATGAAATAATATAAAACGGGAAATGTGCATCCATTATTTCCTTATAAAACGAGAGAAAATTTTCGGACGACCTAATATTATCCAAATTACGTAAATACAGCGTACAATCGTATTCAGAGAGGTATCAGAAGAGTGGTGAAAGGTAAATGATACAGGTGTTTCGTCGGGTGACTCCTTGCATAGCCAGGAATCTCTCGGTCGAGGCGGCCACTCGCCACGTCAACGCAATTAGTTGGATCGCAATAATCCTAAGGAACTGTCATAAAACGAGGCTTTTTGATTTACCGTTAACGGGTTAAGTGGCAAAAAACATCTTCGAGTCAAGAGGTTCCTTATGGTTATTGCTCTATCAGGTAAAAATGAATTCCACCCTCGAGTGGTGGGGCAATCACCACCGAGCAAGAGTTTCCCATTGCAACAGCATCGTCACCCAGCTTCGCTGGTTCGTCTCTTAGTTAACATCTCTTTACCGGGTTGTCACCCTTCGATCGTTCACCTACTTCTCTTATACCTTACTTAACAGCGTAACTATTTTCTCTACAAAGTTGATGGGAATACACGTCGAGTTATCATTGCGGTTAGGGGCGTTTAACGAACCTTCGTTTGGATTAGCCATTGTTGTTATACAATATAGATGACAATTAACGGTACAAATATGATTATTTCAGAATTTGACAATTAGCCGTGGCGATTAGATACTCGAGATACCGATGACAATAATCTTAGGTTCAATAACGGTGAACAGGATGAACAGGATGGCAAATGACTTCTCCAAAGTCCCAGTGGGACTGCACTTACTTGTCCACAGTCCAAGTGGAACTCACTCGTGTACTTTTCTCTGTACTCCTCGGGTCAACTATATTTTTAAGGAGAGTTATACAACTACTCCATACCTTTGTTAAGTAAAAACGTCCATCCCGTGACCGTGGCTACGTTTAGCGACCAGACGTGTCACTACGAGCCCAAGCCTACTGTCATAAATCTCTGACAAACATAATCGGAGTAAATCATAAACAACTACTTCCAAGTTTTATTATTTAAGTACAGCTATAATAAAAAGTCTAGCCTAAGGTATTGGGGACTTTCCCAAAAATTCCAAAGGAAAGGCCCCGATGTCCTCGGTGTTATACTAATTCAACCATCCCTGTTATCCTAACTGAAATGGAAGATCGATCTGTTCGTGGCGTCGATTAGCTGATCGTAACGGGAATTTACGACTGCCGTTGACGCGCTTCCTCGCGATCGCGTCTCTCCCCGATTGATCGAATAAACAACAGGTAACTTTGAAAGAATTCGAAGATGGTATCTCACTGGGGGTAGCCATCCACGTGTTATATTATTATACCACTAAGCTATAATATTTTACCAAACGTCCTACTGGACAAATTGTAAAATGTAAATAAATAAATAAAAAAAAAAAACTTTGAAAGTATCTCTATATAAGAAATTAGCGAAATCTCTTTCTCAGAATTATCTCGCTTGAGATTATCGATTACGCAAGATCCTCGCGATATCGTAATAAAAATCCCATGAATCTGAAATACCAAAATCGATGCTGTATCTCATCTATACGTCTACCACATTTTACGAGCGTTAGTTTCGTTTTCTTTTTCTTCTTCTTTTTATCGCTTGTTATTCCCATCAATTTTCCTATTCGCCATTTGACCGGGTTTCTCGTTACACCGATACCTGTTCATCGTTGACCGCTTTCGCCGCTGTTAATGTAACTTTCCTCGCGCTTCTCGCCGTTTCTGTTCGACGAACAGAGCTTCTCGACCCTCTGATGCCGCTTCTTGCGTATTGAATTTCTTCTCTTTGTCGCGCTATCGGCACGCGAGTTTTGCAATAACAATCGCACGCCGACTGTGACTGCATTCTCGAGTGGCAAGAAGAGGCGGGCAAACGAAGAGGTGGATCCGTGCAAAGGTCCAAGTACTCTAAAACGTCAGGCTTCCTCCTGCGAACGAAAGAACAAATCGTATTTATCGGTAGAACGTTTGCAAATATCGTGGATAGAATTAATATTTTTATAAACGTAATCAAACGGGTACGTTCTATTCGTTGAAAATTCTAACGGATACTTAACGTTGATATTTCGTGTTACGTTGATATAGCGTTCGTTTTACGTGCATTTTACGCTCTTAAGTTTCTCGCGAATGCGTCAAAATCTGCGCTCCAGCTATAAAGCGTTTTAAAAGGAATTTAATTAATTTAAAAACACGACACAGTAAAAATTATTTTACGAATCGTTCGTGAACTGAAATTACAGCTAAGAAGATTCTGTTAAAGATTACGCTGTGGTTTAATTAAATCTATAACAAATTGAAATAAGATTACCACCTGTATTCCATTCATTTTCCGTAAATCACGTACATGTATTTTATATGTGCGTATATGCGTAAAGTAAAATGTCACGTATCACTCGTAAACTGGAATTACAGCTAAGAAGATTCTGTTCAAGATTACGCTGTGGTTTAATTAAATATACAACAAATTGAAATAAGGTTACCACCTGTATTCCATTCATTTTCCGTAAATCACGTAAACGAATTTTGTATGTGCGTATATGTAAAATAAAATTTCACGTATCACTCGTGAACTGGAATTACAGCTAAGAAGATTCTGTTAAAGATCACGCTGTAGTTTAATTAAATCTACAACAAATTGAAATAAGGTTGCGATCTGTATTCCATCCATCTTTCGTAAATTACATAAATAAAATTTATATATAAAGCAAAATAAAATTTATACAACTTGAATGTTTTCAACGATAAGCTACTCGATACCTAAATAATACCAAATCTCCTGTTTCTTCGAGAAAAGTATTCTTGCCCCCTCTATCGATTAAGAGAGAACGTAAGTACGTTGCGAGTCGCGACGTTGCGAAGGAACGAAAGAAGGAAAAATAAGAAATATCGTCGTTTAAAAACGGGTAAGTCGAAGAATCGACGATAACAAAGTTACTGATTTCTGTGCGACAAGGGTGGTTGCCCTGGTCGAGCTTCCACCTCTTCCACGTTCCGTGATAGAAAATCAAACCATGCATTACGTCGTCGGCATTGTACAGGTTGCTGGCCACTCTAAAAACTATCTATACGCGGTAATATCGATCCTTAAAGGGAGTCGCTTCTTTCCTCGTTATCGATTTTCTGTCGTCCACCAAATTGACCAGTTTCTCAAGCATCGAACGTGCCAGTATCGATACTTGAAATATTCGAATCGAGGGAACTCGAACTTTCGTCTCGTTATCGTGTTCTATCGAATTGTTTAATTCGTCGATATTCGACGTATCGATTAATCATCGTCACTTCGTTGCCGCGTGTTCGTTCCGCACGTTTCACGATTTTTTGTTTCGTCACTCGTCCTCGCCGAGAGAAGCTCGATCGTCGTCGATGCAAATAAAATCGACACGTAAATGGAACAACGTTCCTTTGAATTACGATCGACGAGAATTCAGCTACGAGATGCAACATCGAAGCAGCGATAAACTCGCGATGAAAGATATCAAACGAGTCGACGCGAACGCTTTTGGTAACGACGAATATTCAGAAATATCTACTTTACCAACTACGAAACGTTTATTCATCTATGCAACGTGCATGCAAGTGAATATACCCGACAAAAAAATTGTACAAAAAGAAAATATCCGAGAGCCTTTGAAGCGGAAACTTTCGGAATAAAGCTAGGAGTTTCGAAGTTTCGAAGCCTGGAAAAACACGGAATGCTAAAATTTCGAAGCTGGCCGTCGAATAACCGTGTATAAAAATTCAAAATAATTCATAGACTTTAATAACACGATTTCAACGCAGAGCAGCATTAATATTTATCATCGTATTCATAGGCAACGATAGAAAAATCGACGCTGGAATTTCAAATCGCTCGATTAAACGCTCGGCTGCTTGAATAATGTATAAACATCGCCGTAATAAAGATCTTCTCTCGTTAGACGCTTCGTACGTTATTTTCATTAATTTAGCTCGGTCGATTCCGGATAAAAACGTGAAGCATAGGGAACCTGAAACAAAGAGAGTCGTAGTATCGTGCCATCTCTGAGATTCGTATCGCTTCGAATTCCATTAAAACTTTTTAACGATCGCTTTGACGATTAAAACTTGCTCCACGACGATTCCGAAAATCTCTTGGAATTTTTATAAATTCGCCGTCTTTCTACCTTCCAAGAGACGAAGGACTACTTCATTTCGTATAAAACGTTTATTACGAAACGAAGATAAATAGATTCGTATCCGTAGTATTTCTATATTAATTCGTCCATTGTGATTAGGTTGGAAGCACAGAGCAGAAGACGGTCGTGCGAAAGATCGCACAATTTAACGCGCACTCTCGATCGTTAACGATAACATCAACGTTTCCCGTTTCCTATTCGAAGGAAAACGAGTTTCTTTAATTAAATAAATTACCTATTTTCGCAATTCGAGTAAATGGCGGATCACTCTCGATAGCAGCTTGGAAGGAAGATATTTTATAAAGTACCAAGGGATACGCTTCTACCATAAGCGTAATCGTAAAAGTTTTAATAGGACTTTAATGGATCAAGATCTCAGCTTGTACGAAAATATCGAAAAATGCGTATGAAAAAAACGATGCTTCGTACGTTTCGAAACTACGCCTTTCACCAAACCTGTCCGAATTTCTTCGTCGGATAAGACACGTAATGGCGAATGAAAGATTCGATTACGGAGGAATAATATAAGGCACGAGCACGTTCGCGGTGGAAGAAATCGTTGGTTATTTTTTCGATGTTGCGTGTACACGCGTTTTCTCAGTATTACGGTATACGCACGAACGTGAAAAATCAACGCATTCGCCGCGTATTACGATGACTCTTATTATTCAGACTCGATGACAAAAGTTTGCTCAAGGTTTCCTTCGCGCCATCGCTCGGGATGTTTGCGATTAACAGAGAGATAATTTGTGCAAAATTTGAGCTCCATCGAATAACCGAAAGAACCTGCCTTCGAGCCCTTAAACGTTCAAATGGTTTATCATTTCCTACGTTATCGACTGTAACAAAAAGCGACGTATGGTTTTCGGGTAAAAAAGAAGTGGAATAAGAAGACTGAAATAAACGAGTAAAATTACTTCTTTGATCTTGAAAATTACAGCGTGTCCTGATCGTTCTCTCGTCGATAAAAGCTAAAAATATCGTGTAATTTTGAGTTTCATCCCTAAGGGGCCATTACATTTAAAGAACATTGTTTGTCGTACAAGAAACTTTTGTAGAGAATTTTTTATAGATTATTAGAGTTGATAAGCAATGTGTGGTAAGGAAGAAAGAGGTTGGATGGAAAGTAAATTCTCTATTTATTTGTTACTTTTGGCATCCGTTTACAAACATTGGCTTCCAGATGAAGCCTGTCTTTCGTAACCAGGAAATTTTCGTTGATAATTCATGTCGAAGAACATACACTTTTCGTTCCTCGTTTTTAAAAAATAGTTTGTTATATCGACCGTTAATTCGATACGACAAACACTCACTATTCGACAGCTATTTTCTTCATCGGCAATGGTCGTTACGATAATGATAACGTTACGAAACAATAATGATCGCTAACGATCGTTAACCTTCTAAGTTAATTCTTACTAAGCAATATCGTTACTTTCGTGTACTATACTGCCACAGTGTTACAAATTGCTGCTTCCAGCGTAATAAAAGTTGTCATGCCACGTATAAGGGGTCTGTGCTTTTACTATAAAGGCCACGTGGTCTAGGATCCACCCTAATCGAGCTGGATTTATACGAACACCCTAAAGATCCTATTAAAATAAATTACCAGAAATTGGCTTATAAAGTTTCGTTTACCCAAAGGAAGATACCTTGTACAGGCAATCTTCGACAGTAATTATTGATCGTGCGTTATTGTTCTTTGACAGCCGGACGACGGTTCTCGTTATTTTCAGTGTACGTGACTTCGTATAAAGTAAAAGTTACTTTTATTTAAACACGACGTAAGAAAAATATTCGCTGTCGCTCAGGCCAAAACAAGACTGAACCAGCCTAGTCCGAGAATAATTTTACAAAAATAATAAAATTTGTCAGATCTTTTAAAAATTATATGGAATTTAAACAAAACGTTCCCGAAGCGTTCAAAATCACAGACGCGTTGTCTTCGGCTTTGGCAAAGAATGATCAAGACGTGCTTTAATTTTCAAAATTACAAAAATAATTTTTATAATTTTTCTTTCGGCTTTTTTTCACCCAACTCCTCTTTTTTACGTTTGGAAAAATCCTATATTGTTTCTATGTGTATATTGTCTCGTATTGTGTGTGGTTAAGTTAATCTTTTATTTGAATGGTTTGCAAACTGTCAGAACCGCTATATAGTCCAGCATTATGTAACGTCGATGATCTCTCTTTTTTTGTGTGTGGTCTTCGACGAATATACAACAACGATAAAACACCATAATTTCTAGCATTGTCCGTTGTACAACGGGAGGGGCCTTTTCTTTTCTTGCCTTAGGAGATTTGAACTCGCTTCACCGTAAGTGGTAGCCAACTACGCTACCTACTTCGTTAATTATCAGTCTCGTTTACAAGGCATGTACGTTACTACTATTACTCGTAAGTGGACTGCAGACTTCTAATTTTATACTTTCGTGAAAAGAACTAAGGAAATGGAAGCTATACGGTAACTTGTCTCTTTGCGAATATAACACGATCGTTATAATACGATTATGGATACATCGTAACAGTTATAATCTGTAATCGTTGTAAATACGTGCGTTAATTTTGCTGCACGCTGTATCTTCCTATGTCGTCGGGCGTAAAATTTCTTCTCTTTGACAGAAATATGAAAGAATCCTTGTTGATAGATACTTTTCGTCAAACCGATTCACGTATTGCGTTATAAGGATAAAAATTCCCTATGAAAATTCCTCACCGAATACATGGCATAGACAAATGAAAATTCGATCAGCGGTTGAACGCATTAACCACGCTAAACCACGCGATGTCTATCCGCTTTAAGGCGTACGGAGTCTCTGTGGTTGCGCAGACAGTGAAGCGTGGCTGGCATTCGAGTCGTCTGCTAAAGGCAGATCAATATGCTGCTTTTGCCGTTTTCTTCCTCTCTACGTTCCTCCCATACGGACAGACAGGCTCTTTCTCTCTCTTTGGCCCAGCTATCGCACCAGCTGAACATTGGCATTGATTTTCAAAGTTCAGGAAACGTTGCCTGCCTGCGAAGCCTGCGGAGGGCCCCGCCGACTGTTCTCTGTGACCGGGCTACAACGTTGCATGCACTTTGGCTGTGTCGACCGGATCAATACGCTCGATACCGCGTCAATTTTGCGCAGAGGCCGTTCGCTCCGTACCGGAACTTATGATTCCATCGCTTCCGGCCGGCAGCAAGCGTACTGCGCGGGAAAAATATCGAACGCCTATACGGTGTACGTAATATCGTTAACCTTTTCGAATTGGAATACTTTTTCCATTAGAAAAACGAGAAAAAAGACGAGTATGGCAACGTCGTAGATTACGTAACTATATCGAATTACGGGCAAAAGAAAGAAAAGAAAAAAGATTTCCGATATATCGTAAAGGAGGAACAATTCGATTTATCGAATTCTTCTAGAGAGGAGAAGCGAAACTTTAGAAACTCGCTTTAGAAAGGAAACTATAGCCGTAAGTGCTTGCTTACATGCCATAGATGAGAAACAATTGGAAAGAATGGTAGGAAAGAGGACGCACAATTGTTACACATCAACACATATATTTTGCTTTTGCATGTTGCATACATACGATAAACAGTATAGTGTTTACGCGTTCCTCGAGGTATGGTATACTAGAAAATTTCATTATCCACTACTACAATTGCTATTCGACGTATTATTTCGTTACTTCCGCTTTCCTGTGTACTTCTGCTGTGTAGCTATCATGAGAGAGAGAATAATCGATGGAAAAAAGAAAAAGAAAAAACAAAAAAAAAAAAAAAAAACAGAAAAAAAGGAAAGAAATCAAAAACGGAACGAACAAGGTACAGCTGTGAGAAAAACACACTCTGCTCGTAATGATTCGTACAATATATATATAATACATTATTTTTCTTTCTTTGATTCGTCTCTGGAACGAAGATTGCGCGTTCTTCATGCATCTTGGTTTCGCTCGGAATAAGAAAGGAAAAATGGGCAAAAACGACGTCTGACGAGAAAGTTGCTGGCTTTTCTTTTTGGTCGTCGACAATGAAATTGGACGAATGCAAAATGCGACAGGCAAAAGGGGCGGATTTCTAAACTCTATATAATTATCCAAGATTAGCGTAAACAGTCATTATTAATATTATTGTTGCTGCAACGAAACGATCGTTTCCTTTGTGCATTTCCAATTTCGCTCGTGTGGCCGACTGACACGGTATAAAATAAAAATTAACAGAAAAAAAAAAAAAAAAGGAAGAAAAAGAAGAGGAGAAAAGTAAGGTTAAACCTTTGCTATATTCGCTTAAAGATCAACGCATACACACACACTGCCTGAGGGAACAATAAACGGATTCGTACGTCGATTATTTTCAACCGATATTCTTCGTTTGTTCCGCAAAACGTCGTCCAAAAATAGTAATCGGAAATTGAGCAAGCGTTTGAGAAAAACGATCGCGCGCGAACAATGCGAAAGACAGCAAAACGGACAGCAAAAAGAGCAAACGATCGCCGCTTGGACGACCGATTTCGACGACCAATGATACTTATCGTATCGATGCATCGAGAGGATAAAGGCTCTCTCGGGTTAACTCGTAACAAATCGGTTTTTCTACAAATAGCGGGCTGAGAGTTATAGCGATGTAAGTGAAAATTGTCTAAATTCTAGTCTGCTTGTCTGCCTTAAATCTCTTAACAAAACCGCTCGTTTCATTTCTCTCGTTTAACGTTTTCAATCAAGAAATTACAAATTTTGACGCTCGGTTAACTTATAGGTTATATCATACAAATATCGAAACTGTTTAAAATGATCTTTTACGAACAAAATACGTACACGATATATCTTCGTAAGATTATCGCGATCGGTAATCGTTCTTCGCATCACCGTAATTTTCAGTCCGCCAAATGTGACGTGGAAAAAAATATTACATCGCTCGGACAGAAAGAGAGTAAAAGACGGTTCGCAAAATCGCGGAATACGAGGAGAAACGAACGGAATACAACAACAACAACAGGAGGTCGTATCTGCGTGAACAACTGTGTCTTTTCTTTTATAGCGAGCCTTCTCTTTTTTTTTTCTTTTTTACTTTTTTTTTTTTGGCCAGTTATCCTCTTTCGTTTTCTATGAACATTTTCTCATTTTTGCAAAAATCGGGGTACATCGTATAATAAACCCTTGGTTTTTTTTTCTTTTTCGAACGAGCGCTTCGATCAACTTTGATATCGAAGGTAGGAACTACCTGCCTCGGACTAAAAAATATCATGTACAGCCTCTGTAAGTATTGCTACGATCAATTGTGCTCTTTTCAATGTCGACTCCTCCCTTCTCGTTCGCTTGCATTCTCCGCTCCTATAGTAGTCTTTCCATTTTTCTCTTAAACCTTTCGCTACGATAAGCCTTTCAACCATCGAATTATAATTTGCCGAAAGCGTATACAGAAATCCTCTACGGTACAGAATCGTTTCTACTTTCTCTTATACTTTTACGACTACTAAACTCCCATAGTTCTACTCCTAAACGTCGTATTTATTTTCATTTCTCAACGTGTAATTAGTTTGTCGAAAACACTTCGTACGAAACAAGTATTTTATGGTGACAGACGTCGACAAGTACTTTAGAATTACTCCAAATTTGTCCAAAGCCAAGAATAATATAAAAAGAAGTTAGTTCGATACAAAGGACGATCCAATACGCTACAGAGAGTCGACGAAAGTTGCTCGGATCTGTATACCAAAAAATTGTCAATACATTAAAGTTCCAAAGGTGTATCGTAGCAAAAGGATCGATCCATCTTTTGCTCTTTTCCGCGGTATCTCGTCGTCACTCATCCTTTCGCACTCTCTTGTCAATTTTGCACTCCGGTACAATAAATTCGCTTACGCTAACGCAGATAGCCTCTACACTTAGCTGCTTCGATCGCGATCACCGCGTCGAAGCAACATGTAATTCGAAAAAAAGAGCGCCGTTGACCAACAGAAACGATTGTGTTGCTCAAGTCCCGCGGGAAATCAGAGTCCCAACAACAGAGTACGAAGCGTGCATCGGTCTCTGGATAGAACTTGAGCCACGGGAACGCACGATTGTTTCCGATTTCGCGCGATTTCGCCGCTCCGTTCTTCGCTTATTGTGCCAAATCCGTTTTGTACAAATATATACAAAAAGGAGCCGTATGTGTTCGCGTCCGAGGGACCGTCTCGCTTCGAGCGGACAAAAGTCGCGAGAGGTTCCTCGAACAGGAGAACAACGTATGCTTGCATTATATATCTTTCGGTTTCTCGTTTCGTTTCTTTCCATTCCACTTTCTTCGCTTTCTTTGCTTCTCGTTACTTATTTATTTACTTTTTTCGTTTTTTTTTTTTTATTCTTTTTTACGTTTTTAGAGACAATAGCGAGTGTATGGTTCCTATTTGACGGGCATCACCTTTTTCATTGGCAAAATGAAAAACCAAAAGGCCCTCTCACTTAAAGTCTAGCGATTAACTAAAGGCGAAAGTGGACGTTACACAATCGGATACCGATTCGTCTTTTTTTTTTTTTTTGGTTTTTTCGTTTTTCTTTTTTTTGTGTTTTTTTTTGTTTTTCTTTTAATGAATGACTGGATAAGAACGACGTGTCCCTCCTCTCTCGTGTGTTTTCTTATTTCGGATACCACCAGACGAGTCTTACAAAGAGAATTGGCGATCTTCTTTTTTCGCAAAAACGAGAAAGAACGAAAAGGAAAAGAGAAAATGACGAGGAAAATCGAACGAAATGCGCTCGAACGTCCTACAATGGTTTGAACGTACGGTTCTTGTTTCCTTATAAATGATTCGAGAAGAAAGAAAAAGAGAAACAAAAAAGAAAAATAATTTAATAGAATAACACGCAAAACGAATGTAAGTTTTCCTTCTTTTGTACATTTAAAACTGGTTACTCCTTTAATCCATAAGTTTTATTAATAACGTGGTATGTACACATATACATAATGTACAGACAACCCGTACGCTGGGTCTAAATATGTCCGCAATGTTTTTTTCTTTTCTTCTATCATACAATGAGTGTGTAGTAGTAGAAAGAGTATACAAATAAAAGATTAGAAAAAGACGACCGATCGGGAACTTGTCCGACAAGTTTCAGAACACCGAAGTGCGATACTCCCGACTTGGGTTAATCCGCGATCACGCGATAGCGTGAATAAAAATAAAGTACAATACAACCGCCTGACTTTAATGGTATCGTGTTGTGTTACCATAATGCACTTTATGTATATATATGTAAGTGTTTAGATTGTGTGTGCGTGCGTGTGTGTGTGTGTGTGCGCGCGCGCGCGCGCGCGAGCACGCGTGCGCGTGCGGCGTGTAAAACGTCTCTGTATGTATAGTGTTTCAAAAAACGCGAGAACATTCGCGACACAAGAAATAATAAAGAAAGGCGATCGAGTCTAAGTACAAACCCAAACCGGACACAAAATCTCTCTCGCGTTTTCTTTTAACGTTTATTCGTACATATTCGACAAAAGCCACGTCTGTTCCTTTTTATTTCCTCGCGCATTAACCGTTCTATGATAATCCCATATATACACGCGCGCAGGACCGACGCCAGCGTGTCAAAAATTGCCAAAGACTTCTTCTCAAGACCAGTCAAAAACAATCGATCGACGAACGAACGATCGATCGAAACAATCGGTTGTCTCGGTGAACAGAACACCCAGCGAAACGCGTCGCTGAAAAAAATCGTCCACTTTCCCCGACAACAACTTCATTATTAATTCCAATTTACACCGACAACGTCTTTGGCTCGAATCGAATAATGTTGGCAATATCGTCGCCAAACATGTATCATCACCGTTACCAAAAAGTATTTTTTGGTTGAACCTTCACGGTTCCACCATGATTAACCCTCGTCAAAGAGGGTGCAAAATTTGAGCCCCGTTTTTAAAACAGCGTGAGAATCTTTAGGTTTCTCTCTCTTTCTTTACTTTAAGCCCAGAGCCTGTGGTATCGTCGCCCAAGATAGTGGCTATCTCGCCTTGCATAAACGCCCATGGCACTTGGCTGTTCGCCAGTGGACATTTCTCTCCACTTGGGCAATAAACCTGAAACAATTGAAATTAACGTGAAATTAGGTCGTTACATTGAACGACGATCGTTCGTTCTAGATGCAGAATAGATGTTTCAGTCGGAAACCCACCTCTGAGCCAGCACCCTGTCTCTTTATGCTTTCTCGGCTGCAAGGGAAACAGAATTTGTGGTGTGGCACGCTGGGACACTGAACAAAATGCGTGTCCTCGAGGCGTTCTTGACACAGGGTGCATTTTAATATCGGCGCTGATACTTGTTCGGCTCCGGCAACTTGGGCAACTGCTCCTTCTGACGACGTTGTCACAGTCGTCGACGACACGTGCCTTGAACCATTGGATCTCCTACCCGAGGATCCTGTAATCAATTAGTACGCACGCAATTTAATTTAACGTATTTCTACCAATTTTATGCGCGATAGTAATTGGCATTTAACCCTCAACTTGTACAATTGGATCGTAGACGAACACATAGTTTAGATTAGATTTAACTTCAATTATCTAACTTTGAAGTACATCATTTTAATTTGTACATCGTACGAAATAAATATCATTGGTGATTCGCGATGCGTAAAATATAACGTATACTACCACCACAAATACTAGTTGAGGATTTAAACGAAAAAAAAAGAAAGAAAAAAAGGAAACAGACATAATTACCTGAACTGTTCGGGCTATGCTGCGATCCTCTGGAAGCACTGCGTTGCTGAGCGTTCGTGGCCGTGGTCGGTGGACTTCTACTGGTTGGACTCGGATTATTCGGTGGCTGTGGCACTGATTCTGGCGACGCTAAGTTGTCAGCGACAGACATGAGCGCAGCCATAGGTGACGGACCATTTGTCGAACCCTAAAACGCAACATTCCTTTCAATATACATATCGGATAGAGCAACATATAACCTCCAAATGGTATTGTTAGATCGTAGATGACCAACAAGATTTTAGGTTAAGTTACTTAATTTTAGCCTACGCTTCATTTCAACTTGTATACAGTATTTTATATGATAGTGTGAGAAATGAAGTACAAATTAAAGCAATTAAAATCGAAAATTCAAGTAACCTAACCAAAAATGTTGTAATCATCTCGCGACCCAACGATGTCAGTTGAGAGTTAAACGTATAAATAGCAAAGAATAATGAATCCTTAGACGAACATTGTTATCCTCATAGATGTATTCGCACGCGGTCGTTAACATTTGGAGCTTGATTACCTGGTGGTGATTCGTCTGTGGATTATCGTTGGAGGCTTCTTGCGCCGGTGGCGGCGGTGGTGGAGGGCTCGTTCGCGGGCGAAGAGGAGACCCTCCACCGTTTGCCGCCACATTTGCCGGTGCCAATGGGATAGACGGACCGACGTACGCCCCTGAAATTCGATTAATCTTTAACATTTTTGCTATCACTATATAACACAATCTATTCTATGCGTTTTATTAAAATTAACGCGACCAAGCGATTGCTGAACGCGGAAAAAAGAAATTTCGTTCGAAATAATTCAGATTATTCGAGATAACCTATAAGCATCGTCGTATAAGAACGGAGACATTAATAACACTTTCTATTCTATATTATTAAACTTAACCTAACTGAATGATTGTCAATTGTCGAAAATACATAATTTCACGCGAAATAAATTATCTAACATAACCTAGAAGCATCGTCATATAAAAAGAGCAGACTTCGATGGATGATTGGAAGACAGAAATAGATATCCTTTCCCCTCTACATAGAGCAGCACGGACAACGTCGTGTGATTATGCTAATTGAAACGAGTATACTTTTGTCATTCGTTGGTCGCATCGAGGGCAGACAAGCCTCGTTCCTGGATCTTTATAAATAGACTGACAATAGTGACACACGGATATTCGACCGATTTCCAACCGTCTAGAACCAAATCGAAACAGCTGCTGTCCGTTAAGTCCAATAGGTTAAGTCGAACGTTAGCGTGAAATTGATATTCCACGAGAGATCGTCTACCGAACGACACATACAAGACGTGCCATCTGTGTCGCCAGCTGTATACGAAGTGCTTTTCGTGACTTATTTGCTTTCATGAGCGCGCGATTGTTGCTGCTACACCAAGGAATATCGAGCGTTCTCGTACCTCGATATAATACCACTTACAGTTTACAGGACAGATCGCGAGGTTACGCATTTTGATATTGTTTACGAACCGTTTCTATACCATTCTTAGGTCACTTTCAACGATAAAACCATTAACACGCGATACGCGTGTTACCTGTACGGTTTATCTATAGTATAGATATAACTGTACGATTACATTGATACTGTATATCATATACTCGTTGGCCTTCGAATTTTCAATACATCGTTCGACGATAAAAGTAGAAAATGCTTGGAATTTTTATGAAATATATGTTATAGTAATTACTTTTACTTGTATTAATATTATTCCAAAATACAAACGCAAATACCGATATAACTGCAAAATTGTAATTCAACTAGAATAAGAAATATTTCAAAATGTCTATATAATAATTAACTTTCGAATTTTCAATACATCGATTAAAAAATAAGTATATTTTAATCATTATTACTTTAATTGTTATCTAAAAATCTATCCTTATTATTATCTTTGTAGAATTATTATATGAAGTAATTAGATTATAATTACATACGGATTGAGATTTAAATAACGAAAAAAAAAAGGATTTCAAAATAAAGATGACATATCAATTAAGAGATAAACGCATGGAATAATTGAAGTTTTTATGAATTCAATCTACTATGTTTTCTTGAGTTATTATTGCTATAATTAAAAATGTTTCAGCAAAATATTTCTTTATTTTAAAAATAATTTTGGGTATTAATTTTGGGTAGCGACCGAAACATTGAAATAATATTAAAATAATATCAATTAATAAAAAAGATTCTAGGTTAGGAATTACCGCGTGGTATCACAATGCTATTTTACATTGTCAATGTTCATAAATATGTTGCTCAAAATAACAAGCACGCATACCGATAGTTAATTTAATATTTCAGGAAAATACGATCCGTTCCCTTATTTAAAAGTACGTTCTTCTTTTACTTAATCGATTATACGTTAAGAAAGGTCAACAAACAAAAGACAAACATATTCTCCACTGGATATACTTTGTTTGATGGCGCTCCTATCTACTGCTGTTGACACTCGTAATATATATTAGCAAAGCGCAATAACATACACTAGGTTGTAGCATAAATACGTTCTGTTTTTAAACATACATCGTTTATGGTACTATAGAGTATATGTGTATAAAATTGATACAAATATTACCCGTACAAAATTGTTAATTCTCAAAAAATATAATTATTAGAAATTTTTTATACGGTTGATATTTATATGAATATGTATTTCGTATGAATAACTCCACGAAAATAAAATACAGAAAAATGCAAGCGAAAGGAATTTCTTTATCCAACACTGATTATTCGTACTTAGAATCCATAGGCTTCCACGAATAAGGCAATTTCAAAACGGCGACAATCTCACAACTTTACTCTGCCATTCCACGTACGATGTTATTAAGAACCGCGCTACGCAACGAAATTCTCCCGACAACGTGCTACTTCTCGGTTATCGCGTGTCTCGTTATTTTTCTTGGCAAGATGTTTACGCGTTTCCGAACCCACATACGAAGAAACGCATTCCCCCTGGTACGAGCAGATAAGCGAACGGATCGATATTAAGAAAGAAGCATCGTTTCGTCACGTTCTACGGAGGACCGTGACACGCGATATCTCAGTCGAGTATATCCACCGGCAATCCTGTATATTCCAGTGGAACGCAGCATCCGCACGTATCTACCCCCACCACAGAAGAGAAACAGGAATACGAGTCACCGAGATCTCGACTAGAGCGTGGTCTGCCATCGAGAAGATGTGTGACCGGTACTTTTCCGTGACGACTCTGATAGAAGCGAGGTCCGTTGGCGCGTCTCTGCTCTCTATCTATCTCTTGAATCGAAGAAACGTAGCAGCGATGATTCCTGCTGTACCGGAGGAAACGAAAGAGAACGATGGTCACGGAATAAGGAGAAGCAAGAGGGGCGACCGACCCGAGAAAAACGCATGCGCGGTTTTGTAACAGACATCGCATGATGCACGTAGGCGGCCGGCTTAGTCACACTCTGTGCTTTGTATATCGCAGCTAACCGGTCGACTATAGTGGCCTTGTTTCGAAAGTATGACCCTCCCAGCGCGTCGTTGACGCCGTCAATGCGCGCATTTACGGCTAACGTCTCTCTACAGAGTGTCCCGAAATGTTTATTTTAAAGCTGCGTCCTCACTGAAATAATAATTTGCTACTTTGTGTTAACGTTCCATGTTCCTTGAAAATGTTGCTATTTGTCGTTCAATGTTTCTTCTTGTTCCATCATATTGTTTCTGTTGCCAATAATAAAAGTTACTGTTGCTTGTTACCGTTCAGATCGATTCAGACAAAAGATCAAGGAAAAATAAGAAACAAATATTCTTTCGGTGTATACTTGTTTTTAAGGAAAAATGTGTTTAAAATCGAAACAACCTAAATCCTGTTGATTACGTTACTTCAGCGTAGACCAAATGTTTTTACAAGTAGTAGTAAGTATTTATGAAGTAAGTATTGTTTAAAATGTGCAGCAATAACAGGAAACAAAAAGTTTCTCATTGTTGCTCCAGTGAGAACACAGCTTTAGGTTATGTTTTCTATTAACTTCAAATTAACCTTGATGAATCGGCCGTGAAACGAGAAAAACAATGCGGTTTAGCTTTGCAACTGGTCGAAATATTTAATTATTTGAATAACACATGACCTTACTACGTGCTATGTAAACTACGGAAATTACGTGGTAAGAGAGTACAAATAAAATCAAATATGTATTTATTTTGTTATTTACGCAAAGTAACGATAAAAACCGTACTGTTAAATCGTATAGATAGCTATAAGCGCCAAATAGATAGCTATAACGTCTTTATCGATATGTATAAGCTTTCTAACAGAGATATATTCTCGTATCGTATCAGACTAAAGTTCTGTAAGGCGTTTTGCAACACCTTGTATATGGCATGGCGAGAAGAGACGTGCACACGAACGCGATACCCGTCCAGTGACGTAGGACGGAGTCGATGTATACATGTCTCTATCTGTACGCGATCGATCGAGCATAGTCGAGAACCGCGAACCGTGGCGATCATTGCGAAACACGGTTGAAGCTTGCTGCTCTCGTTACTCGGTTACTACCGTTGCTGACAGCCTGTCATTTCTCATCCATCTCTCTCTCCCGTATGAACGCATACGTGGCTACGCGTATATTCTAAAACGACTCATCGAACGACGAGAAAAATCGATAACTATTTTTCGGGACGTGATATCGTTCTAAAAACCGGCGAACGATAACGATACTAACCTATCAACTGTTTTAATTTAGTAATCTTGGTAATCTTAAAATTGTCAATATAAATATGCTCGTGAAATGTTGAAGATAGTAATTTACACGAATATAAGTAAATGAATGAATTCTTAAAACGAAATAATTCTTTCAAATGAAGAGCTAATTCGTTTTTATCAATTGAGAGGTTAGGAAGTTCGAAACGAAATAAAAATATATATTAAATCAGAAGTCTAATTGCACAGGTAGGCTGTTGTTTATTTGATATAAGTCATTTCTTTGTCGGATATATCTATGAAATTTTACGCGTTCATTCTTCGTTAAAGAGAATAGCAGTGCTTAATGTACGTTAACTCTCTTTGAAGAGGCGCACAGAGTGACTGGAGAGAACGTAACGGGCATACATAGAGTGAAATAAGCAATAAATTTAAATAACTAGAGAGAGAAAATATCACACGAGCGGTCAGATAATTGCCAGTAGGATTATACCGACTCGACTGTTTTAATATGATAAGGGCACACGAGAATGATATTATAATGTTTGTCACGTCTTGCGATATTTAGTTATGAAAATAACTAAAATATAGCAACTTCCTATATGTACTTAAAAACGAATTTCAGTATTAGCTATATACAAAAATAAATTATTTGCAATAAATTTACAGTTACGTAAAAATAATTTGAAAAAGTACCGGAATTAACTTTGAAAGAGACATTTAAACTCTAAAAGTAAATTAATAACAACTTAATCTAACCTCTACTAAGGTCATAAAAAGTACTTTTTACGATATAAAAATGAAAACAAGTAGGAAAGCTGGTTTTCTATTTTACAAAAATTTTCTCAAAATCCACGTTTATTTCCAGACTCTAATCTTTGCCAGCGGCTAATCTATTTTTATCGAAACATGCGTACGTAAACGGGAACCCTATCTTCCCAACGGAAACGCTACTACTAAGGACAAAAAAAGGATTAGATAAGATCGGGAAACAGAAGTAAGTCGTCGGAATATCCGTCGTTATCGCTCGGAATTTTATATAGTTTCACGCATAGGTCCGAATCCATTTAGGCGGCAATTCAAATATTTACAAATATCGACAAACAGTAAACCAGATTTTTATCTTTCGCTACTAATCCAAATCCTCTGCAAGGTTATTTACGGACAGCAATTTACGTGTTTCCTCGACTCCTAGTATATCTAGTCCAGATCGTTCGATTCAAGTATTTCTTATGGTTATTTTATGTAAGACAGTTCTTAGAAAGCGTTAGATTTGTTCGAATGGTTTCTTCAGTTTTCCAATCCGTTTTAGGGCGCCATAACGACCGTTAATCGCTAATTTAATTTTAACTCAACTGGTAACAAGCGTTTCAAGATCGGTAATGGAGAAAATTGTTGAAGTTTGATAACGGCACTGATACTGATCCATTACGCTACCGATTCTTTGCTATTATCTATTACTCATCGGATAAAATCAGATATATATATCTTATGATCATCCTTTTGAATATAATAAGTATATTTGTGTTAAATTACAATTTACCGTGGACATTTCAACGAACAGCGATCAAAGTGGCATTTTTCTAGTAAGAAATTAATAAGCAAGAATAATATTGGATCCGAGTTGTTCATCTCTATTTCTTAGCTGAAGCAACGATAAATCACTATCGTTTCAGGAAACGACGAGAACGATACTAAACTTTTGTTCGGCGTAAGAGAAATGGTGAAAATTTTCCAGGAAATATTTATAGCGAAGAGCGAGGCGACAAGACAGATGGCCTCCCTCGGTGACTGCAGCGAACCACCACTCGATAACCGTAAACACACACGCGCGTTAAGGTCGAATTAGAAAGTGGCCAGTGTCGAAATAACGGTCGATGACCAAGGTCACCCCGGCTGTACGTAGGTATACATACGTACTACGTACGGGCGCAGCAAACGCGAACCTCGGGCTCGAGCATCGTCAACCCGCCTCGTCAATGAGCCACGTACGACGGAAAGGAGCGCAAGAAAAAAGGGGGCCACGCTACAGTTACCTTCGCGGTGCAGTCGCGAAAAAAGGTAAAATATATCGCGTACAAGTTGAACCGGTTTTTGAAAGTATTGTAGCGACGCGGCACTTCAACAGGAAAAAGAAACGATTTTTGCACAAAAATTGTACCTTCTATGTGTATAATATTCGGTACAGTTCGAAAATGTATCTCGGACAAAAGAATAATATAAAGTGAAATTCTGGTAAAAACGGAATACGCTAATATTATAATATCCCACATTGTTGGTGTTTTCTTTATACTTTTAGTACAAGTTAGTTTCACTTCTTTACCATTCGAAAACCTAATCCTGATCTTACATTGCACTAAACATTATAAATAGTTGTCTGCGAGACTAATAAATCTTGTGTACATTGTTCTACCCGCCCACCACGGATATACATGTTTATTCCATAAAATAGAAGGTTACGTTGACAGTCTGTGGTCAACATTTTTTTAAAGAGATTGGTCATATCTGACTGGTTACGATCCAGGAGCGAAATTACATTTGTAAAATGTTTGCGACGGTCGATGAGATTTGTATTGAGCAACAACGGACTCATTCATTGTATCTAAATATACTGAGTGACGTCATCCGATTGGACGTCACGGCACGGTACGGCACGGCAACTCGGTGTATCTTTTGGTCGTCCCATCACGTGCTCAACGTACGTCTCCTTTATACGCGTTTGGACGACTGCCGTTCGTCCAGAATGAAGGAACTGGCCGAAGGAAAGACGAAGAGAGAAAAACGCGCGCTGACTCGGAGGCCGCAAGGCAACGCGCGTCCGATTTATAGTGGGAGGAAGAGAGAGAAGGGAGATGTATCATCCTTTTACTGCGGCGCGGATGATTCCCCGAAGCCCAAAGGCTGTGTCTTTTAACTCATACACGCGGTTCCTTTCCTGTGCCAGATGGCCACGCGCACGACCAAACGTTTACCTATTTTTACTACCAGCCGATAAGAGCAACCAAGAAAAACCATCTGCTTCAAAATGGAAGAAAATCCAATACCTCAATTTCAACATAACCGGCAATTGGTGTTATTGGACGATAGGAAACGGAGATTAGTTTTAAGTTTGGTTATTATATTTAGTTTTGCAGTATTTAATTTTGATTTTTATATCTTCAATTTTACACGATAAACGTTATTAATGGTCTTTATGACGTAAAATATGCAATAGAAATTAGAGCGAAGTATTCTGAGATGAAGCAACTGATCCTAAAGTCTTGTGGGTCAATTACAACAGAACGATACCAATTGAGGCGTAATATCGGGATGCCCGGTTAAAATAACGTTACATGCATCTTCGATGGTTATAAATATCAACAACATTACTGGGTAGAATATTTCATCTGTCTTCCAAAATATCTAATTCCTCGTAAAACAATATATCTATGCCTAATAAGAGTAACTATATAACTTCTATAAAAATAAACATTGCAGCCATAAATAATTCTTGGTCGAAATCGAGGATGGCGAAGAGACTAGCAAATTTGAAAGCGGAAACGCGTCCATAACACGAGCAGCCAGATCGTTTCTTCCGCGTGTAACTCACCATTGGTCTTAAATGTAGTGGCGGTATCGAAACTGGGCGCTCTCACAGGATGTTTCTCCTTGCTTCTATCCTGCACGTAACTGACGGCAAGGCTTACAGCTGGCAGAGAATCGCCTCTGGTCAATGGCGGCCTGACCGAATGTTGCTCCTCCAACGTGAGCCTCTTCTCTGCGTGCTCGTCCTCGTCGATAGTGGAAATACTTCGCTTGAGCTGTGCGATGCCTCTGTTGTGGCTGAGGTTCACGTGATGCGCCACCGCGGCTAGGTGGGCGTTCGGGATTCTCACGTTATTACTCCTCATGCCATTCGCTATCTCATGAGTTTCCTCGTGTTGCCGAGAAATTTGCTGTCTCGACGACCCCGAGTTAAATTCTGTGATAGAATTTCGATGATGAAGCTGCGAGTAACCGGCGATATTGTGATGCCTCGAATGATTCTGTCCGGTATTCTGTATCGGTAGAACATCCAAATTAGCACCGCCGTTGTGTTCGGTGTGTCCAGTTGCTCTATATGTTTTCGATGTGGAGGATCTGGCTTCGTGGAATCCGTGTGCCTTTTTCATTTGCTTGGCCGATTCCAATACTGCATCTATCCTGTCGGCACCCTCGTAATTCACGCAACCGCGGCATACGGGTTCCGAAAATTCGGTGATCATCGCCCAGGGCATCCTGGGCAGATCGCACAAGTAGCACTGCGTTCTCTTTCCCATCATTTTGCTCGAATTCTTCGTCCGCGAGTACTCCGCCGAGTCGTCACAACGTACCAAAACGTATCACTCACATCCACTTTATCACGTCTACTATCCTGTTTCTTTTTCTTTCTTTTTTATGTATCTCTCACGCACTATCGAGACGCACAAAGTATCGGTTTTATAGCATATTTGGCATGAGAGATTGCGCTAGTCACCGCATATAAACACTAGGTCAAAAATCAACTTCACTCGCAGAGAAATCACTGAATTATACTCCCACCGCGTCTTTCACGTTTCCTTTCCACTTCGGTTTCGTAAAACTACATGGATCGAGTCGCGACGAGAAAACGATGCCCGATATTGTTTGTCGGTTATTACGCCGGGAATTCAGCGAGCGCGTATTAACAACGCCCGAAGTGAGCGACGCGCCGTAAAGGCGGAGCTGAGAAAAAGAAGAACACGTTACTCGGACGCCAGATATTTTTACCACCGACTTACTCTCGTGGTAAATCGAAAGCCGACTAACAACTAACCGCCATTAGCACCGATGCGCGAACGTACGATATGTATACAATAGAAACCGTATTCTAGGTTGAACACGAGACACGAAATAATGGTATGCGCGCGACACGACGACGTGCTCTCGCTCGCCTGGTTGCCGTACGAGGAGACGAACGCTCGAGAATGCGGCGGTAAAGCGGAGCTACGGGTGTCGCTCTCTTCCCCCCTCGCCGGTCCCTGCCTTTTCCTCGGCCCCGCTTCGCCTCTCCGCACACCTCTGTCCGACAACGCGACGACGACGACACAACGGCGGCTACGACGCGCTCCGCCAATCGGGCGTTGTGGCGTCATGGTGCATGACGTCATAATCGCGAAGCTGCGCATGCGTACCGGCTGCCTGCCCTAGGGGACACGTAGTCAGCGACCGGGACTCGAATGCGAACATAGAGTAAGTGAGACAGAGAGGGAAGA
This sequence comes from Bombus huntii, assembly GCF_024542735.1. Classification (NCBI taxonomy): domain Eukaryota; kingdom Metazoa; phylum Arthropoda; class Insecta; order Hymenoptera; family Apidae; genus Bombus; species Bombus huntii. The sequence continues at coordinate 15,854,435 of NC_066243.1, forward strand.
GAGAACCGAGGAAAAAAAGATGACGATAACACGCGCGCGCACTCGCGCTCCGTACCCACTCTTCGCAACGAGAGGTCCACTTTACACTCGAGAAAATGCTGTTAACGAACTACTCTTCGATTTTACTGAATATGGATGGGATCTTATAATTTATTGGCGGATTAAACCGACGATTATTCAGCCGGCTGGATGCCTCCTGCAGGTTACTTTTGTTACTGTTTTTAATTCGAGTTCGGGACGCGATCTTTTGCTGTATTATACATATATATATATATATATACATATATACATATATACGCACGTATGTACATGTACGTGCACGTAGAAAAATTGAAAAGGGCTCCACCCATTCTAATCTGCATGTGGTATCTGGATTTTTAGTTCGCCTGGTAAAATGGTGCCTACTAAGAAATACAACCGTATATCGTCCTTGTTGGTTTAATTAACAGAATATGAACTGGAATCTAAAATCCGATTACGCTCTAATTGTGCTCGATGTTTGTTAATGTACTTAACTGAGACAGTATAACGCACAAACACGTATAGCAATGCTAGTTACTACCTCACAACTGACTCTAGTGTGTATACAGTTCTAAGCAGTCGGCTATATATTTATAACATAATTAGCATTACGTTATACCTACCGTTACGTAATAATTAGAATTTAAAAACACGCCTTTTTCATTCTCGACAAGTTGTCGCTGCAGATTCCAATTACGTTAATCTTCTCAGTTTGCTTTCCTTTTGCATTATGCAAACGATCGAACTGTGTTACATTTTCCATATTAATTTATGCATTATATATTTTGATTTATACTAAACAGTATATTTATAGGATATTTCGCAAACTAATTTTCAAACCTATTCAACCGATAACTTTTCACTTTTATTTTACAATCGCCTTGCTAATCTTTTACATAACAAACTGACGATTTAAAAGATTCCGTTCGAAAGCAATTGTACGAGATATCGTAGACACGATTCTCTCGTTTTTTTTTCGTGGCAATCTTAACGCCGCCATTCACCAATTTTATCTTCTTTATCATAATCGTTGTTGATCAACGATTTTGATTCGTTGACGAAGCGTATGAACTGCAATGTTCAGATGCAATTAAACGAAATTACTTAAGCCAAACGATATAAACAATGGCTATTCATACCATAATACGAATCCAATGATCGCATAATGGCGTGCCATTTTATCGGGCTTTTCGCGATAAGGGAATACGAGATAACGGTCACAGGAGGCTTGGCATCTAGAGTAGATAGTTTGGTTATTGACTGCGTTGCTGTCGTTACAGCGCGACGAACTGCGCGTGATGAAACCTCAGATTATCCTCTACAGATCACCACTGATAAATCCATGTCGTTGAACTCTTTCTCACCACTTTTAATTTTATTGATCGTACCGATAGTAGAGATATTATGCCGTATTTTGTAATACCTTGGCAACTTAAATAGAAAAATTAATCCCCTTGAAAAACGATAAAAGAAAAGAAAAAAGAAAGCCACGATAAGATAGTATCACCTTATCGAAATATTAAATTATGTGATTACCGTATCACTCGCGATAGTATGTATCTTTTCGTCATCTGTAACATCGTACGCGATGGTGAAATCGATTTTATATCTTGCGCTGTTAAAACGCGATAAAAAATCACGTAATCTGTGGAAGTAACGTTTCACGTGTGCGCATAAGTCAAAAATAACCAGACACTGGTGAAAATTCTCCAAATTTCTAACTAACGAACACCGGGCTGTTTATACATAGGCGTTTTCATTAGCTTGCTTCGACTATTCTAAAAAGTGTTCCTATCGTTTTTAACACGATACAAGGAATACAAGCGGCATGATTATGCATGCGCGCAGATGCATATTTATTCCGTTGCGACGAGTTTAAAAAAAGAAACGCAATTGTAAATTATTTATAATATTCGCCGCAAAGTTTTACACAATGTACAAATATCGAGTATCTACAAAGAAATGACATCACTCTGACATCATAGTACGACATGACTTCGTAACGCAAAGCTTAGATGCAGCGATGCAGTCAGAGAAAAAATTTTACCGGCAACGTTATACAATTCGTGCGAGCTGAAACGGAGAAAAAATGAATGACCGCATAGTTTCGTTCGAAGGTATATTAGTTTCTACTATTGCAACTCGATCGGCACGGTCGAACCAATATTATCAGCGAAATTTAACGAGTCGCGAGTTACGAGCTATCAGCACTAATAAATTCTCCTACGTAACAACAATTTTGATAATAAAACAAATGAAATTGTACGTATAAATATGGTAGATTATGAGTCAACCGATTATCCTATTTGATATTAATTTGTACGTTTTGCTAAAATTCACATACGGTTACTATAAAATCGACTAAAGTATCCGGATGCTTTGTATAAGCATCCGTGCAAGTGTGTCAAACAACCGGCCGCAAATTTAGCCAATTGGTAATTTTAATACGACCAGTTTGTCGATAACACGGCCATGTGCAAGGCTGCAATAGTTCACCGTTAATCTCTCGAAACACATGAAACGCGTCGAATATCTATTTACAGACAAGGGACAAATAACTTTGTCAGTCTACTCGATGATACGATTTTATCCATTAACCCTTGCACGTTCTGTGTCAGCGAAAGATTTACATAATTACTTTCCCGAGTATGCTCGTGCGACAATTTTGCATGGCACGTTGCATATTGATGGTACGCACACTTACAAAAATATCGTGTGTATAATAGCGACAAGTATCAGCCGCACTAGGCTACCATATTTCATAGGGGCGACTGATAGGGCGACTTTATCTAGCGCGACGCGCTGCAAAATTATTTCCGCTTCGCCGAGACACGCGGTAGACGTGTCTGGCTCGATGACGCCTTCTTTAATATGCTTTAATTTCTAATTTGTCTGCACAGCGTCACGAGCGCAGTGAAATGCAATTATGTGGATGTACGATCGGATAGATGCGTCTCTTGTTACCATCGAACGTTATGTAATACTGCGAGATTACTGAAAAACATGTACGATGACTCACGATAATATTTGAACACTTATGCAAACTTCCAGTGAATATATTATGCGTGTAATACGAAATATTTTACAATTTCATTTCATTCAGCTATTTAATGGGATACGACAATCATCGTTATTTTAGTAGAAATTGAAATGATATATAACAAGGAAATGTATATAAATGTTACGAGGCATTTATCGTAAACATACACTCCGCAAAGATCATCGAAATATTTGAATAGTCAATTATCGATCATGTTGGTACGTAACGATATTTAGTGGAACTATATTTAGCGCTATTTATACGTTGACACTGTTTATCCTATGTATTAGATTTTTATTAAGAATATGTTTGCAAGGAATGTGTCGTAATCTCTAAATTCTGATTGATTTCATATTTTGATATAATGTAATAACGATGGCCTCGTTACAGTGTCAGCGATGTTTCAAAAAGTTTCGCAAAACGCACATAAAACATCCATGAATATTTTCTATAGCACGCGTTCGAATATCTTTGCGAGTCAAATAGGTAAAGTTAGTTTATGAGATAAAATTTCTATTCATATATACGAACTTGTAACATATGTATAGGACAGAAAGATAAACGTTCAAAAAGTATACTTGCTAATAAAAATGATTTTACATATCGCGCATTACTAGAGTTTGCGGTATCTGTATCCTCGATAATCTACTTCGAGCGGAAGATTTTTTCAATAGGCGGCTGGTCACGTGAATGAATGTTATGTTTACAATCTTGCAAAACACTTGGTATCATTCATAGATTATCACCGATGATACAAGAGCCGAGCAGTGCAAACGAGAATTTTAACAGGGAGGGTCGTAATTTCTTAAATACTTAATATTTGATGATATAAGTCGAGAATAAATATCCGGACACACCTGGTACGTGTCATAGGGTTATCGCTGCAGAACCATTACGTAACGGAATTTAAAGATTCCTTAACGGTGTGGTTTGTTACGCTGTTGGTAACGCGCAAAAACGCGACGAGCTAACCTTCTCTTTTCTTGCGCGGGAAAACATCACGAATCGTCGATACCGTGAGGCGTAATCATGTACATAATATTCCTCGTCTATTATTTCCCACGAAACTCTTGAAATTCATCAAGAAATCATCGTTAAAAGATCCCCAGAAGTAATATTGTAATTTGTAATAAAACGTAAAAAACATTTATAACAAATAATAAAGATTTTTAGAATGATTTACAAATGCTCGCGAATATATTCAGACACCTACCACAGAATCTTTTTATGAATATATTATATGCATTATATGCATATGAAACCAGTTCGAAAATGTATATAGAGATTACAAAACATTTGTTACAAACATGCATTTAATGAAGAATTGGTATACGGCATAAATAGTAATCTTGAACGTGCAATTCATCTCGTTAAATATTGTGACTTATTAATACATATAACGAATATGTTGATTGTTCAAATATCCTGACGATCTTTACGAAGTGTATGCTCTTTCAATAAATATGTTAGAATTTCTACGCGATAATCTTCGCGTCTCGTTACAGTGCTAATGAGATTTCAAAATGCTTTGTACGATATGTACATAAAAAGTTTCTAAGATTGTTCAAATACTTTCTTAAATCACTCTGAATACATTTACTAAAGACTTTAACGGATCTTAAATTCAAGAAGCGTATTATAACCTATAATTATCGGTTCGTGAATTACGACGCTATTCGTGGAGATTTTTCTGGAAGCTACGGTTTTATCGAAGCGAATACAGGCACAGAGCGTGGAGGACGTAGTTTCTGCATTTCACTAACAATAAGTGCAAACGAAGCGGGTAGATGCGATCTCCGATTATTCCTATCGAGTAACAAAGAGAGCGTTGTACTTTTCCGAGCGTAAGTTTGGCTTTGCCGGCGAGCTGCTTTACGTACTCGTTCGGGAGTCGTATGTCTTGTGACGTCACTCGAGGCGCTGGCAACATTGCGAAAGATCATGCGACGTTGTCAAGCCGCTCCATGTGCCGGAAATTCAAAGCCTCTTTCGCCTCTACGTAGATTCGAATAAAGTTCTTACTTGTTTCTTAAACCTTCGACGTCGACAATAAAAACTTTTACGTATAATACTCGAACGTATGAATTTTCCATGTTTCTCAATCCGTTCGACCGATTCGAGAAACGTACGCTAGATCAAGGGGAAACTTTCGTCGTAGTTCATAATGGAAGGAGTACCTTTAGTGCGGGTTCGATCGTAAAGAGCAGCACGTTGCTCAGAGTGGATAATATCATTCTGTCACGTCACAGTGTACGCTGGCCAGAGAAAATCAATCCGGCGCTTCTCTACTAACCTTTTGCCTGAACAGCGCCACACTCGCTACTATCCACCTTAAAAACACTCTGTTCTTCAAGGGTCCGTTGCGATATTGACCCGAGGTTGCGTTAGGTTATTTCTGTCGAGGTTCATGTACCTTTTCAGGTGAAATGTTGGAATTTTTGTGAATGCACTTTCAGGCTTGCTCTTTATAGTATGTATTAGACGCATTCAGGAGATAATGTTATATCATAGATCGACTTCGCCCGTGTCCTTGACCTCATTGGTAGTTCAAACGGTTAAACGTCGCGTACAATATCGTGGTATGTACATGTTGTTTACTCGCTCTGGCTATTATAGCTTTGTAGTCATTTCATTTCGAAATAAATAGTTGAAAGAAACGTTCTGTAAATTAGTACAATGTATGAAATTAAGTTGATATTCTAATGCCATGCCAATTTCTCGAGATTTAGTTTGTATAGTATATAATATATCTATAAAATGTACAACTGTCGTTTAATTATTATTATTATTCTGTTTAAATGTGTATTATGTCTTTTTGTTATTTTCGTAAATTAGTGTTCTTGGAGCAGTATATCTTCAAGAAACAATAAGAAAATGAATGTATTCAACTTTTATAGAACTACGATTATATACTTTTCAAAGATTTAAACATTTTTATATCAGTACAATTTTCTTATGTTACATTCGAAATGTAAATTTCTAAACAAAAGACAATACAATATAAAAAACATACGTTCGATATCTTTTTTTTATCAACGGATCGCGTGACAAAGAATCGTCAGAAATACGAGCGATCCTTTAAATCAACCCCCTGTGCTGTGTTTACCGTTCGAAATGGACCAAGGGAAGAGGATATGCGCGCGATATACGACCTAATTCAGTACCCTACTGATAACGATGACGTCACGATAGCTCGTCTACTTGTTACTAGTCACGGACGGTACGTGACACGAGACCAAACTGTAGAGATGAGCAGGATGATAATGGTGTTACTCTACATTACGTTATGCGTTACACTATTCCTCGTGACACAACACGCGGTGGTTTATTCAATTCTCTCGCGAATATTTTATTATTCATCCGATCCATTTGCTACGAACGTGATATTGACTAATGTCGAATATTTACGCTTTGCTATTCCTATCGTTACATTATGTATTTTACCTTCGGTTTATGTGCCAGAATTTTACTTTTCAAAGCGATAAGCTAGACTAACTAGCATGGTATCGATTCGAGTCGAAGACACGCGAAACGTGAGAAAATGAAAGTAGCAGCGGGTCGCTTTTAGATCGATCAGCCAGCGGCAGCAGCAGCAGCAGCAGCAAGCAAGAGCCGCCAAGGGAACGGGGAGACCAGTTGTCGTCTTTCCATCGTCGCGTCGTCCTTTCGTCGGCATCACGAGATTGCGCGATGATGTCATGTATTCGGCCGAGTTTACGCGTGTTTGTAAACAGGCAGAGGGAATGAGAGAAATAACCCAGAAAGCCGAACAAAGAGGGAGGAGAGAAGTGGGAGTAAACGTGTTGAGGACGCGAACGAAAAAGGTGGCGGGGAAGGGGTAAGGAGAGGGAGGAGAGCGAGGGGAAAAATTGCCTTGTGTCAGGCACCTTGCTGTTCCGACTGCGCAGCATCTCTCCGCTCGTCTCTCGTACGCCTTCGTCGAGGCTTCCTACGCAGCGTTGCTCATCTCGTTTTCTCGTACACGAGCGTGACGTCATGCTGCAAGTTGCACAGGAGTAACCGACCGTGGGAAGGGGACCAGGGGGGAGTAGTTACGTGGGGATACAAAACGAGCGAACTCTGGCGCGCGCGCGCGCACCAGAGAGCCGCAGCGTCGATGGATTTGCTGTTAGCTGTATGCAGCGGGCTGCATGCAGAATACACACGCGGTGACATCGTCGTATGCAGTCGTTGGTTAGCTGCTTTCTCCCTTTACCCCCCTATCTTCGTCTACCTAACCTCTTGACGAAGCATAACCGGTTCCGCGCCGCGTGCAAACTCCTTCCCATCCCCCTGGCCTGCGACTGTCTCTTTCTTTCTTCCCCCAGTTTTCTTCCTTTCCGTGCAAACCCTATCTCTCTTCCGAGCCGTTCCGCCCTCCCTCACTCGCTCGCTCCTTCTCGCTTTTCTTTCTCGCGTTTCATTCTCGCTTCCACCCATTTTCAATACCATGCTCGAACCACGGAACCGGACCGAGTTAACCCTACTATGTAGCAACTTGGTCCTGCATTTTACGCGCTTTTCTCTCGTTCTCTTTCGTCACTGATGCACACACACCTCGCATGTGTACGAACTTCAGCTTGGCGGGCGATTCTCGCGGTCATCCAGCGGGACGTGCTACTTTATGCTATAGTTTCTATCTTTTTCTTTCTCTCTGTCTCTTGCTCGTGCTACGCGATTCGACGTGCAGTGTGCTTCGCCACGCTACAGTTGCTGCCTCGGTCAATATCACATCGTATTCTGGGTACGCGCAGTGCGCGTTAATGCCACACGGCTCGCGGTTTCGTTTTTAAGATAGGTTAGATCAGCCAGGTCACACACCTGTTATATACATAGCGTATACACATGGCTTTCCTTTACCATGAAATTTACAGCACCATTTATGGAACGATAGGAATTCATCCATTGACGACTCAACTGAGAAATATTTCCATTACTTTTTTTATTATAACCCTCGTGTTTCATCGAAATTTAAGCGCGATTGGCGACAAAGCCATGAAAAAGATTGGGTTGATTTCTGTGCATTCTTGGTTCACATTGGCCTCGTAACTCAGTCTGTTCCTTTCGACCAGGGTATGTAATAGCTATCGCAAAGGCGATGGCATGGCGGGGCAATGCCACGAAGGAGACGATGGTCTGAGTCTGAGCGCATATTGCACCGGACGGTTAATGGCGTGATGGCGTGACATCGATGCACACGCACGCCGCGAGGTGGGGCGAACGGAACAGAACGAAACGGAACGAAGCGAAATGAAACGACCGGAACGCGATGTCGCGTGTCCTATGCTGCACTCGCGTGTGTCGCAAGTATTACACGCGATCTCTTGGCTAAATGCTTTAGCGCACGAATATATGTACTCGTACATCGTTTTGCTTCTGCGTCTCTGCTTCTAATCCTTAACCCTTTAACTCTTCTCTCGTGGCTGATACTGTTACAGGTGGCTATTACTTTATGGTTGCGCAAGATTAGACGAGTTTATCGTTGCACGACAAAACCATATAAATCTCGCCACGACGGAAAAAGGGTGTACGACCAATACAGGCCGCATTTTGTTTTCTCGGCAATGCGAAACGTATTGCGATTCCATCTTTTATGCCGGCACGTTGATTAACGTACGTACGAAGAAAAAAGTCGACGTGTGAAAAATGAATATTCTTAATTTCCGTGTAATACACGTTGTGCAGCCTCGCGTATCCTCCGAAGAGAAAATGTACTTGTCGGACTTGTGAACTTGGATGGAACGCTGTGTATGCGTTTACGTGTTCTTTTGTCAGGGCTCGTGAGAAAGCGTTCCACAATGACACGGTCATACTCATACTTCTTGCGGAAAGGAATGAGTTAGCAGCAGGCCGAATGCCAGGATGTTCACGAAATGCTTTATATTTATATACGTTCTTCGCGTTGATGTCTTTATTTTATTAAGTTGTTGCAATTGTTTGCTCGCATATCGTGCACGTAGTTCAAAAGAAATTAAAAATTAAATTTTATTGCATATACATATATTTATGTAGAATAATAATAAAATAGAATAAAAAAGAATAAATAAGTAAAAATAACAAATAAATAAATACATAAAAACGCAAATTAAACAGAAATAGTACGTATTCTAAAACGAAGTAACTTAACCTAACGTACGACCGACGACTACGACCTAACGTTACTAATTGAGGTTAAAAGACTGCATTCTTCCTACGTCGTACAGCCAATTTTAATCGACCAACCGAATATAAAAATAATACAATGTACCTTTACAACCGCTCCATCAATCACACTTTGACTGTTTCGAAAACACCATATCCCCGGACGTATACCACGTGTAACTTCCACAGACGTCGAACTTGGGGCGTGCAGTGCACAGCTGTACAAAGAACGATCCGCCATGGAACTCGATCATTTTCTTATTAGCGGGCCGAGGAAGCGGCCCCGACGCGAAATTTCAATAGTCAACGGACCGATTATCCGCGGCTGGATCTTCATCAGATAGCCGTCGAAACGAGAAAAAGAAAAAAGGAAACGAAGAGAACGTTAGTTCGGTTTGCACCCTCCTCTCTTTGTTTCGATACACGGCGCGCTGTTAAAGCCGCTCGGAGAAGAAACACCTGACGACGTCAGGCGGAGAGTACCTACGTGCATACCTGTGGCAGGTGAATCGAGTCAGGTGCCCGAGCAGATGGGTGTCTCTACTCGAGAAAGCGTTATAAAAGCGGTCTATCTCATAAATGTGGGTTACCAGCTAGAACTAACGCCCGTCGTTAGAGCAACATCGCGATTTTGCAGGTTGCCTCTGTAACTGATGTTATTCTATAAATGGTACCTTGAAGCCATAACGTGTTTTTCCTCGGCTCTTTAAAATTTAAATGACGGTAAATGTCAGGGATGATATGTAAAACGAAGAAGCGTGTTGTTAATTCTTCAAATGATAGGGTATATCTATAAAAATTTCTTTGGATTTCAAGACCGTTGATTCGTAAGATTTTTCACTTACGCAACGAATGATGAAAAATGGAGCAACGCGAGAGTTTTAATATTGACAACATGCCAAGTTAGACGATCATAGTAAATAGTTTTTATGCGATAAAATACGAATATTTAATTCTGCATGTGTTAGTAGCTATTTACCTTTTGTGTGAATTATTTAGAGTAGGTACTAGATTACTTTTTAATAGCGTCATGATTTCCATGATTCTATGGGTGTACAGTCGCCCCGAAAAGTAAGTTAACGATCTTACATTTAAACTACGTATAGCGCCAGTTAAAAAAATTTGAAATCGCCTAGAATTTTCGTATACTTCATCATCGATCGAACAGCGTTCCTTTCTTAGTTCGAACGTGAAACTCAATGAAATACACCGATTTTCTAAGACGTTTTAATGGGCAGTAAAACAGGAAACGCTGTTTCACATCTGTCGGCGGTAAACAGTGAGATTCGAACGTCCTTCGAGGCGTTCTCGTCAAGCGAAGGGGTATAACGAGCGGATCTTTTCTTCTTTCTTCCTTCTTTTTTTTTTTTTCTTCTTTTTTCCATAGACACGTGTCGTGTGCAGTGCACACGTAGTATGCATCTTTGGTGTACGCAGTCGCGCGGACAAGAAACTATGTGCAGTCACGTGTAAGAGTGGAATAGCAAAAACGTGATGCGATTATGCATTCTTTCTACGTCGTCATTTCTCACTTGGTACGAGCCGGGCCTCGTGTGTAGATATACATACTTATTAACCTAACGTTTTATGGTAATTTTATTAAACGCTTCTTTTTTACGGCAGACGTCACCGGATTTCCAGCGACTACAAACATCGTCGATCAATATTCGTCGATCGCGAGATCGACCATGATATTGTTAAACCGCAAATACTTAACGTGTATATCGGTCTCGAGCAAGTTTCCTATCGAATGCAGGTAAAAAGATAAGAGCTTGAAGTAATCAGTGATCATTCAATTAATTTGCTATTTTTACTTGAAAAGTAATTCACGCTTAATTTAATTTCATTTTGTATCAAGATAATTATACGCAGATCATTTTCAAGCAATTTAACTATTCCAAATAATATAACAAATAATTTGGCTTTTAATATCATGCATGCAATAATTGCATGAAGCTTAGACAAACTTTATGCGGAATAAAAATAAGAAACAACGATACGATGAAATAATTGTCGTTTTAATTGCTCAAGGATTTTTGTTTTATGTTATGAAATAAAAATATGTTACAGTTACGCTGTTTAATATAAATAACACCGAGGATGTAATTTCATCTTGTTAATTGCGTGTACGATTTCAAAAATAGGTTACAGGATATCAATGGAATTCTTCCAAATTGAAATCTTTTAAGATAAATTGAAAATTTATTTTGAATCCTTCAAACGGAACTCTGCTCTCACCTTCCCCATTATGCGACAATTCTTATTATACATTTCTAGACAGATTTATCGATTTTATAAAATACGTCACGTCGAAACAGCCTTGAATATGATCAAATGTTTGAAATAATTTTCCTAAAGGAGCAAATATAGTAATTTGTGGTCTTGCCTGAATAATTTTAGTTAACAGGTATTTTTATCACCCCTTGTGTACTTGTTTGTATTTAATTCTATTATGAACCTCGATGCTTTCTCCACGCAATTGCGTTGTCGTTTTATTAGAAGATGCCTTGATTTGGAAAAACGAACTGTTACATAAAGCGAGAACAAAGAAACTCGTTTGTAACGTGTAAAAGAGAAGGTTGTAAATTATATACAGAAAAAACGAAGAAATTGTTTAAAGAATGTATTTTTAACGAAAATTATTTCAAGACCGTGTTACGTAGTTCATGTACAACATCAGCAATAAAAGAAGGGCACTTTTATTAATAGAAGATAAAAATAATCTCAATACCTTAATATTTAAAAAAAGAACTAACTACGAATTGGCGTCGTTATTTTTTAATTTTATTCCATTTAATTTCAGGAACAAAATCAATCACTTATAATGAATTTCCAAACGATCCACACAGACAATGATATTCTTTTATACTATACCAAGATCCTTTATTAATAGACTGTTATTCTTTATTATTAAGTTAAGGAAACTTATTTTTATGAAGAGGTATTTTAAAATTGCGACGATAATGTTTACAACGAATTTATATAAACGATACTACGATATCTTCTTCAATGTTCTATATTTCTCCGAATATTAAGTTAATAATGAAACACAATACAAAAGAAAGGGAAATACAATTAAGATTCGTAATAATTAATAAATTAACTATTTCATTTCTATTACGATAATAAGTATTGCAAAGGTGAGATGTTAAGTTTATAAACATTATAGACGATTTAAAAACTCCGCTATTTATGAAAAATCTTCTTCTACTATAATGTTAAAAGTTCAAAAAAAAGTTTAAAGTTTAGCCATCGATTTTTTTCAAGTTGACGACATTTCATCCATAATTCCCCTATAAATGTATCGAGAGATAAAATATTCGTTTAACATTGCTGTTGAAAACCACTTGTAATCGTTAAATGAACCTGGTTTCGTGTCCACCGAAAATGTCGATCGATTGAAAAATTTCAGCGATAATAAACACGCACACACGCACACACGAAACGATAACGGTCAAAAGTAACAGCTGCGAGAACGTTCGATTAGACGTGCCGATGGAAAAAGCAGGAAGAGATTACAGCAAACAAGATTTTATCGTTTCAAATCACAGCTGCCTTCGAATCAATCGCTGCCAGCTATTCCTCCAATGCCACTTGCGCAAATTTTGCAAAGTCGAGTGACGGTTGGCGATGTTTGAAAAATATTTTTTTCACGAGTTTATTACTTCACCTTTTTTTTTCTCCACGAGTGTTGTTACGTCCCTTAACCTTACCATAAACTATAGTCCATCCTCGTACAATCTGTACAAATACATCAACTCGGACCCTTAATAACCTTAAGGAACCGTAATAAAATTTAACTTTTACCCTTCTGTCAAGGCCTTTAATTGCTACAAACATCTTCCAAGTCGAAACGTTCTTTAGAGTTATTACTCATTAAGGCAAAACATGCGAAAAGCAACTTTTCCCACGTACAATATTCGGCGGCCACCTCTACCCGTGAGCGGTCGCTTGGTCGATTGGTGGGGGGCGGACAGCACCCATCACTAGTTTCGTAAAATATGGCCGTCACAGAATATATATCTCAACTTGCTCTAACCTCTTCGCTGAAAACACTTCTACACGCATCACTTATATTCTTCAAAGCTGTTGGAAAGAGAATATTTAATCTGCTAACTCAGTGTTATAATTGTTCAAGCACTCCTATTATCTTAACCGAAATAGAGGATCGGCTGGTTCGTGGCGTCGATCATCGTATCGTAACGAGAATTTACGACTGTAGTTGGCGCGTTATAATGTGAACGCGTCTCTCCGCGAAGCGGTCGAACAAGTATGATTTGTTGTCAGACGACGTACACCGATAGCCTTCCCTAAAATTATCAGTCTTTTGTATATATTTTTCAACTATCCGTATATTTATACATATGAACAAAGAAACACGTAAAACGCCGTGATGTGTAATCGTTGCTATGTAAGAAATTATTATATACGTTGTTGTTGATTATACGATAACTGCAGCGTTTCATGAAACTATTCCAACACTTGGCACGGAATTTTTGTACCGACATATTACGTGCATTTATACGGATTTTTGTTGAAATTTCGTCGGCGTTCTAACGAGACACGACTATCGGCGATTATAATAAAGAAGCGAAAGAAAAAAGAAATCGCCTTTGATGATATTCTGACACCGATCTGTTAAAAACATCGAGGCAAGGAAAGTTACACAGCTTGGGATTTTTTTTCTTTCTTTTCGAATCTTTCGATAAAGAAAATGTTGCGAAATTTTCCATATCGTGTTTCTTACAATTCGACTTCAAAATTCTCGTATATTTATCTGATCTTACGTAAAGTTACAAAACCATAGTTTTTCGCAAGTACGATTTATAATATTTATATTTTAGTTAATCGTACAAAATACGCTATTGCGTTTGTATTATCGAACCTTATCGAATTCACATGTCAATTCATTCATAACACACGTCGTATGTTTATACAAATTTTCCGTAGTAAACGTTGGAATTCTTTCGTAAGTCGCTTTAGCTTTGTTTTTGCGAATAAAAAGCTCGACCTGTAATACCTCCCTCGGCGAAATGCGCGCGAAACTCGTTTCGCTCGAAAGGGAAAATAATCGTGACGCGATGGTTTCTCCGTTTCAGCAGTACGCCGGCTTTAACAGCTGTTATTACAAGGAGAAAAGTTATTCGTACACACACGCGACAGTGCCATTTCGCGTGTACCGTCCTGACACAATGGCAGTACGGTAGTTTATCAGAAGGGTGACACAGGCCAATGAGTGGTCGCCGGTGTCGCCAGTGTCGCGCGAAAATGCAACTTTTCCTCTGCCAGATAAATATTTATGTCACCTCGAGACTCTCAAACCATCGTTCATCGTAATCTGCGCCCGGAAGCGTGTACACCGACGATCGAAAGTTTCGCGGTCGAGTTTCAGAAACGATGGTAATTTGACTTTTCTCTTGTTTTACGCGATCAATTTTCCACGATTAATTTTACACGATGAGATTCGATCGCGGACTTCAACTTGTCGAATCATACGGGAGCATAGCAATTTGAAATTGATTTTTTTTTTTTATTTATTTACGTTTTACAATGTGTCCAGTAGGACATTTGGTAAAATATTATAGCTTAGTGGTATAATAATATAACACGTGGATGGCTACCCCCAGTGGGATACCATCAAAATTGATTTAAATTAAGTTATTCGATATTAGGGTTTTTCGTTTCAATTTATATTTTACAGGCTTTCCTGATTAAAACGTACCAAAATTCTTTCAGATATCGCTTTCGAAGTGTAAGGCGAAAGATCTGCCCAACCAGAAACTTTTATACGTTACTGTATATACGTTTGAAACGAAGGGTCGTGAATTTTTAAGTGACAATGTACGTTTCCTTTTGGTTGCAACTTTACATCTAATGGAGACGAAAAAATAAAAAAGGGAACGCACGGATTTTATCTATTTGAAATATTCATCGGTTTTTTGAGTAAGAATAATGAAGGAGAAGAAACGAAAGATCGACGTGATGAATGAAATATAACGATTTACTAATTTGTCATCGTTACGCCTATATCTGATACTATGTATCCGTTCTTTCTTTACGCTGATAGCTAACATGTATCAAAGAATTATATTTCTAGTCGTAGGAAATTTCCAAAGCTTATCTATGATTTATGTTTGTGTCAATGATATACGTTTATTGACTCGTCGTGGGTTGTACGTTTATGTATAGCCGATATAGATACAGATTACTGTACGTCAGAACATGGAATCGGAGGCTATAGAGGTTGTTCAACTGCAAATGTTCGATTGTTAATAAACTCCGCTCATTTTTGCTGCTATGAATCTCCTCTACGTAGTTGGAATAACATTCCAGTTGGTCGCGTATTTTTACGATTATATTTTCACCGCAAAGCCACAAAATCGGTTTAAAATGGATTTAAAATCTTTCTTGTTAGTTGTTGATACGTGTAACGTGAGTATAAAATGTACTTTGGACTCGTATGAAGGCAAATGTATTTGCAAAACTCATCTAGATTTTTGCACAAATCTAGATTTATGTATTTAGTATTTAGAATTGAGACTCGTTTTAATTTTGTCCCAAAATTTAAATTTCATATTCAACAAACTCACCGAAAATGATTTGAATGCCAAAAATAGCTTTTAACATAGTACCAAAGCAAAAAAGGAAACAAGAAAATAGTAAATAAATCCAAGCGATAGCGATAAATTTGTAGGAATTAGCAAATTACTAGTAGTCCGATAAAACATAAATGAACGTAAAATTACATTTAGTTACAACAAAGTTGCATCATAATTCATCGAAAATTAATTCGACAGCGATGAAACGCAAGGTCGTACGAATTATTATTTTCTGTAATACGCCCGCGCTGCTTTCAACTATATACAACTATCGACACTAGAATTTGTCTTATCTACCATATTTATTCGTATGAAAAAATAAAAATAAAAAAACAACAATATTACTAGAGTACTTGAGCACTCGACTAATATTCAAAGCTCTACTACCGGAAGACTTCTCATTTAATTCTATTATACAAATTATAAAAGAGTTTACCATCTTCGAACGATACGTAAGTAAACGAGACTACAAACAAAAATTTAATCCTTTCGTTGCCAATGACCACTTTACCGTTAACACTATCGAGACAACAATCAATCTCGCTGCCATCTTATCAAATGTTTCAAGATGTTCAACATAAAATTAAAACAAAATATCGTACGTACCACTGACCTTTTCTATGTTTTGTTGAAACCGCGCGAAGATACTTTTTAAGGTTAGAAAAATGTAATTGGGTTGAGAATGACCAAAAGAACGTAGCAGGATTAAAAACACGAGGAGAACAGAACGAGGTTAAATATACCATAAAGTCGATGCGCGCAGAAAATTTAAATCTATCGCGATATAATTTTTATTTTGGGTCGCACAGACCTCTGGAGACAGGGCAGTGTTAAATATACCATAAAACGTCGATGCATACACGTGTGTCGATGCACGCGCCCAGTGAGAAGCGCGTGCAAAGATCGCGCAGGTGTGAACGGGGCGCAACTGCGACGCGATTACGAATCGACGAAGAAAAAGCGGAAAGTGACGCGGCGTGCAACACGTAAACTGTAAACGAAACTTTTGTATCGATCGCTGCTAGAGAGTCACGTTGCCCTCGCATGTCGATACCGATATGTACCCCGTCACACCCCTCGTATTATGGACCAACGTTGTGTCGTCGTAGCCGGCGAGATAAGCGGTTTATCGCCGCGTATTGCGATACATACCATGCGCTGAGCGCGCATGAGCGACCGTTCCGATAGAAAGATAGCCGTAAAGTATATGTATGTATAGTTACTTATTTAGGTGCTACCTCGTCTTGCTTCGTTGTGTGCGAACACGTGACGTAGCCTCGATCTCGTCTAGCTCGGTCGTGCGATGATAAACCGATACACGTGTAGGTACGTCGTCGCTAGCGTTGGACTCAAGTACATCGCAGGTACATTAGGATGCATGAGTATTTGGATACTTTCAAACTATTGGAATTATATGAAACATACTACAAACGAAGCGTGTTCTTTTAATTTAACTTTCGCATCTGATCTTATCTCAGGCAACTATATATAGTAGATATTGATAAAAACAACAGTTCTTACAGCAATATCGATTAATATAAATAAAAAAGTAATAATTGGAAGTGGATGAAAATTACTTGCAGGGAAACATCTTAAGCGTATCTGTAATGAGATCTCAGAATGATTGCGATATGTAATTTTAAACACTTTTTGAATTATAGATTTGATGAATATAGATTTCATGAAGTGTCAGCTATTTATTAGAGATAAATATGGAACTTGATCGATGCAGATATATTTCTCGTTTCAGTCTCGATTTAGCAGAACATTTTCATTCCACTTGTGGTAAAGAGTAGGAAATTAAACGTAGAAAAATGTTTTTCTGCCGCAACGTTGATAATAAGGATATCAATCTTATGATTGGATTGCACTAAGTGCACAATTATGTACTTATACTTGTACTTAACAGATTACGCCATTTACCTGCCGTTTATACTAAACGAGCACGAACGACGTGTTCTTGCTCTATGTTCCTACTCGTTTGTTTTAAGCGCACCTTTAATGCGAATGCGGCATTACTTATGTTTTCTTCATCGTGTTCATTTCCCGATATTTTCAGAATGCTTTCGGATGCGCACGCTCGAGCTAACGCCTCTGGCGTTATTCACTTGCAATTACCCGTTCAGTTCTGAACCGTTACGGAATTATACGCGGTAACGGGATTCGATTCACTGGAGTAAGACTTGCTTAATTTCCCTCTTGAATATAACTTACGAATCTGGGCCATCAGACAGCGAGCATCTTTTCGAAGCTTAGATGATACCGCTTGGATATTCCATTTTTCGAGATCAGTGGACGAGCCGGCTGTTTCATAAGCTCAACGGAATAAAACCGAGGATATTTAGTTGAAATTCATCGCGTATTTGTTAGGTTATATTATATATTATTTTAATTAATTGAAAAGACGTATAGGTCAAGAAACAATTTCGTTTAAATGAAAATTATGCATTTTTGAGCGGTTAGGTCGAAAAGGAATCGTATCTTAAGGGGTTAAGGCACACGTTTTATTCACCCCTGGAAGAAACAGTCGATGGAATCGATGTCGATTGGTCGCGTAGCGAAGGAACGCCACGTACGTCGCGCGGCGAGTTCCGTAATTGTGGAATATTTTGCAATTCGTGGATTGGAAGGCGCCTTTCTCGAAAGAGCGTTGCTGGCAATGCCGGTCACGTAGGCCCGTAGTTCCGAGGGTGCCCCGAGCACGGCACAGAATACTAGAATACTAGCGGCGGGAATGCGCGGCGAATACCCGCAACGCGAGTAACCGCTCGTCCGCGAACCAACGAGCCAGCGAGCAAGCGAATCGTATGCCCCTCACGCTTCGACGCGCCACCGTATATACTTGTATATATATGTATGTATCTATCCGCTTAAACGTGCCTATGTACCCCTACGTAGTCGGCATAATTTCAACTTTTTCCGTCGCGGCGGAAGTTAGTGAAAAATTAAGGAGCCCTCACGAATTCGGGATAAAGTAATTTTGTAATTTTTTGCTATCGTCCGTGACGTTTCGTTCCGTCTGCCATCCGCTTCCGTTTGCCGCCGCTGGGCTCATCGGTTGTTTGAATATGTTCATCATTTGGATGTATACGTATGGAGAATCTTCTCTTAATATTTTTAAAATTCTTAAGATAGGTAGTTTTACTCTCCCCCCCCCCCCCCCTCTCTGTCTATCTCTGTCTCTTTTTGTCTGTAACGATTTTGAAAAGTATGTACAATTAGAAAAATCACGAAACGTCAGTAACATTAGTTGGAAGATTTCATTTTTCATTTTATAGGTACGCGAATCTATCGCAGAGAGATTTCGATTTTCAACTGAACGGACCATTACCTCGCCCACGTCGCAAACGATCGCCTCAAGTCTCGTGATCGAGTAAAACCGGTTTGAATGCGCCAGTGCCGTAACAACTTATCAGCCGATACTGGGATTAGAGAATATTCCTGAATTTGTAACATATTCGTTGTCTCTTTCGTTCATATAAACTAACAAATAATATATTTGTTATAGATGACTAAATACATGAAATAAAATAGAGATTAATAAAAAGAAATACTAATAAATGAACATTTTTGTATCATAAATTACCAAACTGATAATATCATTTATAACTATTGGCCTTCGTATTATTTATATTGAATATTGAAAATTATAATATATACCTAATATGACTAGACGTAAACTCCTTGGAGCGTCGAGTTCTTGCGAGAACATCATTTAAATCACTTTACGATTCTACCCAATGCGAGTAGAAAACGAAAGCGATGATGTAAGAAGACGAGGATCGTGGCCGTGGTTGAAAGTCTGCTCGACGTAATATCACAGTTTTTTACGCTTTTTCGAGCCCGACCGGGATTTCATTAAGGAACCAGATCCTTGCCGATCGAGCGTCTAACGCCGAGAATTAAGATTCCGTTCGTTCGCCTCGCGGCTCGGCGGTATTCCTCGTGAAAACGAGGGGAAAAACGTCTCCCATCCATGGCACGTCACGATCCCTAACCCCCCTCTGAAACAGCCAGAAGTCCAGGAGTATCTCGCTCGGTATTATACGCGAGCGACCTCTGGTTCTCCGCTTTACAGACATTTTACGGAAACAGTACCGTCTCTTCTGGTCGGTGTGACTCTTGAATATCGAGAATGCGCAGCTTCTACGTGGGACGCATTCGCAGCCTCCAACACGCAAGCTGAATTTTGAATCGCCGTTTCCAGGCCGATTTCCTATAATAATTGACGATGATCCAACGAATCTCTCCTTACATTTACATTAATTTGCTTTTCGATTCGATAGGTGGTGTTTGGCACGAGCCTCAGTTAAGCACCACTTTCAGTTAAGAATAAAATGTATTAGGATAGTTCGCTTAATTCTCGTTTTTTACGTGTTAATTATTTTATACAAGAGAGTCTAGTTCATCTGGACAGGTCGGTGAACAAGACAGTTCGTATAATCGAGTAGTTTCGATAAAAGAGGTTCACTAAATTGTTATCCTGCCCAGTTCCTCTTATTAGTTCAAATATTAGGGTTTAACTGTTACAATTTTTAACTATTTCTTCTTTGACACAGAATTTACTTTGAATAAAAACAAGTGATTGCATATATACTCATTATAAGAATACGCGTTTGAAATTACATTTGATTCATAATTTGTACTATAAAAGCTCGATATAAATTTGTTCCTATAAACGAATTCCAGCTAATTTTTATTAAAGCTATAAGATCTTGACAACGTTTAATAATTTCTTTACAATTAAAATAGGAATCAAATGTAATAAATGCAAAAAAAATTTGCCTCCTGTGAGGTTTGAACTCACGACCCCTGGTTTACGAGACCAGTGCTCTGCCACTGAGCTAAAGAGGCTCGCTCTTTTTCACTCTTCCCATGAAATTTATCAGGATTTGATTTTCTCTATGATAACGTTATAATTTATATTACAATGATAAAGCTATAAATACAAAAGAAAAAGGAAATAAAAACATTTTTACATTATAAACTATCAAATTTATATTAATTGTAACTACTTATCTCAGCTCAAGAGACTGGTCTCCATCATTTATATCGTATATTAAGCATTATGATGTATGTATGTAACAAAAAACTTTCTCATGTGAAAGTATTACTAAATTATATAAAAATTAATGTACTTGAAATTAATTAATTAGTTCGTAGATGCCGTAATAAATACAATGGTGTGCGAATGTGTGTTATGAGCGATGTTATGAGCATGTTACACAAGAATTTAAATATCGCTAGAATGATATAACAATTTACGTAACGAGTAATTGCACATCATAGCAATATCAACCTAAGTACACATTAATTACCGAAATCGCGCGAGTGCACGCTTCAGAAATAACAGACGCAGTTTGGCGGCTATGAAGCACGCGATTAAAAGTCATCGGCACCGCTTCTGCGAGATTAACGTGGCTCCTGAACAAAAATAACCTGCATATTGCGCCTCGTGATAATGGAATCAGTGAAGTTACGTTCGTTTTGATTACGCTCGAGCTGCTCGAGTTTCTATTTGTTAACACCCGACCGTTCACCGACTGATAACTGTTTCGTGTCTCGTTACTGTACAATTTTTATTTCGTCGTTTTTAATATACTGCGTATTTAGGATATTTTTCGTAGCGCAATTGAAATCCTAACATGCTTCGAACTTCTGAGCGAGATTACCTACGTACGTTGCAACCTAATGTTCATTCGCTTCTCTCGGTTTTCCCTTCGTTTCATTCACGAAAAACAAGCTTAAAATTAGAAACAATGGATGCAACTCCATACGCTTCGCGTTCCCGATATTTCCGGCGTCGGAAAGTTTTTCGAAATAGAAAAAAAGCGTTATTTCGAGACTCACGCACGATCCAATAATACGCGTCTCGTGGAGAACGGACCGAATACATTATCTATTTCTATTTAGCGTAGCCTGCATCGGCAGGAAACATGTTTATGCCAGGGCGAGCATGCACGCAAGGCAACCCTGTCATACGCCGTTTCAAAAATAGTTCGACCCAGAAATCCTGCATAACGCAAGACAGATGTCAATTGTCGCTTCCCGTTTTGCGCGTCGATCACAATGAACGCCACCGAGATCCCTTCCTCAAAGGACACGTGCAAACTCCTTTTTCTCTCTATACGTATATATACACGTAGAAGCTGCCAGAGCAGATGTTGAAACCGTCTTAAAGATTTCGGGAGGGAGAGACCCTTTTCAGGCCCTTTTCGTCCTACTCTTTGAGACGCTATAATAAAGGACCCAACGGAACGTACCCGTGGGTCCATTGTGCGATTAAGCAGATGTTATCCAGTGAATGCGCAATGTATAATATGAATCGCAGACAAAGGACGCGATTTTTCTAGCCTGGCCTGGAAATTTTTGCGTTTTCCCAGTTCTCTATATAATTGAGAAAAATGATACCGTTGCCTCACGGTAAAAATTCGCTGCTGTGTAGAGATTGATGTATGCATTAAAGGAAGGATGGCTTTAGACAGTTTTGTTCAGATATACCCAGAGGACAGAGGATGGAGAAAGATCGTAGACAAATGTTTTTTGCATGGTTTTAAGAAGTTAAATGTCTATTGTGGGTTTTTTTGTCAAACCGTTTGTTGCCCTTGCGGAGTTCTTTGTAAGCAGAATGGTAGGTGAAACTCTTTTAATGTCTGTGAGAAGACAGTTTGAAATAATGTACGAAGAGTAAAATTTTGTGCTACGTGGGGCACTTATTAGGCACCTTGAGCGAAAGATGGAATCTATGACAAGTACGTTTACCTTTTACATTCAATTACAAAGTACACATATGAATTCTATTGTCAACTAAAAAAATTACAATTACCAATAGCGACGTAGTGACGATGTAATACAATAATCAAACTGTTGTAATGCTAGTAAAGCAGCGATTGAAGTTACATCTGTTCCTTTTAATCGTAACTTCCTGTCAGAAATACATTATCAAATTTCATTAAGAATTATGAAGATAAAATTTGACACTACCATTAGTGACTATATAGTACAATAACCAGGTGTGTCATAATGGTATTAAGGAACATAATTAAAGCTACATCCGTTCCTTTTAATCGTAACACCCGCCCAGAAACATAATATTTCAAGTGAAATCGTAGCTGAATTCCACTCCATTTTCATCTTTTGCTCTCATTTTCACGACAGACATAACAATGACTCGGCTTCTGTGAGTCCCACTAGGACAGCACACGGCTGGTGCGCGGTGCGAGTGCGAATGTCAGAGTTGTAAATCCGTTTCCCGTCGATCTCGACGCCAGGGCCGAGGTCAACCAGCAGCAGGACACAGTCGACTCGATGACTCTCTCCTTTCTGTTTTTATTCACTCGCTGGGATCCTTGCCAGCGGATTCTATGTCTCGAAGAAGATCACAGCTATCGCGGCAAAATAGCCTCGTTACTAACCGCGATCCTCTTGCGTGGCTATTCAATGACTCTGCTAAATACCTCGATTATTACACTGTGTTTCGTATGTTCATTTATGTTCTCAAAAGTGGTGCGAAAATTATATCATGAAATACCTTATCAATGAATGTATTGCAAGCATGTGCATACATATCGCTTCCTCGAATTAATGGGTTGACACGACTCAAGAAATACAAATTTTTAATTTTTAATCGAGAGACGGTTGCGAATCCAAAATACAAACAGTCGTGTACTTACAATTGCAAAGTACTACTCAATGTAGTAATTACAGTAAGTAAATGACAATCACAGCATGGCCAAGTAGCGCTTTTTAAAAATGCTCTATCTCCTTTTATTTTAAAGGCTACCGAAATGAAACTTCGAAGACACGTAATTTATTTCGAGACTACATAGACGTGTCTCGAAACTAAGAAAACGGGAATTTAAAAGTGACAGAAATAAATGGAGGAGACGATGACTCTGAACGATTGAGTCAGTTTTAAATTCCACCATGAATAATCGGTCACGCAGCGTATGCATCAAATGCTAGGAGCATTTAACTTCGTCCGCATTTCAGTGGAACAGGGAATTTCTCCGAATACACGAGTAAGTATATAAGTAACGTACAAGCTTTTTACGCGCATCTTTCGAGAAGTTTCCCGTTGGATGAAAGCGGACATGCGGCCAACTGTTTCTCGGGACAAGCTCCCGGTCGTGTCGGGCTTAGGGACGAGCGGAGCGGAGCAACCTCCACTCCGTACCCTTGAACCTAGCAGACGCTCGCAGCGTTGCCGCCTCGTGCAACTATGCCGTGTCGTCTCGTTCGGTTATACTCGGCTTCTCTCGGTTAGTGCTTTCTTCGCAAGAATTCCGCGCCCGGCGTCGTTGCTGGCTGGCGCGACGCCGAGTGTGCTGACGTCACGCCTTGGCGTTACGCGTAGCGTTACGTAAAAAACGTGCTGCTCAACTGCTTTACTCTAACATTATAACAACGCCGTACCATGTAGCGGCGCAATGTAACATTCGTTCTATGAAAAAGAAAAGTTTCATAAAAATTTGTGATCGTCCGTTTGCGATACGATAAATCCTAACGATAGGAAAACGGTAGAAAGAGAATAAAATAAAGAAAATGATTTTACTATAGAATGCTGCCAGTCGGTTTCCATTATGTGACGTTGTACGTTAATAGCATAGACGTTAGAAGTATAGACCTCGGATGCTGTCTTGAGGAAATGAGCCTTGCTAGAAAAGAAATAGAGCTAAATAACGAGGTCTCTCTTTTCTTTTCCATCTGTTAGAGTCAAATATCTTAGAAAGAGAAAGAGAAACCTTAAACCTCTTTATTTTCTTTCAACAAGGGCTACGCTGTTCATAAGGCACCTGTGGACTATATTTCTTATGTGTCTGTGTATGGTTAGTAGTTTTTTCTTTCGTCGTACATTGGCCTTGCCGTTCGGGATTTAGGTTACGCTCAATCATGCTTTCTCCGTAAGATTTCCGTGTCTGTCGACGACGTTGGTTTAGCAGACACACTGCACGCTCTGACGTCACTCGCCGGTGTTACGTAGAAAAACTGTGTCCTATGAAGTTGATTAACGCGTACCAACGTTTACTCTCGTAACTTTAATTGTAATAAAATCGTCTCGCCCGTTTTGTTTGTTCAACGAAGGAATTATCTTCGTGTCGATTCGACGGAGAGCAGAAATACATATTTTTTTTCTTTTTTTGCTTGATAGGACATTGACCTTGCGTTTACAGTCATCGTGGATCTGGGCTGCGCTCAAGCATGCTTTCTCCACAAGAATTTCATGTCCGCCGACGATGCTGACTGGTAGACAACATTGAGAGTACAAGCTGACGTCACGTGCAGCGTTGCGCGTAGCGTTACGTAAAAAAACGTGGCTGACGAATCAGAAACGCATCGTTCTATTACTGTTAAGGCCGTGTGATGAATCGGCTACGCGGTAAAGTATATAATGGACTTAGCGTGGGTTCATTACGATGAAAAATAACTGGCATTGGGAGTTATTTTACAACTGTAATCCGATACAAAGATAATGTATCCTCGAAGATATGCTTCGAGTGTGAAATAATTGTAACGAAACGAGTCGAGTCGTAGTAATTTGTGAAATAATTCGCTTCCTTTTTCAAATATATTCCCGATAAAAATACACAGGTTCACAAAAGTGTTCAAACACTTATGGATACCTTTTATGAGTATATTATATGTATTGTATGAAACATTTTACAATTTCATTAGGATTGTCATGAGATTCGACAACTATTATGATTACGTATATTAATAACATTTGAAACAGATCTAAAAAACAGATATAGAAATTAAAAGATATTTAATATAAATATATACTTCGCAGAAATCACAAAAATACAAAAAAAAAAAAACAGCCAATTATCAATTATACTAATAAGCTTCAATATTTACTGGGACCATGTTTGATACTTATTATACTATGTTTAAGACGGGCAGTTCTGTTATATCTTATTTAGTAAATATGTGTTTGCAATAGATATCTTATAATTCCTATAAACATGTTCAAACTGATTTCAAATTTTGCCAATATAATCATGACACTCCGTTCTCATTATAGTGCTGATAAAATTTCAAGATACGTACATACAAATGTATGTAATACATGCAGTATGGACTTAAAAATTTTGTATAGTAAATGTTCAAATATTTTTCGAGTATATTGACGAAATATCGCTTTACTGTAAATCGCGACTGAAAGATTTCCTTCCTTTCCTTGTCCTTTATTCTTGCTCGCTCTTTCTCCTCGTGTCTGTCTCCCGTTCGCACGGTCGTGTGCCATTTACGAGGCAAACCGGTTTACGCTTTTTGCGAACCTCGGCTACACGAAGAATGTTGATTTTTGCGATATATACCGCTGGGAACCTAACCTACATCATTATCTGGATGAGCTGGCCGCACTTGAAGTCTCGTTTCCTCGCAGACCTTGAATCCTCTCGTGTCATTTTATTTTTCGTTTCCATTATTAACGCGATAGGGAATGATGCATTTGAAAGTATTCAAGACGAATGTCCTCGGAACTCGTGACTCGACGAAGTAAAATCCTTTCTCGATACGCACGAACATGGTATCGGCGAAATGACAAGCGTGCACGTATGCTTAAAGATCAAAAATTCAGTCACGACGAAGGAACGACTTCATGGTCGGGGACAAATTCGGCAATGTCTCGGCGTTCCTCATTCGTAGCACGAGCTATCGTCGAAAATATTTTTACTACCGAACGCGCGCGGCATGCACCTCCGTTGATTAGCGTAAGTGGCTATTGTTCTCACTAACCTACAGCACTATGCTCATTATCATTTTTCATTCGTGACGGTACTACCAAAGAATTACAACGGCCTCCCGATAACCACATACTCCGTATCTGTGTATATGTTAACCGTTCGCCGCAACGAACTGCGCTAAAAGCGCGCGAAAGTTAAAATTGACGTCCCGAAAAATATTTTCTCGTTTGTAAAATTATCTACTTAATTTAATGAGTCATAAATCTCTATTATCTTCTACCACATATCTAAATATGATTCATCCACATACATATATACATATAAAACGAGTATATTCTTAAAGAAACAGCTAATAATTGTTATAAATTGTAATTAGGTTGAGGTGTTTCCTATCTTTTCCATTAGTTTCATTCAAAACGTCACGTCACTATACATATTTATCTAGAATCTATACGGACAAAAATAAACAGCTAATTACGTTAAATGCTATATGAACTGTGAAGTTCATCTTGATGCAAGCACCGACGAGTACTAAACGGGTCTTACTGTGTACGCAACCAGAAACCGGTTAGACGAAACTTTCGAAAATTCCAGAATGACGTAGTCTTTCTCGCGTGTACATATGCATCGTGAAGACACACAATCGTGTTTCTCTCATCGTTCTTCATTTACAGTTACTTACGTAAGATACGCACTCTCGAGCTTATTTCTTGACTCTTCGACGCATAACAATCAGCTTGGTCACGTCTTATCGAGCATAAAGAAAACGTATATCTTATCAGGAACCATTATTAAAATACGTTAATAACGAAAAACTATTTTCCAAATAGTAATAATAGAAAAATATAAATTTCTCTCCTACTTACCTCGCTCATACACTCTAATTATCACAACACCATGATAAAACATGCAACTGGTAATTTATACTTAAACAAATACACATAACACATAACAGAAAGTAAACATTTTGCACTTTCGTGTAAATACGAAACACGTGTTACGAAAATAACGACGAAGAAGCATTATGCATATCCCACGACGAAAGTGCAATTCATATAGTCTGATTTGCGATTCCAATTTATGGAATGTGTTAATTTTTTCGATTCAGAATTATGCAAATTTTGCGAATCTGCATTAATATCAGAGATGTATAAATAGCATAAGTAAACGTGCATGAAAGTACATAATACTCACGTAGCTGCTGAGAAATCAACACGCATTGTAGAAACCCTGGAAACGTTGTTAGGACTTTGTTGCCTCTTTGTGGTTTCTCCGGAAGTAACTATGAATAATGAAAATGCAATGGCGATTAATTATAAATATGCGAAATAAAATATTTCATAAGCATTTTATGATGATTTAACTCATAACGTACTATAATTGTAACTACGTTGTTCACTTGGAGTTCCAGTAAGCCTTTCTTCAGTTCTAGATGTTAATAGTTCATTAATTCTCCAATCTTGTATTTCCTTACGCAACACAGTAATTGGATCGTCGTCAATTATATCTTCATAGCTTTTGTTATCGATGGACTCCGTATATTCTTTGGATTCAACTTCTTTTATTTTTATAATTTCATCTTGGACAGGAATATTTATCGTATGTTGATATTTTGCGGTAGAGCTATTCGTCCATTTTCCTCTCCTTTTGTTCTTTATGAGCATTTTCGTAGATGACGTTTGTTGCGACGTTATCGGGCATAATCTTTTATTGTTTACGAAATTCAGAGATTTACCGATTGAAGAAACATTTCGATTATCATGTGACATCTTTCGAAATTTTGTACCAATCGAGTTTTCGTTCCTGTGCTTTCGTCCAGTTTTCTGAAACAATATAATTATAATAATATTTTAGCTTGTAAAGTATTGATAGTTAATATGAATAAAAATAGTGACAATTAAAAGCAATTTCATATAAACGATAAATTATTTTTGTATGTAATTAAATATTAAAAATTATAAGAATTATTTAGGTGTATAACACGCACGTATATACATATAAATACATATAAATAAATGTGAATGAAATAAAATTAATTAAATTACAGAGAATAAATGAAAATGAAAAATTGAAACATTGCGCCATCTATAGAATGCAGCGTTCGTTGGGACAACAATTTTCTTATGGTAGTATAGTAATCACAAATTTGATTACTGAAATAAAAGTACATTGTAAAAGTAGTAAAATTTATAATTATTTACTTACTTAGTATTTTATCAACTAATTTGTAATGGATATAACATTGCCGTTACGAAGCTCATGAAATACAATATTAACAGCATCAATAAAGCATTATGATTTACGACTAACAAAAAAGAAAAGAATTTTGTGGGTAACATTTCGTAACCTTGCAAAGTTTAACTAGAATTTAGTACAATACGAATAATGCTATGATTATAATAACATACTTTAAATTGAAAATGTGAATCTTGTTAATTTTGTTTGAACTGCATTCAAAATGTTAGAATGCATTCGTATAACGTAACGTATTTAAGCTTTCTGTTGCTTTTACGAACCCTCGTTTGTCAACTATTTTTGCATCGTTACTACACCAGTGATACAATACTCAATAGAATACGATGAAAAATTGGATGGAAAAATATGTATGTATTTTTTAAAGAAATATTTTCCAAATTATAGATCAAATATCATACACATATGTAAATATGATAATATTCATATAATATGCAGAAATTGTACAAAAATATTTACATATCCTAATAAAAGTAATTAATTACAAATATTTATTATAATTAATTACATTCCTTTTTATATGTGTATTGAATTTGAATTTTGATTTCTTTTATGCTGGCGAATATGCATACAAATTTATTTTGTATTATCGTAATAGACAAATTAATTACTAATAATACAGAGATTATTATACAAACAATATATAAAGAATATAATGGCCGTCTTACCTTTCAAATATAAGACTCTCGATACATCCAAAACAAAGGCCAAGTTTACTTTGACTCAATACTACCATCAACTGCTGACATGAAACATCTGCTCGTTTTCTAGAACTTGGTTCTTTGCGGAGTTTCATTGATAAATTTTACGCTATAATAATAAATAATTTGTATATTTACTTCTAATCAACTGATTATTTACTAATTTATACAATGATATTTTTTCCATATTTTTACCATTAATGCCTTGTACATATTAATACTTAAAAAATGATTATGCAAATATTAAATAATTAAATAAGCATTGAATAATTCTTATTCTTATTACTTGTGTAGTCTGCACATATTTTAAATTTTACTATTACCTGAAATGTTAATTTATACTTCGTTTCCGTAGATTAATTTGTATTCACAAACAAAACTTTATAATGTGTTCCAAAATATATATGAATTAAAACTGGGAAAATCGAGTTTTAGAACGTGCGACTGACATTTGGATCTGATAGTTTTAGGATCGTATATCTTTACAGCCTATCAAAAACGTTCGGAAGATTAAGTTCAACATTTTACACATAATGTATATACAGTGTACATACATATTTCCAGCTTACACGTGCTTGGCAATTGAAGTCCAAATTTAACCTTAAAATAATTTATATGAAAGATATTTTAGTTCTTTGTGGTGTATCGATAATTTATTTACGTAAATATATTTCAACAAAATCAGACCATTACAATGGCGATGCAAATTCCTACAAATGTGGATGCTGAACAAATTAAATCTGTATGTATTTGTTGTTATATCATGCATTATTCCGTGAAAGAACCGAATTAATCTTATATAAATAGATGATAAACGTGTTGATATTCGTTGATGTGAAGATAAAGGATTATAAATTTTATTATGTGAAAATAAAAATAAATTGTAAAGAATAAAAATTTAAATTATTGAAACTTTTATAATATTTCAGGTTCGAGATTTTGTGGCGTCCTATAATAGATTGGTAGAAACTTGTTTTCTTGACTGTATAAATGAGTTTACTACACGAAATGTCCAAGCAAGGGAAGAAACTTGTGCTCTGAACTGCATGGACAAATATCTGAGGATGAACCAAAGAATGTCAGAACGTTTCGAAGAATTTCAAATGCTTGCTAATGAAAATGTACTTGCTGCTCAGAAAAAATTGAGCGCGGGTAAAAAGTCTTGAATGTTGTATCAATAAAGTATGTAAATTAATTATCTTTAATTTATTATTATTTTATTACGTTTGTTTATT